>NC_064927.1:441299693-441655943 GCF_023897955.1 Schistocerca gregaria | reverse complement strand
TTCACTCACATTAGCAAGTTTATGGTGTTGCATTTCCCGTAAAAGTAATAGCTACAAAAACACTGACTGCTTTTGATTAATAACGCTCGCCAAATATTAAGCCTGTCGGCACCTCATTGCAGTCACAGTTTTTAACCACCGAGCTGCTCAATACGCCACGCGGAATTTACGTCTTTTCTCGTCACAAAATTCACTTAAAAATTCCGAAATTTCTACACGCCCATTGGAATAATTATGCTGTCACTTTACCACACTTGTGAAGTATGAAACACTGCTAGATCCGGCAACTTATCATTTCCATCGGAAATACTACTACACACGTCCGAACTGTTTCATGGCTAGGCTTCCACTCTTCTCTAGAATACTCTCAGTCTTCTCTACCAGCAGAGAAAGGCGCGCGAAGAATATTGCTTTACCATTGGTCAGTTTACTCAACAGCCAATAGCAAAACAACATCCTCCCCCGTCAATCCGCGCTTTTCATCCATAACCAATCGCAAAATATTAAACCTCACGACCGCACTTTTTACCGACGTAATTATCTAATATGCTGAAGTTTTGCTTATGCATAAAGTTATTTACAATTGTTATTTATACCTGAATTAACTTTCCCTTAACCATAAACTTACTTTACAAATCTATCCTACAAAAAACCCCTTTGTCCATATCCATAATTCTTCGAAATATTTCCACACTAAATCCTACTACATAACTAGTTAAAAATTATCTTCATATTAACCTTAAACTACACTCACGCATCATTCATACTGCTAAAACACATTTATAACATTTTACCTACACAAAAAGACATATCACTTTATGAAAATACTAGAACAGTTTATGAAAACATTCTATTACTTTAGTGCACTCTAGTTGGCACAATCGAAACTAAATCAGTCCCCTATCCAATATTGTCCTCTACCGGCTTATACATAAAATATGTGCGCGTTCAGTCTCACGTCACCATCTGTCACTATCCAGCCCTGAGACACATCTCCCACTTAACCGCCTCCAAGGCAGGATCGTTATACGGCGCTACGCCTCAGCATCTCTGTTACTATCGGGCGCCATCTTCGAGTACTAAAATCAGCCGCCCGTTACTTACGCGAATCACATGACCTGGGCATAGACACCTAATGTCACATACCTCATCAAACCTACCATAAAACTGTCGGATCCCTGATACTCAGAACAAAGAGGCTATTAAGCAGGTGGTCACAACGTTTTGGCTCGTCAGTATTTGTTGCGGTAGGTGAGAAGGGAAGAGGGTGGGTGCTAGAATGTGCACCCGAGGGAGATAGGAAGTGGCGTCGCACCCACCGGGTGCGCCAGGCCAGCACATATCGATTGCGAGGCGGCAGCAAGTGGCGAACGCGGCCGCGGCCGTCTTGCACCGCCTAGCACCGTCAACGAGTCTAACATAGTGCGGCGGTAATTACTCCACAGATGGCGCGCGCAGATAGGCCGCTCCGCGGGGCGGCTAGGTAGGGCTCCGCGGCTGCGACAACGTGGCCACCGCCCCAGCACGAACCCCAGCTGTTCTCCGTGCTCTGACACTCGCTCTAAGCCAACACTGTAACGCGGTACGTAACCTCCGACGTGCGCTCCAGAGATCTTTTCAAGTCTGCAACATATGTGATGTACATACAGGGTGGTCCATTGATCGTTACCGGGGCTAATACCTCAGGAAATAGGCGTCAAACGAAAAAACTACAAAGAACGAAACTTATTTAGCTTGAAGGGGGAAACCAGATGGCGCTATGGTTGGCCCGCTAGATGGCGCTACCATAGGTCAAATGAATATAAACTGTTTTTTTTTAAATAGGAACCCCCATTTTTATTACATATTCGTGTAGTACGTAAAGAAATATGAATGTTTTAGTTGGACCACTTTTTTCGCTTTGTGATAGATGGCGCTGTAATAGCCGCAAACATATAGCACACAATTTTAGACGAACAGTTGGTAACAGTGTAAGTAGACTGTTTAGGTTTTCATATTGGTAACGCCACGTAGCGCGCTGTGCTGTGTGAAGTCTGTGGCTGGTTTCCATGGTTGGATTATTTGCTATTGTAGTGTTGGGCAGTTGGATGTGAACAGCGCGTAGCGTTGCGCAGTTGGAGGTGAGCCGCTAGCAGTGGTGGATATGGGGAGAGAGATGGTAGAGTTTTGAGAGCGGATGATCTGGACGTGTGTCCATCAAAGTAAATTTGTAAGACTGGATGTCATGAACTGATATATATATTATGACTTTTGAACACTATTAAGGTAAATACATTGTTTGTTCTCTATCAAAATCTTTCATTTGCTAACTATGCCTATCAGTAGTTAGTGCCTTCAGTAGTTTGAATCTTTTATTTAGCTGGCAGTAGTGGCGCTCGCTGTATTGCAGTAGTGAGAGCAACGAAGATTTTTGTGAGGTAAGAATTCATGAAAGGTATAGGTTATTGTTAGTCAGGGCCATTCTTTTGTAGGGATTACTGAAAATGGTTCAAATGGCTCTGATCACTATGGGACTCAACTGCTGTGGTCATCAGTCCCCTAGAACTTAGAACTACTTAAACCTAACTAACCTAAGGACATCACACACATCCATGCCCGAGGCAGGATTCGAACCTGCGACCGTAGCAGTCGCACGGTTCCGGACTGCGCGCCTAGAACCGCGAGACCACCACGGCCGGCAGGGATTACTGAAAGACAGATTGCGTTGCGCTAAAAATACTGTGTGTCACTTTAGTGAATGTCTGAGTACGTTCAGTTTTGCTCAGCTGTTTGAAAATCAAATAACAAGAGATGTTTATCAGCACAGTAACTCATAAATTTTTCTAAGGGGACGTTTCAACTGTACCTATCTTATGTACTGCGCTCCATTAAATGAAGAAATATAATCGGAAGAAGCGAGCTCTCCAGATCGCGGAAGAACGCCAACGGCCCCGCTAGGGAAGACGAACTGCCGTTTTCTCAATTTTATGTTTGCTCCGCAGTTTCCTCACGGTTCAGTGAGCAGTCTCAGAGTAAATAACCTGTCCGCAGACCAAGACGTCTAATTAGGCCGCATTATGAGCAGGCTGTGGGAATGTTCACAGATATAAAACGTAAAGCCGCCGTGCGGGAAAAGAAGCAAGCATTTCTTCTTCGTGAGCTCTTTAACTGAGAACGGCAAATAGCGCTTCCGTTGCAGCCATTACAAACTCCGTGGTGTGCAAATTACCGCCATTACATACACGGAACCCTCGCGTGCTCTCATATGTGGCTGGCCGATGCTGAGTGCGCACTTACGTGGGACCACGTGCAGCCGCGTGGGCCCAGCTTGCGAGACCCCTGCGGATTTTTCCGACTTTCCTCAGCAAACGGGAGAAAAGGCGAAGTCAGTCTCTTCTGCTGGGAATAGCGGTCAGCGTTTCTAGCGTCGTACAGCCGTGAACCGACAGCGCCGGTTGGGGGGGGGGGATTGGGTCCGTGTCGCTTCCTCTGACCGAAGCAGGACTCGATGATTCCAGGAAGCGTATTGAAGATTTAATTGTTGACAATAGCTCTTACCCAAGGGACATCACAATGATTCAACGCTAGAAAGCAGATACCAAAATTCTGACCGTTAGGAGTAGCCTATACTACAATGGTTTGCAGTACCTAAGAACTAAAGTAACTTCGGCATGATGTGACAAGCAAAATAACATAGACTGATAAAATTAGGACCAAACATAGAAAGTGTGGATATCCCTGAGATCGCGGCGCCACAGCAAAGTCGGTAAGCGCAGAACAGGGAATCAGTGATCGTAAGGCCGTTGCAGCATCCCTGAATATGGAAGTAAATAGGGATATAAAAAAATGGTAGGAAGGTTTATCTGTTTAGTAAGAGTAATAGGAGGCAGATTTCAGACTACTTAACAGATCAAAACGAAAATTTCTGTTCGGACAATGACAATGTTGAGTGTTTATGAAAAAAGTTCAAGTTAATCGTAAAATGCGTTTTAGACAGTTAGGTGCCGAGTAAAACTGTGAGAGACAGGAAAAACCCACCGTGGTTCAACAACAAAGTTAGGAAACTACTGCGAAAGCAAAGAGAGCTTCACTGTAAGTTTAAACGCAGCCAAAACCTCTCGGACAAACAGAAGCTAAACGATGTCAAAGTTAGCGTAATAAGGGCTATGTGTGAAGCGTTAAGTGAGTTCGAAAGTAAAATTCTATGTATCGACTTGACAGAAAATCCTAGGAAGTTCTGGTCTTGCGTTAAATCAGTAAGTGGATCGAAACAGCATATCCAGACACTCTGGGATGATGATGGCAATGTAACAGAGGACGACACGCGTAAAGCTTAAATACTAAACACCTTTTTCCAAAGCTGTTTCACAGAGGAAGACAGCACTGCAGTTCCTTCTCTAAATCCTCGCACAAAAGAAAAAATGACCGACATCGAAATAAGTGTCCAGGGAATAGAAAAGCAACTGAAGTCACTCAACAGAGCAAAGTCCACTGGACCTGACGGGATACCAATTCTCTAGAGGAACGGAAGGTTCCAACTGATCGGAAAGGAGCACAGGCAGCCCCAGTCTTCAAGAAGGGTCGTCGAGCAGATGCGCAAAACTATAGACCTATATCTCTGACGTCGATCTGTTGTAGAATTTGAGAACATGTCATTTCTGGAAACCCAGTATCTACTCTGTAGGTATCAACATGATTCTGGAAACAGCGATCGTGTGAGACCCAAATAACTTTATTTGTTCATGAGACCCAGAAAATATTAGATACAGGCTGCCAGGTAGATGCCATTTTCCTTGACTTCCGGAAGGCGTTCGATATAGTTCCGCACTGTCGCCTGATAAATAAAGTAAGAGCCTACGAAATATCAGACCAGCTGTGTGGCTGGATTGAAGAGTTTTTAGCAAACAGAACACAGCATGTTGTTCTCAATGGAGAGACGTCTACAGACGTTAAAGTAACCTCTGGCGTGCCACAGGGGAGTGTTATAGGACCATTGCTTTTCACAATATATGTAAATGACCTAGTAGATAGTGTCGGAAGTTCCATGCGGCTTTTCGCGGATGATGCTGTAGTATACAGAGAAGTTGCAGCATTAGAAAATTGCAGTGAAATGCAGGAAGATCTGCAGGGGATAGGCACTTGGTGCAGGGAGTGGCAACTAGCCTTTAACACAGACAAATGTAATACATAGAAAGAAGGATCCTTTATTGTATGATCATATGATAGCGGAACAAGCAGTGGTAGCAGTTACTTCTGTGAAATATCTGAGAGTATGGGTACGGAACGATCTGAAGTGGAATGATCATATAAAATTAATTGTTGGTAAGACGGGTACCAGGTTGAGATTCATTGGGAGAGTCCTTAGAAAGTGTAGTCCATCAACAAAGGAGGTGGCTTACAAGACACTCGTTCGACCTATACTTGAGTATTGCTCATCAGTGTGGGATCCGTACCAGGTCAGGTTGACAGAGGAGATAGAGAATATCCAAAGAAGAGCGGCACGTTTCGTTACAGGGTTATTTGGTAAGCGTGATAGCGTTACGGAGATGTTTAGCAAACTCCAGTGGCAGACTCTGCAAGAGAGGGTGCGTTTCTGGATGAGGTATCGAAGATATTGCTTCCCCCTACTTATACGTCCCGAGGAGATCACGAATGTAAAATTAAAGAGATTCGAGGGCGCACGGAGGTTTCCCGGCAGTCGTTCTTCCCGCGAACCATACGCGACTGGAACAGGAAAGGGAGATAATGACAGTGGCAGGTAAAGTGCCCTCCGCCATACACCGTTAGGTGGCCTGTGGAGCATAAATGTAGATGTAGATGTAGATAATACCATATACGTTAGCGACGTCTCGCTGCAATCTGCAGTAAGAGATGGGAGGCACTCGAAAAGACCATGTCTCCTTCTCAGCGTAGCAGCGACCTCACACTGAGGTCAATATAGCGCCGAGCATCCAGGATCTTAGCCCCGTTCGAGACTTCACCTTCAGCATTCAACATCATCTAATAGGACACTGTTAGTCAAGTTTCTCAGTGGAACAAGTTTTAATGTTGAATGTTGTTCTTCTGGAGAACAGTTTATGATTTTACGCTTCAGGTAATGCTTACACAGTCAATGACAGATATAAATATTCTGTGCTCTCCTGTGGCAAAAAGCCGTCTGAAGTAAAGCAAATCTTTTTTATTTAGACGTGTAATAAAATGAAGTGATGCTTCATCTGTTGTAGTAAATGAACCAAATCCCGAAACGCTCAAGGAACCCACGGTTGTGACCAGACAATTGCACTTTTGTGTCGTCACAATAGGAAAATCTGCTACATTACAGCACCGAAGGCGACTGGAAGGTATACGCAACGAGACGGAATGAAATGACACTTTTATTCAAAGAGTTCACCGAGATCGATTGTTTGCTGGACAAACGTAGAGTCATGTTTCTGAGTAGATGTGTGTGATAACTACGGACGGCAAAGCATGTTCCACAGCGTGCTCTCATGCTGGCCACAAGGCTGGTAAGGACTTCTTGTGGTGGGTCCCATTCCTCTGCCAGCACGGGTGACATCTGCTGGATGGTCGATGGTGCACATGGAAGGGCTGCAGTATGTCGCTCCAACATCCCATACGTAGTCGATGGGGCTTAAGTCGGCGGAATGAGCGGACCAATCCATTCGCCGGATATATTCTTAAGAGATCCTCCACCTGAGCAGTTGCCACCCCTGGTTTTAATTTCACCGCAGGTTGTTTCGACTTCCCTGTATGCTGAGTTAATCCTTCCGACAATAATTTATTTTTCGATTTCTTCACATTTTTCATGCAGCCATTTCGCCTTAGCTTCCCTGCATTTCCTATTTATTTCATCCCTCACTGACTTTTATTTGTGTATTCACGAACTCCCCTGAATATTTTTGTACTACCTTCTCTCATCCAACAACTCTAGTGTATCTTCTGTTACATGTCGTTTCTTCGCAGTTACCTCCTTTTTATCTATGTTTTTCTTTCCAACTTCGGTGACTGCCCTTTTTAGAGATCTCCATTCCTCTTCAAGTGTACTGCCTACTGAGCTACTGCTTATTGCTGTATCTATAGCGTTAGAGAACTTCCTGTCTCGTCATTCCTTAGTACTTCTGTATCCCACATCTTTGCGTATTGATTCTTGCCGACTGATCTCTTAAACTTCAGCCTACTCTTCATCACACTGAGCAGTTAGATAAGTGTAATATCCACTCCTATATTTTACTCAAAATAGTATTCACGACAGCACTGTATGCAGAATGTGACTGAACTTTGATCCTATTCTCGTAAAACTAAAATAAAGGACTTCATCGTTAGTAAAATAATAAATAATTACTGTCAACGTCATAATTTAATATGTTGTACAAAATTGTATCTCAGACAATACCAATGTAAAAAGATGAATGAAAGTCTTAATATTTTGCTGTCTATGATTTTGTAGGAAAATCCTTCTTCTTGTTCGATCTATTGTACGCATACTATGTGATTGATGTCCCGTAACACAAAGGTCTATAAAAAACAAAACTAAAATATTGTTACGTTTCTAATCGATATTTGAAAACAGAGTTCATGTGTTATTGAAATGAGTCTTCTTTGTTTGGAGTTTTATTTCATTGTAATTCTCGTCCTATATAAATGTTAAGTTTTCTGCTCAGCTACCAAAGAGCGCAGCCATAAGCGATATTGATCTACAGCGCAGTTTATTGATAAATGGTGACTATTAATGTGTCTTGTAACATTGAGAAATATTTTCAAAAGATAACGCATGTAGTGAAGTTGAAAAAAGATTTGGTATATGTTATTTACCACTAGTAAAACACAAAAAATGGTTCTGAGCATTATGAGATTTAACTTCTGAGGTCATCAGTCCTCTAGAACTTAGAACTACTTAAACCTAACTAACCTAAGGACATCACGATCACATCCATGCCCGAGACAGGATTCGAACCTGCGACCGTAGCGGTCGCTCGGTTCCAGACTGTAGCGCCTAGAACCGCTGGCCACCCCTGCCGGCTGCAGCTAGCAAAGAGTCCTTTAAATAACTGCACAGAAATTACTAGCAATCATTAATCTTGATTAGTTCAGATTGCTTATCATACATTTAGCTTGTTTGTCGGTTATAGTTGATTACTTTTGTGTTGAACTTAGTGACATTTACACTGCTTGACAGAAACATTGCTACAAGTTCCCATGTGTACATATCTTTAACAAAATATCGTTCATTAGCAGTGATTAAATAAAACCTCATGTTACATTAATAATAAGTAATTTTATTGCAATCTTGCTGAACTTGTGCAATACAAAACAAGCACAGTTGCACAACAGGTCATAATTGTCATGCGTATGAAAGGAAGTCAGGACCGACTGTACTCCTTAAAAGATCCACGTGGGGAACTAATAGACTGTCACAGTAACGTTGACCGTTGAGTATGCAGTGGTGAACGACCTGGAGGTCAGTACGTCCATGCAACATTACCCCTTTTTTTTTTTTTTTTTTGGTCATCAGTCTACTGACTGGTTTGATGCGGCCCGCCACGAATTCCTTTCGTGTGCTAACCTCTTCATCTCAGAGTAGCACTTGCAACCTACGTCCTCAATTATTTGCTTGACATCTTCCAATCTCTGTCTTCCTCTACAGTTTTTGCCCTCTACAGCTCCCTCTAGTTCCATGGAAGTCATTCCCTCATGTCTTAGCAGATGTCCTATCATCCTGTCCCGTCTCCTTATCAGTGTTTTCCACATATTCCTTTCCTCTCCGATTCTGCATAGAACCTCCTCATTCCTTATCTTATCCGTCCACCTAATTTTCAATATTCGTCTATAGCACCACACCTCAAATGCTTCGATCCTCTTCTGTTCCGGTTTTCCCACAGTCCATGTTTCACTACCATACAGTGCTGTACTCCAGACGTACATCCTCAGAAATTTCTTCCTCAAATTAAGGCCGGTATTTGATATTAGTAGACTTTTCTTGGTCAGAAATGCCTTTTTTGCCATAGCGAGTCTGCTTTTGATGTCCTTGCTCTGTCCGTCATTGGTTATTTTACTGCCTAGGTAGCAGAATTCCTTAACTTCATTGACTTCGAGACCATCAATCCTGATGTTAAGTTTCTCGCTGTTCTCATTTCTTCTACTTCTAATTACCTTCGTCTTTCTCCGATTTACTCTCAAACCGTACTGTGTACTCATTAGACTGTTCATTCCGTTCAGCAGATCATTTAATTCTTCTTCACTTTCACTCAGGACAGCAATGTCATCAGCGAATCGTATCATTGATATCCTTTTACCTTGTATTTTAATTCCACTCCTGAACCTTTCTTTTATTTCCATCATTGCTTCCTCGATGTACAGATTGAAGAGTAGGGGCGAAAGGCTACAGCCTTGTCTTACACCCTTCTTAATACGAGCACTTCGTTCTTGATCGCCCACTCTTCTTATTCCCTCTTGGTTGTTCTACATTTTCTATATGATCCGTCTCTCCCTATTGCTTACCCTTACATATCTCAGAATCTCGAACAGCTTGCACCAATTTATATTGTCGAACGCTTTTTCCAGGTCGACAAACCCTATAAACGTGTCTTGATTTTTCTTGAGCCTTGCTTCCATTATTAGCCGTAACGTCAGAATTGCCTCTCTCGTCCCTTTACTTTTCCTAAAGCCAAACTGATCGTCACCTAGCGCATTCTCAATTTTCTTTTCCATTCTTCTGTATATTATTATTGTAAGCAGCTTCGATGCATGAGCTGTTAAGCTGATTGTGCGATAATTCTCGCACTTGTCAGCTCTTGCCGTCTTCGGAATTGTGTGGATGATGCTTTTCCGAAAGTCAGATGGTATGTCGCCAGACTCATATATTCTACACACCAACGTGAATAGTCGTTTTGTTGCCACTTCCCCCAATGATTTTAGAAATTCTGATGGAATGTTATTTATCCCTTCTGCCTTATTTGACCGTAAGTCCTCCAAAGCTCTTTTAAATTCCGATTCTAATACTGGATCCCCTATCTCTTCTAAATAGACTCCTGTTTCTTCTTCTCTCACATCAAACAAATGTTCACCCTCATAGAGGCTTTCAATGTATTCTTTCCACCTATCTGCTCTCTCCTTAGCATTTAACAGCGGAATTCCCGTTGCACTCTTAATGTTACCACCGTTGCTTTTAATGTCACCAAAGGTTGTTTTGACTTTCCTGTATGCTGAGTATGTCCTTCCGACAATCATATCTTTTTCGATGTCTTCACATTTTTTTTGCAGCCATTTCGTCTTAACTTCCCTGCACTTCCTATTTATGTCATTCCTCAGCGACTTGTATTTCTGTATTCCTGATTTTCCCGGAACATGTTTGTACTTCCTCCTTTCATCAATCAACTGAAGTATTTCTTCTGTTACCCATGGTTTCTTCGCAGCTACCTTCTTTGTACCTATGTTTTCCTTCCCAACTTCTGTGATGACCCTTTTTAGAGATTTCCATTCCTCTTCAACTGTAATGCCTACTGCGGTATTCCTTATTGCTGTATCTATAGCGTTAGAGAACTTCAAACGTATCTCGTCATTCCTTAGTGCATTATACCTATCACACCATAACCCCTGGACCACCAAAACGATCATGCTCGACAACGGTGAATAAACATTCCCTCACAGGGCGAGAGGTGGGAACACACCCCCATAATATGTAAGAACACATAAAATGGGATGTAAAATTTCTGTAATTCATTTTCCTGTAGTACATTAAATTTTCATCAAGAATGGACAACATGTGTGAAACTAAAGGTGACATTGCTTTCGGTATGAAACGGTGGCGATGCTTGCGCCGTGGAGCGACTCTACACTCGTCAGACCCCTCCTGTTCACTGCTTCCCAAGGAACGAACATTCTCCAGCCTCTGAGTAATACCCAGTGGAACGTCCCGAAGTGACGAAGGCGATGCAGGCGCACGAGTAACGACGTGACCTCCCGGAACCATCCGTGTCCTGTAACAGGTATGAGATGGAAACCGGACGCATCTATTACAGTGACAAAGCACGTACGGTGTTGATTTCTTTTAAACTCATAAAAAACCCTAACAGAAAATAGGTTGATCTGTTTTACCTGGAGCTCCTCCTCAACTACAAGATGAAGAAGAAAACTTTGTCACAACTCTGTAAAGGATTGATTCAACGATAAATGATGATGGAGTGCTTGCTACGGGTGGCTGCTGTTTAGATACGAACTATTACTGGTACTCTGCTTCAGTCACATTTAATTTTATTTTAAACACTACTAAGCGTTTCGGTGGTCATGCTGTCATTTTCTGGTGGATTGCTGTATTTTTGTATGGTTGAGTGTGTTTGTGACACATACACATGTGCTGTCTCTTTGGTGGACGCTGCCTATTAGTCTGACAGCACTGTGGCAGGGATGTTACGCGTCGTCTTGCGCTGGTGGAGAAACGTTAGCGTTGTTCACAGCAGTGAAACGACTTATACATATTTTTATTGGTATGTGGGAAGCAGTACTCACTAACTATCTGGGCGAATATGATTGCTGAATGCGGCCATAGCGTTCGCATTACGTACTTTCCAATGTTACAAAATTTACACTTCTTACAGTTCAAAGATGTTTGCTTTCACCGTTGGCCATAAGGCAAGATTTGTTTCAAAGATATGAAAATACGTTAATATTTTGGAATATTAGTTACGCATAATGGTGTTGCAATATGAAGTTAAATTATTTAACTTTAAAAATTGAAAAAAAGTGAAATCTGTAATATTTGGATCTACTGATTTTGGAAGTTTTACAATATTGCATCATCATCTCATATTTATTTTATGAAATTTACAAATAGTGGTGGACTACTAACTATTGTTTACAGTTTGCTGACATCACACTAATGTATTTGAAAAATACTTAACTTTACCAATTCTTTAAATAAATTACTTGTAAGTTAATGTGACATTAGTAAAATGTGAACAATATTTATAATGTAAACTTGCCAAGGTTAACAGTGCCAGTTACAGATATTCAGCATTTTATATTTTTTAAATTCATTTAAATCAGTTAACTTCACATTGCTATAATATTATGTAGAACTAAAATTTCATAACATTAATATAAGTTGAAATTTTGAGGAAACTCTTACCACATGACCAGACTCTTCGTGAAAGCAAACATCTTTTAACTGTAAGACTTATAAATATCTTAAAATCTGAAAATCCATAGTGATGAACACTTGCCACTCGTTTGTTCATCTGAATCTGGGAAGCGGTAAATGGTTGAAGGCTTGAATTGGAGTTTGTGTTAGGGAGGGCACAGGGCTAGGGTAATACTTGCAAGTGTGTTAGTCATATTGCTACAGTAGTTAATCTAGCCATTAAACAAGAGATCCGCGTTCAAGTCCAACCTTTAGTACAAATCTCAATTAATTTTTTTACCTTCTATCATTACCAAAGACTTCGAGTTCAATATGGCAGTATACAGCAATCACTTTCGACCACATATTTTGTAAATACAACTTCCAGATACTACATGTAGAAAAACGTATAAATTCTTTCAGTGCTTTAACTTACGGTCAGTTAGTTAACTGTACTCTGTCACTGCATGACGATACATAATTTCCCTGCGACAGAGCTTGCTAGGTACTTTTATAAAATGACGACCTCTTCAGGAGTGGGGGTGACTGCGCTTTGTTTCTGAGTGCTAGTAATCAGTACGACAATAACATCCATCTTCTCTGACGGCAATTCCCACTCTATAAACTTTCCAATTATTGTAGGATTTAATCTGAATATCTGAATTTGACAGGTGCCGCAGATTCACCCTTCAACAAAATAATTAGTCCGAATATTGATTCTAAAATTCTAGACTTCCACATAAGAACACTAAACTTAAACTTACATTTTAATTAATCACGATTGGATTACAGTTAGTATTTCTAAAGTACTTTGGTGATGAGTGCCTGTAAATAATTACAGGTTATACAGGTTACAATTCACAATTATAAAGAAGTCCACGCCATCAAGTCTTTTATTCCTGTCACAGTTACCTTAAAATCCATTCCGCATAACTAGGCTCACAATGAGAGGTTGAACCATTACCGTGAAATAACCCTCGAGATTTGTTCTAATCAATGGACGCAGTAAGTGCTAATTCTGAAGTTACACCTAAACAAAGTCCATTGCAGTGGCTGTCGCAAAAGTCGGATTCATAAAATGGTCTCTGTGTCTTTTATAATGTCTAATAGTCTGCGATTACATCGAAAATATCCACCGCGATGTTTCAACTATGCGCGCACGCGTCTCTGGAATCCAACTCCCTCGACAATTGAAGACACGGAAATATATACACTCCTGGAAATGGAAAAAAGAACACATTGACACCGGTGTGTCAGACCCACCATACTTGCTCCGGACACTGCGAGAGGGCTGTACAAGCAATGATCACACGCAAGGCATAGCGGACACACCAGGAACCGCGGTGTTGGCCGTCGAATGGCGCTAGCTGCGCAGCATTTGTGCACCGCCGCCGTCAGTGTCAGCCAGTTTGCCGTGGCATACGGAGCTCCATCGCAGTCTTTAACACTGGTAGCATGCCGCGACAGCGTGGAGTGAACCATATGTGCAGTTGACGGACTTTGAGCGAGGGCGTATAGTGGGCATGCGGGAGGCCGGGTGGACGTACCGCCGAATTGCTCAACACGTGGGGCGTGAGGTCTCCACAGTACATCGATGTTGTCGCCAGTGGTCGGCGGAAGGTGCACGTGCCCGTCGACCTGGGACCGGACCGCAGCGACGCACGGATGCACGCCAAGACCGTAGGATCCTACGCAGTGCCGTAGGGGACCGCACCGCCACTTCCCAGCAAATTAGGGACACTGTTGCTCCTGGGGTATCGGCGAGGACCATTCGCAACCGTCTCCATGAAGCTGGGCTACGGTCCCGCACACAGTTAGGCCGTCTTCCGCTCACGCCCCAACATCGTGCAGCCCGCCTTCAGTGGTGTCGCGACAGGCGTGAATGGAGGGACGAATGGAGACGTGTCGTCTTCAACGATGAGAGTCGCTTCTGCCTTGGTGCCAATGATGGTCGTATGCGTGTTTGGCGCCGTGCAGGTGAGCGCCACAATCAGTACTGCATACGACCGAGGCACACAGGGCCAATACCCGGCATCATGGTGTGGGGAGCGATGTCCTACACTTCCCGTACACCTCTGGTGATCGTCGAGGGGATACTGAATAGTGCACGGTACATCCAAACCGTCATCGAACCCATCGTTCTACCATTCCTAGACCGGCAAGGGAACTTGCTGTTCCAACAGGACAATGCACGTCCGCATGTATCCTGTGCCACTCAACGTGCTCTAGAAGGTGTAAGTCAACTACCCTGGCCAGCAAGATCTCCGGATCTGTCCCCCATTGAGCATGTTTGGGACTGGATGAAGCGTCGTTTCACGCGGTCTGCACGTCCAGCACGAACGCTGGTCCATCTGAGGCGCCAGGTGGAAATGGCATGGCAAGCCGTTCCACAGGACTACATCCAGCATCTCTACGATCGTCTCCATGGGATAATAGCAGCCTGCATTTCTGCGAAAGGTGGATATACACTGTACTAGTGCCGACATTGTGCATGCTCTGTTGCCTGTGTATATGTGCCTGTGGTTCTGTCAGTGTGATTGATCATGTGATGTATCTGACCCCAGGAATGTGTCAATAAAGTTTCCCCTTCCTAGGACAATGAATTCACGGTGTTCTTATTTCAGTTTCCAGGAGTATATATATATATATATATATATATATATATATATATATATATATATATATATGGTGAGCCACCTAACATTACCGCTGGATATATTTCGTAAACGGCATCAAATACTGACGAATCGATTTTACAGACCGAACGTGGGGAGAGGGGCTAGTGTAATTGGTTAATACAAACCATAAAAATATGATGCACGGAAGTAT
This sequence comes from Schistocerca gregaria, assembly GCF_023897955.1. Classification (NCBI taxonomy): domain Eukaryota; kingdom Metazoa; phylum Arthropoda; class Insecta; order Orthoptera; family Acrididae; genus Schistocerca; species Schistocerca gregaria. The sequence continues at coordinate 441,641,020 of NC_064927.1, read as the reverse complement.
GTTTTTTAACACAGACCTACGTTTTTTAAATGGAACCTCGTTAGTTTTGTTAGCACATCTGAACATATAAACAAATACGTAATCAGTGCCGTTTGTTGCATTGTAAAATGTTAATTGCATCCGAAGATACTGTAACCTAAATTTGACGCTTGAGTACCACTCCGCTGTTCGTTCATGTGTATCGGAGAGCACTGAATTACGTAGGGATCCAAAGGGAACGGTGATGGACCTTAGGTACAGAAGAGACTGGAACAGCACATTACGTCCACATGCTAACACCTTTTTATTGGTCTTTTTCACTGACGCACACGTAAATTACCATGAGGGGTGACGTACACGTTCGACGGGCGTTTCATAGGACGTGGAGGACTCATAAATTGGCCAGTCCGTTCTCCTGATCTTACACCTCTGGACTTCTTTCCGTGGGGTACGTTAAAGGACAATGTGTACCGTGATGTGCCCACAACCCTAGAGGATATGAAACAACGTATTGTGGCAGCCTGCGGCGACGTTACACCAGATGTACTGCGGCGTGTACGACATTTATTACGCCAGAGATTGCAATTGGTTACAGCAAATTATGGGCACCACATTGAACATCTATTGGCCTGACATGTCGGGACACACTCTATTCCACTCCGTAATTGAAAACGGAAACCACGTATGTACGTGTACCTCACCCCTTATGGTAATGTACATGTGCGTCAGTGAAAAAGACCAATAAATAGGTGTTAGCATGTGGACGTAATGTGCTGTTCCAGTCTCTTCTGTACCTAAGGTCCATCACCGTTTCCTTTCCTCCCTACGCTATTCGGTGCTCTCCGATACACACGATCGAACAGCGGAGGAGTGGTACTCAAGCGTCAGCTTTAGGTTACAATATCTCCGGGTGTAATTAACATTTTACAATGCAACAAACGGCACTGATTACGTATTTGTTTATATGTTCAGATGTGCTAACAAAACTAACGAGGTTCCATTAAAAAAACGTAGGTTTGTGTTAAAAAACACACTTCCGTGCATTTTTTTATGGTTTGTATTAACCAATTACACTAGAGCCTCTCCTCATGGTCGTTCTGTGGAATCGACTCGTCAGTATTTGATGTGGTTTACGAAATATATCCAGCGGTAACGTTAGGTGACTCACCCTGTATATAGAAAAGGTACGGCCAAACTTTCAGGAAACATTCCTCATACACAAATAAAGAAAAGATGTTATGTGGACATGTGTCCGGAAACGTTATATATATAGAGAGAGGTAGATAACCCAATCTTGGACGTTCGAGCAGTACATATATGTTATCTGGTCAACCATACGTTTTTCCGCTTGTAGTTGAACTATAAACAACCTCATATTCTAAACCCACAAGTAACCTTCTAGCGTAACCGTATGTACAGGGCGGTGCAAGCTGGAGGGGGCTATATACTGATCTGTCGACATTTTTAGCACAGAATTGGACCATTTGGTACAAGTGCTAACATGAAGGTCATATGTTTTTCCTTCTTTACGGTTGCAGACTCCGCTGTTTTGTATTCTGTAGTGGGTTGCTGTTGCACATGCTGACTTTTGAAAATAATTGGTATGAAACTGAAAATATAGTAAATACCATGTCTCTTAGTCATTGTGGACAGCCACACATCCACCGTACATGTCAGCCTACAATGATGCAATTTCACACAACGTTTAGGTCAAATGAGTATCTAAAACGTAACTTGCTAGATACACTGATCAGCCAGAATATCATGACCACCTACCTAATAGCCGGTATGTTCCCCTTTGGCACGTTAATAGCAGCGAAGCGTCGTGGCATGGAAGCAATGACGTATCAATAGGTCGCTGGAGGGAGTTGGTACCATGTCTGCACACAGAGTTCACCTAATTCCCCTTAATTCCGGGGATGGGAGCATGAACTCTGACGCAACTCGCCACTGTATTCTTCGAACCACTCCATGACACTCCTAGCCTTGTGACATGGAGCATAATGTTATTGAGAAATGCCACATCATCGTCACGAAGGGGTTCACGACGTCTGTAACCAGTGTACAATACTCCTTGATCGTCATGGCGCTTTGGACTAGCTCCACTGAACCCATGCATGCCCATGTGAGTGTTCCCCAAAGCATGATGGAGCCGCCGCTAGCTTGTCTCCAGCCAGCTGTACAGGTGTCAAGGACCTGTTTCCCTGGAAGACAACGGATTCGCACCCTCTCATCGGCATGATAAAGAAGCTATCGGGCTTCATCACACGGAGCAACGCTCTGCCACTGCGCCAACGTCCAGTGTCACGTACCCATTTCAGTCTCAGTGGCCGATGCCGCGGTGTCAGCATTGGCACTTGCAAACGTCATCGGCTGCGAAGGCGGTGTTCGATGCACGGTGTGTTGAGACACGCCTAGTTACTGCTACTACCACTACTGCGTGATCAGGCCCAGTGGACCGCACGCATCTACAAGTTTCCTCCTCCACTGTATTTTGTCCATTGCTGCTACAGCCGTCCGTTCACATCTATTGATACTTGGTTTAAATCTTCATGGAATCCATCCCTCCAACGCTTATTGGGTCTCCCTGGCGGTCTCTTTCCTGTAGGTGTGAAATCCAGGAGCTTCCGAGGCCATGAGTTTCTTAGAAGTAGATACCTTAGGGGTTGCGAAGCAACTCAAATTGCTTGATACGGGCAAGTCTTCAGGTCCAGATTGTATACCGATTAGGTTCCTTTCAGATTACGCTGATACTATAGCTCCCTACTTAGCACTCATATACAACCGCTCGCTCGCCGTTAGATCTGTACCTACAGATTGGAAAATTGCGCAGGTCGCACCAGTGTTCAAGAAGGGTAGTAGGAGTAATCCATTTAACTACAGACCTATATCATTGACGTCGGTTTGCAGTAGGGTTTTGGAGCATATACTGTATTCAAACATTACGGATCACCTCGAAGGGAACGATCTATTGACACGTAATCAGCATGGCTTCAGAAAACATCGCTCTTGTGCAACGCAGCTAGCTCTTTATTCGCACGAAGTAATGGCCGCTATCGACAGGGGATCTCAAGTTGATTCCGTATTTCTAGATTTCCGGAAAGCTTTTGACACCGTTCCTCACAAGCGACTTCTAATCAAGCTGCGGAGCTATGGGGTATCGTCTCAGTTGTGCGACTGGATTCGTGATTTCCTGTCAGGAAGGTCGCAGTTCGTAGTAATAGACGGCAAATCATCGAGTAAAACTGAAGTGATATCAGGTGTTCCCCAGGGAAGCGTCCTGGGACCTCTACTGTTCCTGATCTATATATAAATGACCTGGGTGACAATCTGAGCAGTTCTCTTAGACTGTTCGCAGATGATGCTGTAATTTACCGTCTAGTAAGGTCATCCGAAGACCAGTATCAGCTGCAAAGCGATTTAGAAAAGATTGCTGTATGGTGTGTCAGGTGGCAGTTGACGCTAAATAACGAAAAGTGTGAGGTGATCCACATGAGTTCCAAAAGAAATCCACTGGAATTCGATTATTCAATAAATAGTACAATTCTCAAGGCTGTCAATTCAACTAAGTACCTGGGTGTTAAAATTACGAACAACTTCAGTTGGAAGGACCACATAGATAATATTGTCGGGAAGGCGAACCAAAGGTTACGTTTCATTGGCAGGACACTTAGAAGATGCAACAAGTCCACTAAAGAGACAGCTTACACTACACTCGTTCGTCCTCTGTTAGAATATTGCTGCGCGGTGTGGGATCCTTACCAGGTGGGATTGACGGAGGACATCGAGAGGGTGCAAAGAAGGGCAGCTCGTTTTGTTTTATCGCGTTATAGGGGAGAGAGTGTGGCAGATATGATACACGAGTTGGGATGGAAGTCATTACAGCATAGACGTTTTTCGTCGCGACGAGACCTTTTTACGAAATTTCAGTCACCAACTTTCTCTTCCGAATGCGAAAATATTTTGTTGAGCCCAACCTACATAGGTAGGAACGATCATCAAAATAAAATAAGAGAAATCAGAGCTCGAACAGAAAGGTTTAGGTTTTCGTTTTTCCCGCTCGCTGTTCGGGAGTGGAATAGTAGAGAGATAGTATGATTGTGGTTCGATGAACCCTCTGCCAAGCACTTAAATGTGAATTGCAGAGTAGTCATGTAGATGTAGATGTGATCCTCTATCCGGGCTACATGGCTGGCCTACTGCATTCGTTTGGCTTTGACAGTTCCTGCTATGTTGGGCAGCTGGTATATTTCCTCAAGCTCTTGGCTGTATCTGATCCTGCATTCCCCTGCATCTGCATCCAGAACCGGACCGAAGATCTTCCGAAGCACTTTTCTCTCAAAAACAAGGAGCTTTAATGCCCAGCATTAAAGTCTGATGTTAGTTCCTCCACAGTTAGCCGCCTGTGCTGTTTACTTGTTTGCCCAGCCCACGACGTCCGACTTCTGAGGGGTGAAAACCCAACCCCACGACGTCTGGAGGTCCTTTCAAATTGGTTTCGTTGCCTGTTGAAGACACTCACCATAGCACTCCTCGAACATTCGGCAAGTCGTGCACTTTCCGAAACGCTCGTGTTGAGTCTCCGGGTCAACGCAATCTGTTCTCGGTTACACTCAGATTGCGCACCTTCCCACTCCACATACGGACAGCACGCTTTCTGATACTATATGATCGGTGCGTATCTCTGACTAGCACTCATTCCTGGCCATGTGACGCTGCTATCGCCTGGACAGTAGGTCGGTGGTCATAATGTTCTGGCTGATCAGTGTAACACCAAGGCTACATTAGTTTGGAATTTGTGTGTATCTGGGAATAAGTCTTAGTAGTACTAGTAGTACCATTTGGATACCCTGTATCTAAACTATGAAGTAAATAATGTACACCCGTTAGTAAATTTCGCAATCCAATATGTATTTCGCGGCTGTATTGGACGTAAGTTTACAGTTTTTTGTATTAAACAACTGTAATAATTGGCAAATAATAGATAAGGTATGTCGGAATCCACTCCTTAAGGTAAACACAAGTGGTTGTTGTACAGTAATCGTCTCAATATTGTTCTAAAAGTTGGGGTAATTTTTAGTTTTCTGTTGCCTTGGGTCTCTTGATGTTAATCTGGCGAGTTGTTCCCTTGTCTGAGCGTATCATTTTATCGTCAGCTTGAACTATGCAGTAGTCTCAGTAGATGTGTCTTTCAACACGAAACATCTCGTGTCGCTGGGCAACAAACACGACTGTTTGGCACACGTAACCGGCACGAGCAGTCACGCTTTCGAACTGTATCCCGTAGCCTACAGACTTGCATCGGATTGAAAATCTCCGGTACCCGTTGGAATTACTTTTCTAAGCGTCGCCGACTGCAGCCACATAACTTAGCGCGTTTACGTCGATTGTTGTAAGAGGAGTGGTTGGACATTGTTATCCGCACGCATAACCTTGTCCAACGAATGCCAGAGCGAACCACACAGCTTATGTCGTAGCCGTGAAGGTGTCACACGCGTTAATGAGAGGTATTTCAGTAATCGCCCAACTTAATGAGAGGCTGATGTGTAATTGTACAGGGAAGCAGATTAATTCCCACAGCCTGTAGGAAGAAACCAGCACAGGAAAGCTGCCGGACAGCTTGAAGGACCTGAAGGTGACAACTCGTTACGTTCTCCAGTCCAGATGGCAGTCGAGCTTCCCGCACTCGCGAGGGAAACGACTTTTTACCAGCGCGATACCGCTGGATGTATTCAAAGACTGCAATTACACTGTCCCAAGGACAGCCTCATCAACGGTTGGCGCGCCGGACACCGGAACACGGCCGCTGACGACGCTATCACAAGCAGCAGTGGGGAAAAACATCGACCGGGGCCGTTGAGCCGTTTCAGTCCAGAGATGTCACCTCTGCGAAATGGCTCATTTACGCTAGGTAATATCGTCAGAAGAACACCCAGTAGCGTTATCCTGTTTACCGAGTGTAGCAGTTATCTGTGTCAGTCATTTTTATTTTCTTTTACGAGAGTTTCGAGAGGCCGGCCGCGGTGGCCGAGCGGTTCTAGGCGCTACAGGTCGCAGGTTCGAATTCTGCCTCGAGCATGGATGTGTGTGATGTCCTTAGGTTGGTGAGGTTTAAGTAGTTCTAAGTTCTAGGGGAATGATGACCTCAGAAGTTAAGTCACATAGTGCTCAGAGCCATTTGAACCATTTTGAAGTTCCGAGAGCTTACACTCCCTTCTTCAGGCTGAGCAATGGAGTACACTAGAACTGCTTTTTCTCTGGATACAGCTAGTAGTCTATCTTAACTTATTTGTGCCGAAAAGGAGGTTGTTATGTCTCACTTCCTTACAAACATCTACATACAGAGGTTGCACAAAAATATGGAGCCACCGCCAGAAATGCATGCTTGAACGTCAACGCAAATGCTAGCCAAGCCTGTAGTTTGTGCTGGCTCATTTGACCACGAACGCCGCCTCAATACATTGAAAATGTCAGTCGTGGTCAACACTATGTTCTCCGTAATTCTGAGTTCATTATGTCGGAGCTCAGTTAATTGGAGTGCTGGCACGTTGTCTCAGCTCGCATGGTGTGTGCTGGCACAACCAAAGTAGCCAAAGTGTTTGGTGTTTCCAGGGGCACGAAGATTTACACTGCACATGGAAAGCGGAAAAAAGGTATCCGCGGACGAAAGTGTGTGATAAGTGATAGAGACAGATTGTCTTTGAAGAGGGCTGTAATGTAAACTAAGGGGACGACAGCTGCAAAAGTCTCTGTAGAACTGAATTTCGCAGTTACGAATCCTGTCACCACCAAAGTAGCACAAAGGGAACTATATAAGCAGAGAATGGCAAAGGGAGTTGGAATTCCAAAACCAGACATCAGTATTGGAAATGGCCGTAACGTGGAAACGTGGTGCCAAAGTAATAAAACGGAACTATTGAACAACAGAAGATTTGATCATTTGATCGGATGAGTCTTGTACCACCGTATAAGCCTACTACCACACATTTTCGAATTTTTGCCCGAGTTTTCTTCTGGCGTACGCAGTCCCAAACCTACAACGCCGACTGCTTGCTCCCAAGAGTCAAGTATAATGGGAGTTCGGTGATGATTTGGTATTCCACGACCACTGCTTACTCTACAAGGCGGCATTGCTGCTACCAACAATTATATGAGCCGAAGTGGCCGTGCGGTTCTAGGCGCTGCAGTCTGGAACCGCGAGACCGCTACGGTCGCAGGTTCGAATCCCGCCTCGGGCATGGATGTGTGTGATGTCCTTAGGTTCGTTAGGTTTAAGTAGTTCTAAGTTCTAGGGGACTGATGACCTCAGATGTTAAGTCCCATAGTGCTCAGAGCCATTTGAACTAATTATATGAGCATCCTGGCTGATCATGACTATCCTGATCTAAAATGTCTGTTCCCCAATGGTGATGCACTGATCCAAGACGAAAGGGCTCCTGCTCATACAGCTCACATCGTCCAGGTCTAGTTTTGTGAACACGAGGGTGAATTGGCACGCCTCTCTTGGTCACCAGTAACTACATCTCAATGTTGTTGAGCCTTTGTGGTCTACTTTGGAGACAAGGGTGCTTGATCGCTATCCACCTCCATGATCATTATCTGAATTTGCCACTACTTTGCAGAGAGAACAGTGGTATAAGATTCCCATGAAAAGCATAGAGGACTGTTTTGATCCATTCCGAGGCGGCTGGAACCTGTTCTCAATGCCAACGGCATGGCGATGTGTTGCGTTTTTAGTGTTTCCATATTTTTCCAGACCTGTACAGACTTCACAAGTCAGCACATTCTGCATGGCGACGGGTGCCTAATACGAGGAATATCCGGAAAGTAAGTTCCCGTCCGACAAGAAATGGAAACCACTGTGAAAATCTAATAAAGCTTTGCACTTATGTGTTCGACATTGTCTCTCGGTTCCATCACTTAGCTCTTTTGAGTTCTGAGCGCATCGTGAGCTCATAAAGATGCATAGAAAATAGTGTCTCCCGCCAAGTATGAGGTCCTGGTAAGAGATTTCGCCTGATGTTATGCAGCCCACATTATGGAACTGTCGTACGGGTCCTACTTTCTGACAATTCTTGGTCGCAATCTGCAGGGTCAATGAAAATGCTCCTGCACCGTTTTCGATGGGAAGTGTTTGATCACCCGCACTACAGCCCTCAATTGGCTCCCTCTGTGTTTCATTTCTGCTCACATTAACTAGTGGCTATGAAGACAACATTTTCGCACAGACAACGAGCTATAGATGAGCGTAGAGAATTGGCGGGAACCACAGGCGGCTGCCTTCTATAACGAGCGTATGGGACAGTTGATACAACGCTACGACAAATATCTAAGACGGAGTGGTGACTATGTAGAGCAGTGGCTGGAAACTGTAGCTAACTGTTGGGGATAAAATACTTCTGATTTTCAAAGTGGTTTCCATTTTGCGATCAATCGGAACTCACTTTCTGGATATCCCTCGTACGACTACTAGCCATTTCCTTCCCTGTTCCATTCTCAACTAGAGCGAGGAAAAATCGACTGTCTATACCCCTCTGTACACGCACTAATTTCTCTTATCTTCGTTGTCCTCCAGCCAAATATTTGTTGGCGGCAATGGAATCATTCTGAAGTGAGCCGCAAATTCCGCTTCTATAACTTTTCCTTTCATGAAAGGAGCATCGTCCTCCATTCAAGGATTTCCATTTGAGTTCTCATAGTATCTCCGTAACGCTTTTGTGTTGATCTAACATGCCGGTAATAAATCTAGCAACCCGCCTCTAAATTGCCTCGATGTCTTCCTTTAATCCGACCTAATGTGAATCCCAAGTACTCGAGCAGTAGGGCGAGTGTTATACCAACAGAACTGCGTAACTAGGAATCAATGACGCTTTTTGGTCGGTACTTTCGTCTGGTTATGATATAAGAATCACATGAAGGATTGTCAGGAGGACTTGGGACCTCGAGGAACATAATAGTTGCAACTTCCTGTGGCCGGACCGAGGCTCGAACTCAGGACCTTTCCCTTTCGCGGGCAAGTGCTCTACCGACTGAGTTATCCAAGCACCACGCATGATCCCTCCAGACTTCCGCCAGTTCGGAACATGCATCGAAGCAGCAACAATTGAAGTAAAAGTACAGGGGCGGCGGTATAATTCACGATGAAAGGATTTCAGTGATAAAATTCGCTAGTGACATTTCTATCCTCAACGAAATTTAGACATAACTACAGGGCCTGTTGACTGGTGTGAATGGTCTAATGAGCACAGACACGAAAGTAATGAGAACTAGTAAAAGTGAGAATAGCGAGAAGCTTTAGGTTAAATTTGGGAACCACGAAGTAGACAAAATCAAGAAATTCTGTTACCTTCGAAGCAAAATAATCCGTGGTGGACGAAGAAAGGAAGAAACAATAAGGCAACTAGAGGAGGTGAAAAGGGAATTCCTGCCCAAGATAAGTCTGCTTGTCTCATAAATAACACTTAATGTTAGGAACAAATTTCTGAGGACGTCATTTTGGAACAAAGTGTTGTATGAAAGCGAATCGTGGATTGTGGGTAAACCGGAAGAGAACTGAAGTGTTTCAGATATGGTTCCACAGAAGGACGTTGAAAATTAGATGGACTGGTAAGATAAGAAACGCAAACCTTCGCCGCAGAATCGGCGAGGAGAGGAACAAGTAGAGAATACTTAAAAGAAGAAGGGAGAGGATGAAAGAACATGTGTTGAGAAATCAAAGAATAACTCCGATAGTAATTGAAGGAACTGCAGAGAGTACACTGAGGTAGAAAACGTCATGGGCCATCTAATACCAAGCGAGGTGGTGCAGTTGACTCACATTCAGGAAGACGACTGTTCAAACCCACGTCCGGCCATACTGACTTAGGTTTTCCGTGTTTTCCCTAAATCGCTTCAGGATAATGCCGGGATGGTTCCCTCGAAAGGGCACGGGCGACTTCCTTCCACATTCTTCCCTAATCCGATGGGACCGGTGACCTCGCTGTTTCGTCCCCTCCCCTCCCAAACCAACCTCTCCTAATATCGTCTGGCACCTACTTTTGCCCGACGTATTGCAGCAGTTCCACGTGGCACGGACTCAAAACGTCTTTGGAAGTACTCTGAAGAAATACACAAACATGGTGTCTCTGTAGCAGTCCACAATTGCAAAAAGATTGTCGCTTCAGGATTTTGTGTACGGACTAATCTGTCGATATTGTTCCACAAATGTTCGATGCGATTTATGCCCGGCGATCTGGGTAGGTACGCCATCCACTCGAAATGTCCAGAATGGTCATCAAACCAATCGCGAACAGTTGTGGCCAGTTGATGTGGCACTTTATCATCCATACAGAGTCCATTGTTGTTTGGGAAAACGAAGTCCTTGAATAGCTTCAAATGGTCTCTAAGTAGCTGAAAATAACCGTTTCCAATCAATGATCGGTTCACTTAGACCTACACAATCATGGAGCCACCACCATCTCGCACGGTGCATTTTGGTTTCGTGGGGTCTGCGCCACATTTGAACCATCAGGTCTTACTAATAGAAAACGGAATTCACCTGACCAGGTAACGGTTTCCCAGTCTTCTAGGGTCGAACCGATTTGGTCACGAGCACAAGAGAGGCGATGTTGGCAAAGGCACTCGCGTCGGTCGTCTGCTGCCATAGCCCAGTACCGCCAAATTCCGCCGCACTGTCCTAACGGATAAGTCAGTCGTAAGCCCCACATCGATTTCTGTGGTTATTTCACACAAATGCGACTGCTCTCCGTCGTTAAGTGAAGACCGTCGGTCACTACGCTGTCCGTGCTGAGAGGTAATGCCCCCAATCTGATATTGTGGGCACACTCTTGACACTCTAGGTCGCAAGATACTGAATTCCCTGACGATTTCCGAAACGGAATCCCCATGTGTGTAGCTCCTACTACCATTCCGCATTCAGAGTGAGTTAATTCCCGTCTTGCAGCCATAATCACGTCCGAAACTTTTCACAAAAAAATGGTTCAAATGGCTCTGAGCACTATGGGACTCAACTGCTGTGGTCATTAGTCCCCTAGAACTTAGAACTACTTAAACCTAACTAACCTAAGGACATCACACACATCCATGCCCGAGGCAGGATTCGAACCTGCGACTGTAGCGCCTACAACCGCTAGGCCACCCCGGCCGGCGAAGGATTAGGTTTAGAACAGTTCGACTACAGGCAGGAAGACAAGAGGTTGACCAGATGACATGTGTTTACTGTCGGTGCCCACTGTGAATGTGATGCGGCAAACGGTCTAGTAAATGCGACTTGTTAGGACATCCTGTCGCAGGCGACCAGATCAGATGGTGTCGCGTCTCCCACACTCGGAAGGGAAACGAGTTTTTACCAGCGCAGTATCGCTGTATGTATCCAAAGTCTGCAATTAGGCTTTTCCAAGGGCAGTCTCATCAGCGGCTGTCGCGTGCTGGGCACCGGAAGACGGTCATGGTTGACGGTCTCGCCACAGGCGGTGGTAAAAAGCATTTAGCAGCGTGACGTAGCTGTTCTGATTCCTAGATGTCACTTGTACCAAATGGCCATTTTCGCACGATAAAAACGTCTTGGCAGCACCGCAATGAGAAGAATTAGAACTGGAAAATAAAGGAAAATTGGAATAAATATACACACCAGTGAAAACCTTAACAAAAAGGAAAGTAAGGGGAAAATCAAATAAGGAAGGTTAAACAAACATGGGAACAAGACTATGTACAGAAGAGAAGAAGCAAGTTTGGACGAATTACCAGCAGGAGCAACATAGTGTACAGGTGGTTAACACCAAACTCGTTTTGGAAGATAAAGGGAGCAAAATGAAGGACACCGTTTCGCTAAGATGTTGAAATGGGAGTTAGAGAAACCAACTCAGAAGCTCCAGAAAAAGAGTGCATTGGGCTTTGACAGAATATCGTCTGAGGCACCTAGGTTCAGAGTCAATAGACTGACTGAGCTATTAAACAGAATTTATGACGCAGGAATTTTTCCTCAAGATCTACTTACGACCATTCTAAAATCTTTACCTACAGAGTGCAACGCATAATTACGCAATGACTATAGGACAACTAATATTTATCTGTCATGTCAGGTTTTAAAGCGAATTACACAAAAAGGAATGAAAAAAATTGAGGGAAATACTGGAGGAGACCATTTCGGACTAAGCAAGAGTAAAGAGACAAGAGATGCTACAGGCTGTCTTAGGATGACTGGATAAAGAATTATAGAAATAAGTAAAGGCAAGTATATTTCTTCTATCGACTGGACGAAAGCATTCGATAAAGTCAACTGGAGTATATTTCTGAGAGTCTTATGAGATGTTGCTATAAACTAAAAAGATAGATGATTAATAAAAGAGATATACACAAACCAGAAAGTGACATAGTAGGAAATGGGGAGACCGAAGAGGTGAGGACTGGAAGGGGTGAAACGCAAGGCTATTCACGGTCACCGAAGCTGCTCAACATACATGGATACGAAATGACAGGTAAGACGACATAGGACGCAAGAGGCATTGTAACTGGAGAAGAAATGATAAAGACTGTGAAATACTCGGATAATCAGGTAGTGCTGGCGGAATTAAAACAGAGGCTACAGCAGAAGTTTAAGAGTATTGCAAGAAGGGGCGAGGAATATGGAATGAAGATGAAACAGGAAAGAAAAAAGTGGTGAGAAGAAGCAAGAAACGAGGCACCCGTTGAAGTATTATCAGATAGAGAAAAGATAGAACAAGTAAAATTCTGTCTGTACTTGGGAAGATTAGTGAGATTTAATGAAAGCTGTACAGAAGGCATAAGGAGGAGGATACCTATGGGAAAGAGAGCGTTTGTGACAGTGGTTTCTATCTAAGTGTACAGTTAGTTAGTTACCTCTTCTGTTGCCATCATTAACGTTAGAACAGCTAAACTTCAGAAAGAAACAGGATTTTTTGAAATCATTTATTTCTTAAGAAGATAAGTTTTTGTAGGTGTTTTATTAAGCTACGAACTAATGAGTGAACGAGACAATTGTACTGCTTACGCCTAACAACCATTTTTCTGTTTTTCATTACAAAGTAATTCCCTGTGCATTTCGAGTGTTACGTACAATTCCCTCTCAGAAAAGAAAGCTAACTATCCACATTGCTGGAAAACGTGCTTCCTCTCCGACATTCCCCTTACCAGTAACGCTCACTTACTCATACCCTACACTCCCATTTAAAAATCATCCAAGTTAAAATGTGTGTACTATAGTTACTGTTTGTAAATCACTTGCTTGCTGCACGCCTTACCTTTGAACTGACAGAAATTGGAATACTTGTCTGACCATTGCCATTAACAATATAATAATAGCCATAAGACTGTGTAGACGCTAAGGAAATCACCTTACGTATTTGCTATCATGTTGTGGTGTCAATTAGTCCGTTTATATGTTGAGATGTTAATAACGATGTAATTTCTCGGCCACTGTGAGAATTATCTACAATTGGAGGAAGCCACTTTCATGGTATTTAAACGCCAGTGATGTATATGTCTCAATTTCAGATGCCAAATACGAGTGTAACGGATGGAATATGTAAGAAAGATGTCAATACATTAATTTCGCAATATGTATTGCGTCACGTATTTATATTCTTATTTGAAAAAATACTTAATTATTGACAATTTATGTAGTCAGAGTTAGTCTTACTGGATAGTGATAATAGTAGTAAGTTCCTAAACATAATTTAGTATCGGAATTGATACACACACAGTCGAAACCTTTTGTTTTAGTTACAAGAAATGGAGTTCAGGAAAAGATTAACTAAATCTTATGTCTGAAGTGTAGTGCCATCATCTGTAAATCGTGGACAGTAAAAACGAAGGAAAAAATTTAATTTTATCCATATTTCGTAGCTGTGAACGTTTGTTAGTTGGATAAGTTTTTCACTATTTTTTTCCATTTTCTCTCGTATATTTCCGCGCTCGATTCACGAAATACGAAACCCAATACCTAACTTTGTCTTGATAGGAAAACGCTTTTCAGCTAAATCAAGAGCAAACGTAAATTACAATATTAGAGGATTTGCAGCAGAAGTCGGACCCATAGGGTCCGAAATGCATCGTATAATTTAATGAAACACGAAAAAAAATCGTGAATGAAGAAATTTTTATTCGAACTACCTGTTTAGGAAGATAAAAGATACTTAGAATGTTTTGAAATGTGGCTGTGGAGAATAATGCTCATCGTGAAGTGGACAGTCAAACTTAAGAGTTAATAAGTAACGAAGGAAGAGGAAAAAAATGTAGAAAATCAGGAAGAGGAAAAAGTATTTGCTGGGGCATACATTGTATATGAACCACTTGTAAGGAACAGTTACAGAAGGGAAAATGTAAGGAACGAGAGTAAGAGGTTGTGGTGTCACCGCCAGCACCACACTTGCTAGGTGATAGCCTTTAAATCGGCCGCGGTCCGTTAGTATACGTAGGACCCGTGTGTCGCCACTATCAGTGACTGCAGACCGAGCGCCGCCACACGGCAGGTCTAGTCTAGAGAGACTCCCTAGCACTCGCCCCAGTTGTACAGCCGACTTTGCTAGCGATGGCTCATTGTCTACACACGCTCTCATTTGCAGAGACGACAGTTTAGCATAGCCTTCAGCTACGTCATTTGCTACGACCTAGCAAGGCGCCATATTCAGTTACTAATGACAGTATCTTCAAGAATGTATTCTGAACAGTTAATATTTTGAATCATGTACCGTCAAGAGCGACGTTAATCATTAATGGATTAAAGTTAAGTATCAAACTAATTACGTCCGCTTTCTGAATTCTAATTCCTTGTCATGTTACAGACCTCACGTCAGTATAGTTCTTCCCTCCTCACGCCGGCCTGCGTGAGCTAAAACGCGTGAATTTCGGCCTCCATTAGTAACACGGTGTTGGCTCTTCTGCTAACACAGCAGAGGTAGGAAGAGAACTGAAATGGACGAGATTAGAAATGCTTGAAGAAAATAAATGCTGATACCCGTAATTTTACTAATTATTTTATTTGACTGCCAGTATCGTCGCGTCATTGGCACCATCTTCAGGCAACTACACTCGTAGCTAGATAAATCATCTAAACGTCTATGCTGTTACAAGGATCACTACTTTCAACTGACTTCCATATATTTCTAAAACTTCTCCGTAGACGTGGAATCTCCACATCTCTAACGACACCCCACTGTGTGCGCGAGGAAACAAACACTGGCCTTTCGAGCAGCAAAACATGCTATGTGCTCAACAATGGGTATTTCTGACTGTAGCTGTACTGATCTCAATCTTGTGATCGAAGCCCTAGGAAGCCTCCCTGAGTTTTGAGTTGTTGTTAGAGGTGTGGAGAGTCCACGTCTATAGGCAAGTTTCAGAAATCTACAGAAGCCAGCTGGAATTAGTGATGCCTATAATAGCACAGACGGTTAGATGATTTACCTAGCTACGTGTGTAGTGACCTGAAGATGGGGCCAGTGAGGTATTGAAACTGCGCTGAACATAGAAACGAAATTAAGTCATTAATGGTGTGAAGGTATCAGTCAAGAAGATGTGAAAAAATCAAATTTTTGGGCCAAATAGTTTTTGTGAAATCGAATGATAAACTGTGTCAAAGTAGTCGAAACACCATGTATCTGCACAGGCGAGCAGTGCAGTGATGACAAAATCGCACACAGCGCGGAATGCGGGGAGCACGTCTCTGTAGCAGCGAAAGGGTTAATGTGGCCGTGGTGGCTTTTACTTCATAAACTGTGCGGCTCCCCCCTAAACGTAAATTTGCGAACTATACTGTAATATGCACCCCCCCCCCCCCCCACCCATGAACCATGGACCTTGCCGTTGATGGGGAGGCTTGGGTGCCCCAGCGATACAGATAGCGGTACCGTAGGTACAACCACAACGGAGGGGTATCTGTTGAGAGGCCAGACAAACGTGTGGTTTTTGAAGAGAGGCAGCAAACTTTTCAGTAGTTGCAAGGGCAACAGTCTGGATGATTGACTGGTCTGGCCTTGTAACACTAACCAAAACAGCCTTGCTGTGCTGGTACTGCGAACGGCTGAAAGCAAGGGGAAACTACGGCCGTAATTTTTCCCGAGGGCATGCAGCTTTACTGTATGATTAAATGATGATGGCATCCTCTTTGGTAAATATTCCGGAGGTAAAATAGTCCCCCATTCGGATCTACGGGCGGGGACTACTCAAGAGGATGTCGTTATCAGGAGAAAGAAAACTGGCATTCTACGGATCGGAGCTTGGAATGTCAGATCTCTTAATCGGGCAGGTAGGTTAGAAAATTTAAAAACGGAAATGGATAGGTTAACGTTAGATATAGTGGGAATTAGTGAAGTTCGGTGGCACGAGGAACAAGACTTCTGGTCAGGTGACTACAGGGTTATAAACACAAAATCAAATAGGGGTAATGCAGGAGTAGGTTTAATAATGAATAGGAAAATAGGAATACGGGTAAGCTACTACAAACAGCATAGTGAACGCATTATTGTGGCCAAGATAGATACGAAGCCCACACATACTACAGTAGTACAAGTTTATACGCCAACTAGCTCTGTAGATGACGAAGAAACTGAAGAAATGTATGATGAAATAAAAGAAATTATTCAGATAGTGAAGGGAGACGAAAATTTAATAGTCATGGGTGACTGGAATTCGAGTGTAGGAAAAGGGAGAGGAGGAAACGTAGTAGGTGAATATGGATTGGGGGTAAGAAATGAAAGAGGAAGCCGCCTGGTAGAATTTTGCACGGAGCATAACTTAATCATAGCTAACACCTGGTTTAAGAATCATGAAAGAAGGTTGTATACATGGAACAACCCTGGAAATGCTAAAAGGTATCAGATAGATTATATAATGGTAAGACAGAGATTTAGGAACCAGGTTTTAAATTGTAAGACATTTCCAGGGGCAGATGTGGACTCTGACCACAAACTATTGGTTATGACCTGTAGATTAAAATTGAAGAAACTAAAAAAAGGTGGGAATTTAAGGAGATGGGATCTGGATAAACTGAAAGAACCAGAGGTTGAACAGAGTTTCAGGGAGAGCATAAGGGAACAATTGACAGGAATGGGGGAACGAAGTACAGTAGAAGAAGAATGGGTAGCTTTGAGGGATGAAGTGGTGAAGGCAGCAGAGGATCAAGTAGGTAAAAAGACGAGGGCTAGTAGAAATCCTTGGGTGACAGAAGAAATATTGAATTTAATTGATGAAAGGAGAAAATATAAAAATGCAGTAAATGAAGCAGGCAAAAAGGAATACAAACGTCTCAAAAATGAGATCGACAGGAAGTGCAAAATGACTAAGCAGGGATGGCTAAAGGACAAATGTAAGGATGTAGAGGCTTATCTCACTAGGGGTAAGATAGATACTGCCTACAGGAAAATTAAAGAGACCTTTGGAGAACCACTTGTATGAACATCAAGAGCTCAGATGGAAACCCAGTTCTAAGCAATGAAGGGAAAGCAGAAAGGTGGAAGGAGTATATAGAGGGTCTATACAAGGGCGATGTACTTGAGGACAATATTATGGAAATGGAAGAGGATGTAGATGAAGAGGAAATGGAAGATACGATTCTGCGTGAAGAGTTTGACAGAGCACTGAAAGACCTGACGGCCTTGGGAGAGCCAGTCCTGACAAAACTCTACCATCTGGTGAGCAAGATGTATGAGTCAGGCGAAATACCCTCAGACTTCAAGAAGAATATAATAATTCCAATCCCAAAGAAAGCAGCTGTTGACAGATGTGAAAATTACCAAACAATCAGTTTAATAAGCCACAGCTGCAAAATACTAACATGAATTCTTTACAGACGAATGGACAAACTAGTAGAAGCCGACCTCGAGTAAGATCAGTTTGGATTCCGTAGAAACACTGGAACACGTGAGGCGATACTGACCTTACGACTTATCTTAGAAGAAAGATTAAGGAAAGGCAAACCTACGTTTCTAGCATTTGTAGACTTAGAGAAAGCTTTTGACAATTTTGACTGGAATACTCTCTTTCAAATTCTGAAGGTGGCAGGGGTAAAATACAGGGAGCGAAAGGCTATTTATAATTTGTACAGAAAACAGATGTCAGTTATAAGAGTCGAGAGGTATGAAAGGGAAGCAGTGGTTGGGAAGGGAGTGAGACAGGGTTGTAGTCCCTCCCCAGTGTTATTCAATCTGTATACTGGGCAAGCAGTGAAGGAAACAAAAGAAAATTTCGGAGTAGGTATTAAAATAAAATCCATGGAGAGGAAATAAAAACTTTGAGGTTCGTCGATGACATTGTAATTCTCTCAGAGACAGCAAAGGACTTGGAAGAGCTGTTGAATGGAATGGACAGTGTCTTGAAAGGAGGATATAAGATGAACATCAACAAAAGCAAAACGAGGATAATGGAATGTAGTCGAATTAAGTCAGGTGATGCTGAGGGAATTAGATTAGGAAATCAGACACTTAAAGTAGTAAAGGAGTTTTGCTATTTGGGGAGCAAAATAACTGATGATGGTCGAAGTAGAGAAGATATAAAATGTAGATTGGCAATGGCAAGGAAATCGTTTCTGAAGAAGAGAAATTTGTTATCATCGAGTATAGATTTAAGTGTCAGGAAGTCGTTTGTGAAAGTATTTGTATGTAGTGTTGCCATATATGGAAGTGAAACGTGGGCGATAAATAGTTTGGACAAGAAGAGAATAGTAGCTTTCGACATGTGGTGCTATGGAAGAACGCTGAAGATAGATCACATAACTAATGAGGAAGTATTGAATAGGCTTGGGGAGAAGAGAAGTTTGTGGCGCAACTTGACCAGAAGAAGGGATCGGTTGGTAGGTCATGTTCTGAGGCATCAAAGGATCACCAATTTAGTATTGGAGTGCAGCATGGAGGGTTAAAACAGTAGAGGGAGACCAAGAGATGAATACACTAAGCAGATTCAGAAGGATGTAGGTTGCGGTAGGTACTGGGAGATGAAGAAACTTGCACAGGATAGAGTAGCTTGGAGAGCTGCATCAAACCAGTCTCAGGACTGAATACCACAACAAGGGAAGCGGCTGAAGTGCGCCCGGCGTCGGAAGACGGTCGCGGCCGGCCGACGTTTTCGCTACCGCCACCAGCGGTCTAGCAACCAGCGAGGACATGACGTGATCAATCGCACAGTGCGGGACCGGCCACACACGCGCCCTCCTCGCCGTGTCACGAATACGGCGCCGGATAATTACCCACGCAGTCGTCCCGCCTTGTCTGACGACCATTGTAATTGGGGTCGGGATGACGGTAACGCGACACGCCGCTGGCCCTGGAGAGGGGGTGCTTGGGGCGGACGGGACAGTGGTGGGCCGGGGGGAAGGCAGAGTTGGCACAGCGTGGATCGTTACTCCGGCCGGCAGATTTCTGGTGGCGAGAGTTCCCTCAGAGTCGCGCTCGTTACCTTAAAAATAAAAAAAAGAGGGTGAGGGGAAGGGGTGAGTTTGTCGCCGGGGCATTGCCTCCGCGGAGGGATTGCGCGCGGTGTAACGGCCGGACCTTGGGTTCGAGTTTCTGGGCCCTTTGGCTAACCCAATCTGGGCTGACCCTCGCCGGCCGGTATTGACTGACAAGGGAGGAGGCTGCGGACCCCACCTTACCTGCCGTAAGGGCCGAGAGGGCGCTGCCAGCCCAGCCCTGCCCCGCTAATGCGGACCCTTTTTGTCTCGTCGCTAGGACGCATAAAAGAACCTCCCCGCCGCGGTAATCACACGGGCCCCGTCGCTTTTTTCCCATTTTGTAAACAGGAGACAAATTAGCACGACGCAGGTGCCCCCTGTTCGCCGTGTGTGTCCGCTACTACATGTGCGTGTGCGCCAGTGTGGGTCCGGCTCCCTCGATTCTTTGAGAGGGTGGCGAGACCGCAGCCGGATTCTGCGGCCGCAGCCTTAGGGGGCGCTTTGGCCCTGCAGCCGCCTGTGGTGACTCTATCGACCAAACTCGCCTGTGACAGCATTGTTTTTCTCTTAAAGTTCTCCAAGACCGAAACAGAAACATTTCTTCTACTGTTAGAAGGATAGAAATTTTTTTTTTTTACTGGGGGTCCCTTAAGGTTCAATTTTGTATCCATTCCTATTGGTTACACAGGGTATCCGTCCTAACTGTGCCCCCTTACATATTTCTGAAACGAAACAAAAGATGCATGTGTAGGGATCCATCTATATCAGGGTCTCACACAATGGGCATGGGTGCACAATTCACAAATGTAAATAAACTTCAGTTTTAATACAAAGTTACGTTTTTTTGAATGTTACATGTAATTTTTTTCGTTGGAAATGAAAACTAGAGACACAATTAGTGACGGCAGACTTGCTTTCACCGTTCTAAACCTCTTACCCTCTGAAATACGTAGACATTAAAGGAACGCAACCGCGCCACAGTTTCTGCCGTAGTGCGCAGAGCAAGGAGCGCGTACATCAGTGTTCGTTACAGCGCAGTCAACACTCAGTACGGCATTACGTCACAATCTGAGGCACAGTTTCCATTATTTAAAGTTTAGATAATCCAGAATGCATAACGTTTAGAGAGTTTTGGTAGAAAAAACATACGTGTGCCATTTAAAAACCCCGTAACTTTGTCTTGAAAGTGATGTTTGTTTGCTAATGGATGCATGCCTTACCAATGGCGTTTTACACATTTAGTTTCATTTCGGAAATATATGATGTGTCAAAGTTAGATAAAACACCCTATACATGTAAACGACCTTCCACTTAAAATGCAGGGAATAACATTTCTACATTTTGGCGACAACGCTAGTGTCATGATAAATCCTATCAGAGAGGAAGCAAAAGAAGAGATGCGAAATAATATTTCCCAAGCAATTTTAAAGTGGCTGCCACAACATGGACTCCCTCAAATTTAAAAAAAATAAACGCGCATTGTATTCAGTTCTGTACAACAAATAGAGTCAGAACAATAATTGATGTAGCACATGAGGAAGCGTCAGTAAACGGAGTAGAATGCATCAAATTACTGGGTGTACCTATTGACGAAAACTTTAACTGGAAGGAGGATATTACTGAGCTTCTGAAACAATTAAGAGCAGCTACTTGTGATTTTCGTGTAATTGCTGATCTTAGAAACAAACGAAATACCCTTTGACATATTTTCCACTCAGTAATGTCTTGTTTTTTCTGGGCTACTTTATCACTTAGACATAAAGCATTGACTGCAAAAAAGCGAGGAGTAGGAACAGCGTTTATCCACAGACATCATGTAGGTACCACTTCAAGGGGTAGGCATTTTAACTGCGCCACCACAGAACATATATTTGCTAGTGACATTTGTTATAAATAGCCCCTAATAATATTTACGAAGAAGAATGATGTCGACACCTTCAACAGTAGAGGAGAAAATGACTTTATTACCCATTATTAAAGCTGTCAGTGGATAAAAAGGAGTTAAATATGCAGCAGTAAAAAGTTTTGATCATTTGGACAATATCAGAATATCTGACAGGTGGCAAACAAGTTTTGTATCTAATTAGAAGTCGTTTCTCATGCACAAATCCTTGTATTCCATTCACGAATTTCTACTTGAAATCTGGTAGCTAGATAAAGAAAAATCTTAATTTTAATTTTGTTTGAATGAGTGGGACTAAAATACGTGTATTCATTAATATTGACTAATCATGTACACATATACCGTAAACTGACTTGTTCCACATCAGTCCATAACAGAATCGTCCAAATGATGTATGTAACATGTAACTAACTAGCTTACTGCCATATTGTTCCTGTGTGCCTGTTGCTTTTCTTCTCTGTGACCGAGATGCGAAGGTAAACGAAAATGGAGGGTGCTTCATTAGATTAGATTAGATTAGTACTTGTTCCATAGGTCATGAATACGACACTTCGTAATGATGTGGAACGTGTCAGGTTAATAAAAGGTGTCTATACAAGATATTACATTAGACAAAATATTACATGACACTCAATTTTTTTCTTTTTTTTTTTTGATGTTGGGAAATTACCCGCTTACTATATCCAAAAATTCATCTAATGGGTAGAGGGAGTTGCCATTAAGAACTTCTTTTAATTTCCTTTTAAATGCTATATGCCTATCTGTCAGACTTTTCATGCTATTAGGTACGTGACCAAAGACTTTTGTGGCAGCATAATTTACCTCCTTCTGAGCCAAAGTTAGTTTTAACCTTGAGTAGTGAAGATCATCCTTTCTCCTAGTGTTGTAGCCATGTACACTGCTATTACTTTTGAATTCATTCGGATTGTTAATAACAAATTTCATAAGTGAATATACACTCCTGGAAATTGAAATAAGAACACCTTGAATTCATTGTCCCAGGAAGGGGAAACTTTATTGACACATTCCTGGGCTCAGATACATCACATGATCACACTGACAGAACCACAAGCACATAGACACAGGCAACAGAGCATGCACAATGTCGGCACTAGTACAGTGTATATCCACCTTTCGCAGCAATGCAGGTTACTATTCTCCCATGGAGACGATCGTAGAGATGCTCGATGTAGTCCTGTGGAACGGCTTGCCATGCCATTTCCACCTGGCGCCTCAGTTGGACCAGCGTTCGTGCTGGACGTGCAGACCGCGTGAGACGACGCTTCATCCAGTCCCAAACATGCTCAATGGGGGATAGATCCGGAGATCTTGCTGGCCAGGGTGGTTGACTTACACCTTCTAGAGCACGTTGGGTGGCACGGGATACATGCGGACGCGCATTGTCCTGTTGGAACAGCAAGTTCCCTTGCCGGTCTAGGAATGGTAGAACGATGGGTTCGATGACGGTTTGGATGTACCGTGCACTATTCAGTGTCCCCTCGACGATCACCAGAGGTGTACGGCCAGTGTAGGAGATCGCTCCCCACACCATGATGCCGGGTGTTGGCCCTGTGTGCCTCGGTCGTATGCAGTCCTGATTGTGGCGCTCACCTGCACGGCGCCAAACACGCATACGACCATCATTGGCACCAAGGCAGAAGCGACTCTCATCGCTGAAGACGACACGTCTCCATTCGTCCCTCCATTCACGCCTGTCGCGACACCACTGGAGGCGGGCTGCACGATGTTGGGGCGTGAGCGGAAGACGGCCTAACGGTGTGCGGGACCGTAGCCCAGCTTCATGGAGACGGTTGCGAATGGTCCTCGCCGATACCCCAGGAGCAACAGTGTCCCTAATTTGCTGGGAAGTGGCGGTGCGGTCCCCTACGGCACTGCGTAGGATCCTACGGTCTTGGCGTGCATCCATGCGTCGCTGCGGTCCGGTCCCAGGTCGACGGGCACGTGCACCTTCCGCCGACCACTGGCGACAACATCGATGTACTGTGGAGACCTCACGCCCCCCGTGTTGAGCAATTCGGCGGTACGTCCACCCGGCCTCCCGCATGCCCACTATACGCTCTCGCTCAAAGTTCGTCAACTGCACATACGGTTCACGTCCACGCTGTCGCGGCATGCTACCAGTGTTAAAGACTGCGATGGAGCTCCGTATGCCACGGCAAACTGGCTGACACTGACGGCGGCGGTGCACAAATGCTGCGCAGCTAGCGCCATTCGACGGGCAACACCGCGGTTCCTGGTGTGTCCGCTGTGCCGTGCGTGTGACCATTGCTTGTACAGCCCTCTCGCAGTGTCCGGAGCAAGTATGGTGGGTCTGACACACCGGTGTCAATGTGTTCTTTTTTCCATTTCCAGGAGTGTATTTATTGTGAGGCTACACTGAAGATTTATAGCTCTTTAACTAAGTGTCTGCAGGATGATCTTGGATGAGCTCCAGCAATTATTCTGATTACACGCTTTTGTGCAATGAACACTCTTTTACTCAATGATGAGTTACCCCAGAATATGATTCCATACGAAAGCAGAGAATGAAAATAGGCGTCGTAAGCTAATTTACTCAGATGTATATCGCCAAAATTTGCAATGACCCTAACAGCATAAGTAGCTGAATTCAAACGTTTCAGCAGATTCTCAGTGTGTGTTTTCCAGTTCAACCCCTCATCAATGCATACACCTAGAAAATTTGAATATTCAACCTTAGCTGCCGATTTCTTATCGAAGTCTATATTTATTAATGGGGTCATTCCATTTACTGTGTGGAACACTATATATTTAGTGTTTTGTTAAAGTTTAATGAGAGCCCATTTGCAAAGAACCACTTAATGATTTTCTGAAAAATATCGTTTACAATTTCACCAGTTAATTCTTGTCTGTCGGGTGTGATAGCTATACTTGTATCATCAGCAAAAAGTACCAGCTTTGCATCTTCGTGAATATAGAATGGCAAGTCATTAATATGTATTAAGAACAGCAGAGGACCCAAGACCGAACCTTGCGGCACCCCATTCTTGATTGTTCCCCAGTCTGAGAAATCACCAGTTTTTGCGTATTATGTGATTTGTTTATTTCAACTTTCTGCACTCTTCTAGTTAGGTATGATTTAAACCATTTGAGCACTGTCCCATTCATACCACATGTACGATGCAATAGCTGTAACGTCGTTAAGGGGCAACCAATACCCTGAATGCAGGATTTTGTCATGGAGAGAACCTCTGGTAGGGGGCGAAACAGATTTAGCCGAGAATAAACTAGAAGTGTAAGGCGCGTCTTTGCAAA
Organism: Schistocerca gregaria; assembly: GCF_023897955.1. NCBI lineage: Eukaryota > Metazoa > Arthropoda > Insecta > Orthoptera > Acrididae > Schistocerca > Schistocerca gregaria. The sequence continues at coordinate 441,616,445 of NC_064927.1, read as the reverse complement.
TAGTCCCGAGAAATCAAGCCACATGCTTTGTCCAGTGTACATCCTGTAGCTTTTAGTACCTGTGGCAAAGTTCGTATAGTGATGGCTAATCAACATCACTGGAAATCATAACCAACTTTTTCATAGTGATTTGTGCACCAAGCTTAATCCCATGGACTTAATTAACTGTAAGTAATGTCATCAAGTCATTCTAATGATGTAAATAATAACAGATACCTCACTACATTTAGTCCTTACGTGTTTCGATTTTTCTGTCTATCCGTGTCTATACAACGGACGTCGCTAAGCTACATACAGTCACCTGAGGGCTATAAAGCATCTGATGATGAATCATTAGACGACGGGAATCACAAAGTATACATATTTTGATCCCAGTCATTCGAACGTAAAAATATTTTCGCTTTGTTTACCGTTAATTTCGATGTTTCGATACATAAGATTTCATTGCCTTCTACTCCACATTTCCTCATCATATCGTGAGCATGTCTCTTTCAGCACTGCATGCACGCTGTAACATCATTCAATTAGCCTGTAGTAAACAATTTGACGCTCAGCTCAATAAAGAAATTGAATCTCTTATTAATAGGCTAACCATGTCGAAATGAGAGACTAAAAATTAATTTCTCACGGTTCATTTCACTAAGACACAGTCTCACACATAGTACTGTGGAGCCTAAAGTGTAGGCCGAGGCATTAAAAACTGTAATTAATCCATATTTGAGGGCATTAAAATAACGCTAATCAGACGTACCATTTTAAGTTCTGCTTCTCAACATATGGTCCAGACAAAAGGAAAAGGCAATCAAGCTAACTTTTAAAATTTCGCTAGCACTCGTTCGAGGAAAGATGAAGCAAAATATTACTTCCTCTTACATACGTCTCGAGTGATGACCATGATGGTAAAATGAAAGAAATTATAGCTTGTATGCTTATAGCTTATACGGAGACGAATTCGCTGTCGCTCGAAACACGCACGATGCGCCAATGAGATAGAAAGCAGCGAAATTACACTGCTCCAGAGTCCGTCGCATACTGTAGAAATGTGGAAATACAGTTAATTGTGTATCTTCGTTATAAAAAGAACAACTTACATTTAAAATTTTTGTGTAGGAAATGTCCTTGAAGCTCTCCACTTTCTGATGTACGATATCTGTCTGTCTTTAGCTGGGAAGCAACTGTTCCTCTCGATAGATTCAAACCACTGAGTCGGATAGCGATTCAGAGTTCAAACTCGAGTCCTTAACTTCGAGGGTTATATTTGCTGAGTTTCCTTATCTTGTTTTTGTGTTCCTTGACTTCCCATCGTCAGTTTCTTCGGTATTGTTTCGAGCCCATACAGTTCAGTTTATTCTTTCTTTTCATTTCTTTCCGCGACGCTTCTGAAAAATGATGTCATTGACATGCTCAGTGAATCAGCTAACGTAGTTAGCTTCTACATTTTACATGATTTTTAACAGTTTTTTTCCTTCCCTCATAATTTGATTCTTGTTGTTTGGAGTCGTAATAGAAAGACAAAATACAATCCAAAATTTCTATCTCATTGTTATGTTAAATTATTAACTTGTTCGAATGTTGAATCTTATTTAGAACGTATAGAGCAACACTACATGTAGACCTCAGCTCCTAATCATCTCTCTCAGCTTCTCCTTCTAGTTGCTACGAGACTTGTTGCCCTTTATTGGAGGCGGAGTCTAAGCACAGAATCTCTGTTCTTGTTTGTTTCGTCTCTTTATTCTGGATTACTGTGCTGTTTCCTTTATATTACAGTTCTTAACAAGTTAGCAGTTAGTACTATATAGTTAAAATAAAGAACTTTCGAAATGTTCATTCAGTTTCTAAACTTTCTATATTTTGCTCTGTGTCATAGTAAGGCAGTACCAGAAATTCTGTAGAGTTGTTTTATTTTTGGGTGATATCACGTAGTATGCATAGGTGGCGTATAACTTGTAGTAAACATCATTTGTCATTATGAACGAAATTCTCACTCTGCAGCGGAGTGTGCGCAGACATGAAACTTCCCGGTAGATTAAAACTGTATGCCGGACCGAGACTCGAACTCGGAACGTTTGGGTAGCGCAGTCGGTAGAGCACTTGCCAGCAAAAGACGAAGGTCTCGAGATAGAGTCCCGGTCAGGCACACAGTTTTAATCTGCCAGAAAATTTCATACCAGCGCACATTCCGCTGCATAGTGCAGAGTGCAAATTTCATTCTGCCATGTATCAGCAGTATCCTTTCTTCCAGTAGTGCTAGCCTTGCAAGTTTCGCAGAAGGGCTTCTGTGAAGTTTGGACGGCAGGTAATGAGGTTTTGGCAGAAGTGGAGGTGTGAGGAAGGCTCGTGAGCCATTTTGGCTCGTCTTGCATAGTTTGCTGTCTGTTGTTACTTCTTCCATACATAACTTTGCATCAAACTAACTGTGCGCTTCACTACGTCAGTCTATCATGGACTCATGCTATTTATAAGAGGTGACTGTTCGGGACAGGTCACAGGTGTTAAACAGAGGCAGATTGAAGGAGACTGGAATTGCATTAGGGTCTAGTGGCAGGAGTTTCGAAATCTTATGTGAGGTTGTGACTGTTGATTAAGCACTTCAGGCAACGGCATGTACTTGTGATCAGAAGGATTGAACTTAGTGTCTACGGCGATAGATGACGTTCCCATTCGTGATGAGATGGTTGATAGACGAAAGGTATCGGGAAAAATCTTGGACAACAAACTGCCTGGCAGATCAAAACTGTGCCCTGGAGTGGGTCTCGAACCTAGAAACCTTGCTTTTCGCAGGCATGTTCTGTACATGTGAGCTATACAAACACGACTCACGAGACACCCTCACTGATGTACTTTCGGCAGTCCTCTCCTACCTTCCCAGTTTCACAGGTATTCTCCAGTACAACTTACACAAGGTCGGAAGAGCACTTCCCAGAGATATACAAAGGTACCAAGTTCGAGTTGCGTCCCGGTGCATAATTTTAATCTGTCAGGAAGCTTCAAATCGTTGCACATCCAGTATTATGATGACAATGAAAGTGGGACGGAGTTGGTAGGAATGCTGAATGCTTCCCGTATCTGGAAATCAGGGTTATTGTTGACTTCCCACTCAAGTTTTTCAGTTATGATCTGAGAACCAAATCCTTTGCTCACAGCAATGAGGGTCGGTTATGACGTGGCGGCTGAGTTTATTTCAGACTCTGTTAACTAACAAGGAGCAAATTAACGATGCTCGGAGATATTTGAGTGAGGACTGGGTATCAACTAAGAGACATACACTGAAGAGACAAAGAAACTGGTACACCTGCCTAATATCGTGTAGGGTCCTCGGAGCATGCAGAAGTCCATGGACTCGACTAATGTCTGAAATAGTGCTGGAGGGAATTGACACCAAAAATACTGTAGGGCTGTCTGTGAAACCGTAAGAGTACGAGGGGATGGAGATCTCTTCTGAACAGCACGTTGCAAGGCATGCCCGATATGCTCAATAATGTTCATGTCTGGGGCGTATTTAAACTCGGAAGAGTGTTCCTGGAGCCACTCTCTAGCAACTCTGGACGTGTGGGGTATCGCATTGTCCTGCTGGGATTGCTCAAATGCTTTGGAATGCACAGTGGACATGGATGGATGCAGGTGATCAGACAGGATGCTTATGTGCGTGTCACCTATCAGAGTCGTATTTAGACGTATCAGGGGTCCTATATCACTCCAACAGCACACGCCAAACACCATTACAAAGCCTCCACCAGCTTGAACGGTCTCCTGCTGACATGCAGGGTCCGTGGATTCATGAGCTTGTTTCCATACCTGTACACGTCCATCCTCTCGATAGACTTTGTAGTGAGACTCATCCGACGATGCAACATGTTTCCAGACAACAACAGTCCAGTGTCGATGATCACGGGCCCAGGCGAGGCTTAAAGTTGTGCGTCGTGCTTCGGATCCGAAAGCCCATATCGATGATGTTTCGTTGAATGGTTCGCACGCTGGCACTTGTTGATGACCCTGTACGGAAATCTGCAGCTACTTGAGGAAGGGTTGCACCTCTGTCACGTCGAATAATTCTCTTCAGTCGTCGTTGGTCCCGTTCTTGCAGAATCTATCCCGGCCACAGAGATATCGGAGATTTTATGTTTTATCGGATTACGCTCGTGAAATGATCGTAAGGGAAAACGCCCACTTTATCGCTACTTCGGAGATGCTGAGTCCCATCGTTCGTGCACTAACTGAACACCACGTTCAAATTCGCTTAAATCTTGATAACCTGCCATTGTAGCAGCAGTAATCGATCTAACATCTGTGTCCGACACTTGTTGTTTATAAAGGAATTGTCGACTGGAGCGCCGTATTCTTCCTGTTTACGTATCTCTGTATTTGAATACACATGCCTATACCAGTTTCTTTCACTCTTTAGTGTATGTTATATATAAGCAAGTGAAATGAGACTTTAGAGTGTTTCAGGATGCCCTAGGGCAGACGATTAGACAACCTTCTAGTATCACTTTTGTCAAAGTGTATATACAGGAGAGTAAGTAGAAGGCACATATAGAATTCGTGGAAGACCGGAGAATACAGAAGCTGGCTTACGGGTACCGACTTGTTTGTTGATGACCACTGGGAAGATCTCGCAAAAGATCGCGACATGCAGCCAGCACTAGTCGAAAAGCACAGCCTTGAAGGGAAGAGAAAGAAGACAGATTAGGACCATTAGCATACCTCCACCTGTTACTAGTGGAGTTTCAAGTGAAGCGCTGGCCAGACAGCACTTCCGGATCCTGATACTGCACTCGCTATCGAACTCTGCGAGCCACCGCCTTATATCAGCACCACACATGTTGTCGTAAATTACGGCGGCAACAGAATGTTGCTCCGACCGGAAGGGCGAAAGGAGAAATGGAATTTAATGCCACCCAGAAGTCCAAAAGTGAATACTGTTTGTTTTTACGGCCGGAGTTTTCTGTTTATTATCGGCAGGACGATATACGACTCCCCGATATAATTTACGACTTTTTTTTGCAGGTTATGTCCAGTTTATTTTCGAGGGGTGTCCCATTAACGGGCCGGTCGGGGCGAGCCAGCACTCAGCGGAGTAGAATAGACTGGAAACCAGAGACAATTTTCCAATTAAACGGGGGAACAGCTGTCCGGAGCGCTTGATTTAGGGTGCGAGGCGAGCGCTGGCCCCGTTCTTAATGGGCGCGCGGCTTGTCGCGTCAAGGGTTCGCAGGTGCCGCAGCAGGCTTTGTGGGGACGGGCAGGGCAGTCTGAAGAGCCGCGGCCGGCCCGCGGGGACGAAGTGACTATGCAGTTACACTACTTAGCACATTTGCAAGACCCCGTTTCTCTCTCGGTACGTACCACATAAACTTTCTGGTCACCACATACCGGTTGCGCTTTAACCATGAACGGTTGTAACACTATGTCCATCGACTGTCAGTGTCGAAGTTGCTCCAACCATATACACTACTGGCCATTAAAATTGCTACAGCAAGAAGAAATGCAGATGATAAACGGGTATTCATTGGAGAAATACATTATACTAGAACTGACATGTGATTACATTTTCACGCAATTTTGCTGCATAGGTCCTGAGAAATCAGTACCCAGAACAACCACCTCTGGCCGTAATAACGGCCTTGTTACGCCTGGGCATTGAGTCAAACAAAGCTTGGATGGCGTGTAAAGGTACAGCTGCCCATGCAGCTTCAACACGATACCAAAGTTCATCAAGATTAGTGACTGGCGTATTGTGACGAGCCAGTTGCTCGGCCACCATTGACCAGGCGTTTTCAATTGGTGAGAGATCTGGAGACTGTGCTGGTCAGGGCAGCAGTCGAACATTTTCTGTATCCAGAAAGGCCCGTACAGGACCTGCAACATGCGGTCGCGCATTATCCTGCTGAAATGTAGGGTTTCGCAGGGATCGAATTAAGGGTAGAGCCACGGGTCGTAACACATCTGAACTGTAACGTCCACTGTTCAAAGAGCCGTCAGTGCGAACAGAAGGTGACCGAGACGTGTAACCAATGGCACCCCATACCATCACCCCGGGTGATACGCCAGTATGGCGATGATGAATACACGCTTCCAATGTGCGTTCACCGCGATGTCGCCAAACACGGATGTGACTTTCATGATGCTGTAAACAGAACCTGGATTCATCTGAAAAAATGACGTTTTGCCGTTCGTGCACCCAGGTTCGTCGTTGAGTACACCATTGCAGGCGCTCCTGTCTGTGATGCAGCGTCAAGGGTAACCGCAGCCATGGTCTCCAGAGCTTATAGTCCATGCTGCTACAGACGTTGTCGAACTGTTCGTGCAGATGGTTGTTGTCTTGCAAACGTCCCCATCTGTTGACTCAGGGATCGAGACGTGGTTGCACGATCCGGTTCAGCCATGCGGATAAGATGCCTGTCATCTCGACTGCTAGTGATACGAGGCCGTTGGGATCCAGCGCGGCGTTCCGTATCACCCTCCTGAACTTACCGATTCCATATTCTGCTAACAGTCATTGGAACTCGACCAACGCCAGCAGCAATGTCGCGTTACGATAAACCGCAATCGCGATAGGCTACAATCCGACCTTTATCAAAGTCGGAAACGTGATAGTACGCAGCTCTCCTCCTTACACGAGGCATCACAACAACGTCAGTCAACTGCTGTTTATGTATGAGAAACCGGTTGGAAACTTTCCTCATGTCAGCACGTCGTAGGTGTCGCCACCGGCGCCAACCTTGTGTGAATGGTCTGAAAAGCTAATCATTTGCATATCACAGCATCTTCTTCCTGTCGGTAAATTTCGCGTCTGTAGGACGTCATCTTCGTGGTGTAGCAATTTTAATGGCCAGTAGTGTATTATTGTGACATGTACAAAGACATCGACCACGTCATTTCCGGTTGCGCATTGGGATACCACGTACAACCAATTTACTACAGTGCTTAGTCCTTCCTATACAGCAACTTCCCGCAAGAATAAATGCATTAATTGCAAAAATGATGAATCACTACGAAGAAACTATAGGGTGATTCAGCTGCCCCTACTGATGGGTTCTTTGCAACCCTAAACGCCTTCAAAAACGACTAGTGAAATTTTTATATTCTCTCGCTCGTTGTGTGTAAACCATCCTACCAAAAAAACGAAAAAGACCTTTTTGCAGGAAATTTAAGGTAGTTAAGTTTTGTATTGGGATACGTTTTCACCAGAGGCCACAGTTTTCCAGTTTATTCAAGGAAAACGCTTTAGAAGGTCACTTTTGTACGTTTTTCTTAAATAATTAGAAAACTACTGCCTCTAGCAGAAATGTATCACAGTACATTAAATTTCGTACAAAAAGGCGCTATCCATTTTTTTCTCTAGGACTAGTAGTTGGCATGTATCGAGCAAGAGAATCTGAAAATCTCATGAGTGGTTTTTGAAGGTGTTGCAGGTTGCATAAAACACAAAGCTGAATCACTCACCATTTTAGAGGCTGTACAAATTATGAATTAAAATGTTTAAAATCTAATGTAAATATGCAGTCATATGGTTAGAAAGGAATGCCGGACATTTGCCACGCCGGACATTTGCCACACCTGCCCCTTCGCCAGATAGCTTAAGTAGCCATCCCTCAGGTAAGGGACGCCCTCCTTCGTACTTCTTCTGTCCGCTTTGAAACCGCCGTCTCCACATCTTACCCGATACAACCAGTACGTAAGGGACCTTCTTCTTCGTCATCTTGGCGAAATGCAGAGATTCTTTTCCGAAATCGAAATATTTGTAACTTTTGGGAAATGAAAGCAATACCGAAAATTATGTCAGTTAGTTCTGCCAAGTATAAATATAGATCCCTCTGTCTGTAGGGTAGCTTCCTTTCACGCTTACTGACTGCGATAGAAACAGTCCATCGGCATGGGAGCAACAAGAAAGGAACGATGTAAAGAGAATGCGTATGTACGCTAATCATTTCTTTTTGATCACTGCATTTGTGCCTACGTTAATTACTACAGCTGCCTGCCCAAAAGACAGTAAGGAAAGAAGAAATGGGGATGTGAATGTTCGAAAAGAAGAACGATATACTCCAGATTAATTTACTCTCTGAAATCAGATATCCCTTGCGGCGAAACATTAGTTAATAAAGTGCAGCGGGACAGTGTTCAAAACATGACTGAAAAGACCTTCACTAAAAAGAGATAAGAACATTTATGTTTGACATGTCATCTAATGTCGATTTACAATTTTGAAATGTTAGGAATAAGGAAATGAAGTAATACAGAATGCTATACCTGTAACGTAGTTGTTGTTCTACATTGTTTAGCTTTGGTATTTACAGGGTAACAGTAAAGTATCCAAAGTTTTGGAGGGAAGAGCCGTAATTGAAATGATCTGCACTACAACGGAAACAAGAAGCTCAAAAATAATGTGTTTTCCAGCTCACAAGCGACATTGAAGCAGATAGCTCCTGTGACTTAGAATGGACAGAGGTTATATTCGACAACCAGAATAAATTATAAAAGTGGCTCTTTTTACCGACTCCCGGTCTCAGATGAAACAGTTGCTGAAGAGTTCAAAGAAAACTTGAGTCTCATCGCTAATAGGTACGCTACTCATACAATTATAGTTGGCAGTGACTTCAATCTACCTTCCGAATGTTGAAAAAAATACATTTTCAGACCTTGTTGCATATAGAAAACAACTTCCGTAACGGTTCTAAATGCTTTTTTTAAAAATTAGTTCACGAGGCCATTCAAATTGTAAATGGTTACGAAAACACACTCGACCTCTTAGCCACAAATGATCCTGAGCATCACGGCGGATACAGGGATTACAGTCGTAGCGAGACTCAATTCTGTAACAAAGAAATTCACCAAAACTAAACGCGAAATATATATATTTGTAAAAGCAGCTAAAAATTCGGTTGAAGTCTATCTAAGAGACAGTCTCCAATCCTTCCAAACTGTGTAAGTGAAGACCATATGAGGCTTAAGTTCAAAGAAATAGTATCAACAGCACTCGAGAGATTCATACCAAATACATTAATAAGAGACGGAACTGATCCCCCGTGGTACACAAAACACAACAAAAAGCTGCTGCAGGAGCACCGAAAAAGGCATGTATAAGTTAGACGAACGCAAATGCGACTCGAAATTTGGTGCGGATTTCAATGCGAGATGCATTTAATAGTTTCAACAACGAAGGTCTCTCTAGAAATGTGGCAGAAAATCCAAAGAGATTCTGGTCGTATGTTAAGTAAACCACCGGAAAGGCTGAGTAATTACCTTTACTGCGGGACAGCGATGTGGAGGAGGAGGGGGAGACAAGGGACCCAACCCTTCGTAGCAGGTGAAATAGTGGCAAACGTCCGGCGTGGCAAATGTCCGCACACCGTACAGTGAACTCATCCTGAAGCTCTTCGAACGAAGCGCGTATGGTAAGAACCTGTGTGGTTCTTACTGTACTCCCCCGGCCAAGAAGCTCCCCTTAACTGTGGGACCACCTCGATCAAGCTATGGATCCTCAACCGTGAAACCTAGCTCTGAAGTAGGAACGTAATAACTTCCCTGTCGATACCTTCCAGAACCTTACGGACTCTCTTCCTTCACGTCTCGCAGCGATCCGAGGAGCAAAATATGGTCATTCAGGATTCTGATAGCTGGTAACATTCATGTGACTGGACAGCGAAATTTTTTGGTCTAAGTCAACGCCAGTCGTAGACATTTATCGCTACCAATGCGAAACTGGGACGATATTCTAGTTCACTATAAGTTCTGGACGTATGTTAGATCTTCTCTTCCGTGGACGATATTTATCCATGTTTCCAGGACTTTTTACCGTGAGATCGGATATCTGAAAGAAAGACCCTGATATTTTTAGTAGTTAAGGATCCTTAATTATTATTACCTTCGCCCGTTACTAAATTTCTACGAAATCCTTACGACAGCTTCAAGAGGTAGACATACTCCATAGTTACCACGTTTACCAGCATCGGTCGCGCCCGATGTTAGAGCATCCCCCATTGCTGCCAAGGGCAATCCCGCATTCCCCATCGACCCGCTCCGCGCCGCTTTTGAAGTGACCAAGTCTGCGAAGGGAAGCAACCCTTTTCTCGACGCGCGCGGCGCTTTTTACGCGGTGCTAAACGGCGAGCGATGTGCCGGCAGGAGCCTTTGATGTATCCGCAAACCCCAGCCTGTCGCCGGTGCACCCTCTCCTCGTAGCCGCACGCCGCGCCTCTGTATTTCCGAGAATATATAACGCCCTTGTCAATACATAATATAGCAGCATAAAGAAAGTTACGCCCCTTTTCCTCTTTTATGGAGGACATTCCGGGGCGAATTTATACGGTTAGGGGAGCGCGGGCGCCCCCTCGTCCCTCCCCCGGTCACGTAACGCGCTGGAAATGGGATTCCGATACGCAGACAGCCGCCCGCCGTCCTCTCCCGCTATCGATCACCGACGCGCTTCCACCTGTTGATAGCCCGCATCGCCGTGGAATGCGTGCGAACGTGTGTGAGCGTGTTTGCTAAACGGCGATCGGCCGCTCTTTGGGGTCGCATGTGGTTTATCAGGGAGGCGCTTCGGTCCGTGCGGCCGCCAGTGTGTGCATTGGGGTGAAATGGGGTGAACAGGGGCGAACGGACAGCTTACGCGAGGGCCGGAGGAAAAAAAAAAAAAGTGCCCGGCTCGGTCGCGATCCGATTCTCCCCTACCAGTGGCGCCTGGCCCTCCGATACGGGCCCGTGTCGCCAAATAAACCGGTTACTTTTTCACTCTGCTCCGCGCTGGGCCGTCGATTGTTTAAAAAAGGGTGTTCCCTCCCTGTATCAATTCCTTGCTTAATAGCTTGGCAATTTGTGAATGGAAATTCGTCAGGCGAAAGAACTGAGCCAGAACGAATCCTCACTCGTATACCCGACAGACCAAAACCGTTTTAAGCCTTGAATTATTTTTATTCGTAATACGTCAATAAAGTCCTCATTTGGTCTGTGTCGTTCATAAATTCGGAACAAAATACCCATTACGAAAATCTAATATTATCCGCTCTTCGGGCGAAGAGGTTAATAAAACCAGTTGGATCATTCTGTTCGCATTTCGCCTTGCAATTTTCATTTTTGCATATACATATATAACTGTGTGTGTGTGTTTTTTTTGTGACAAAGAGAAACATAGAAAACTGCCATTTTATATAAACATATAGTAGCAGTTTTCTATGTTTCTCTTTGTCACAAACACACACACACATATATACAGGGTGTTACAAAATGGTGCGGCCAAACTTTCAGGAAACATTCCTCACACACTAATAAAGAAAAGATGTTATGTGGACATGTGTCCGGAAATGCTTATTTTCCAAGTTAGAGCCTCTTTTAGTTTCGTCAGTATTTTCTTCCACCTACGCTCAATGGAGCAAAATATCATTATTTCATACGAGATACTCTACCTGTGCTGCTATAACATGTGCCTTTACAAGTACGACACAACATGTGGTTCATGCACGATGGAGCTTCTGCACGTTTCAGTCGAAGTGTTCGTACGCTTCTGAAATTCGGTGACCGATGGATTGGTAAAGGCGGACCACAGCAGTTGAGTCCCATAGTGCTCAGAGCCATTTGAACCATTTGAACCAAATGTAGACTCTTCGTGCTCGTATTGTGGACGGCTTTGATACAATACGCCATTCTCCAGGGCAGCATCAGCTCATCAGGGATTCCATGCGACGGAGGGTGGATGCATGTATCCTCACTAACGGAGGACATTTTGAACATTTCTTGTAACAAAGTGTTTGAAGTCACGCTGGTACGTTCTGTTGCTGTGTGTTTCCATTCCATGATAAATGTGATTTGAAGGGAAGTAATAAAATGAGCTCTAACATGGAAAGTAAGCGTTTTCGGACACATGTCCACATAACATATTCTCTTTCTATGTGTGTGAGGAACGTTTCCTGAAAGTTGGGCCGTACCTTTTTTGTAAAAATAGGGTGAGTCACCTAACATTACCGCTGGATATATTTCGTACACCACATCAAATAATGACGAACCGATTCCACAGACTGAACGCGAGGAAAGGAGCTAGTGTAATTGTTTAATACAAACCATACAAAAATGCATGGAAGTATGTTTTTTAACACAAGCCTACGTTTTTTTAAATGGAACCACGCTAATTTTGTTAGCACATCTGAACATATAAACAAATACGTAATCAGTGCCATTTGTTGCATTGTAAAATGTTAATTACATCCGGAGATATTGTAACCTAAAGTTGACGCTTGAGTACCACTCCTCCGCTGTTCGATCGTGTGTATTGCAGAGCAATATATATATACCTGACATTTTTTATTCAATTTTTTTATACTTTTACCTTATTATTTCTTTTATCTTATTTAACAGAGGGCTTTCCTTTACATGTGTCTTGTCGTTTATCACATGTTCGTTTTTTGCAATATCTTTCTAGGTGCGATTGTTTCCTGCCTTGGAATAACGTGTTTATTGTAATTATGTATCCTCTTGAGCATCACGTCTTTTTTCGTGTGACCGAGATGATGGATTTTTCACGCTTTAATTACTCCCGGAATGTGGATTACTTTGTTTCATACTTTGAACATCTGATGTGTTCATTGTTTCGTGTTTTAAATTTCCAAACGTCATTCCTATGTATATTGCATTGCAACGTCGAGAGTATAGTTTGTATATTTCTGCTCTTTGGAATTTATCCCTTTTGACTGTTGGTTTACTTAAGCTTTTCTGGAGTTAAAGAACTTCAATATTGTCTTTTAAGTGTTCGTGTACCTTTCGTATCCTCTCTTCTTACAAGTTGATGCGTTTGGGTTTTCGTGTAGATTTGTCTTCGAGCCTTATATTTTCATCTTTATTACTTAATGTAGTTGTTCGATCAATTAGAGTTTTCTCTGAAATCTTTGTTCTACTAGGTCTTTCTCAGTTTCTTTAACCCATTTGTTTTTCGGTTACGAAAAAGTCGAAGATTTGTTTGATTCATCTGTTAGAATTCATTTTCAGAAGATACCCATAAAAATTTGTCGTCCTTTTCGAACTAAATCTGAAAGTTTTTCGATTTTCTTGTGAAGAGTTTCATTTTTCGGGTATACTATCTTATTATTTTGGAATATTGGTCCTACGATTTTCCTTAAGATGTTTCTTTCCTTTATCTCAAGTTTCTTCGTTTGGCCTTTTAAGCTTATGTTCAGCGTTTATGCTGCACTTCTGGCTTGATTATTGACTTGTAATGTGTAATTTTGGACTCTCATGAAAGGAAAATTTTGTTGTTGGTATCTTTTGTTAGCTTGGAGTTCAAGTTTATTTTTTCTGGGTCCCTTGCCATGCTTTCCCCAGCAATCCAAATAATCCATTCTCCGAGACATTTAAATCTAAACGATTTCAATTGACTGTTCTTGGACTTTTAGATGTGTACGTGAGTTCTTCATGTTTGCCATGATCTTAGGTTTTTTAAATGTGATATGAAGACCGATTTTAGCTGCTTGTTTCTTTAGTTCAAGGATTTGCGCCTGTGCTCCTTCCATTGTTTCGGCAAACATGTTCATATCACCTGAAAAGTCTATGCAGTTTATTTATAGTTCTTTTTACAATTCAGTCTTATACCATGCACACTTCCATTATGCTCCTACATATTTTTCAATGTCATCTACCAACCTCTCATTAGATCCTAGTCTCGGGTTTTTCTAACGCAGGGTGGATCAAATAAAACTGTGCCAGTAACTATTTCATGCGTCTTAGTTAGGCAACCCAACTTACATCACCTGCCATGGGTGCGGATGATGTAAGGTCGGTTGCCTATCTTAAAGAGCAAGAAATAGTTTGTGCTACACTTGTATTTGGCCCACGCTGTATTTTCGCAGCCAGTTAACAACAGCCTTCGTTCATCGAGGATCCTGTCGCCTTGCTGCATGTCCCACCCAACTCAATTTCATTCTGAAACTTTCTGACATTTCACTCTCTTTGTTGTCATAATTACATCTTGCACTCTAATCTTTTTCCTGGCATTTTCATTTGTTTTCAAAAATGGTTCAAATGGCATTATGGAACTTAACATCTGAGGCCATCAGTCCCCTAGACTTATAAGTACTCAAACACAACTAACCTAAGGACATCACACACATCCATGCCCGAGACAAGATTCGAACGTGCGACCGTGGCGTCAGCGCGGTTCCGGACTGAAGCTCCTAGAACCGCTCGGCCACAGCAGCCGGCCATTTGTTTTCCTGTCTCTTTTAGCATCCTCAAATGACATATGTGTATAGCTTACAGAAGAACCCTTTGTTTTTAAATAATCTTGCATTAGAAGTTCATGTGTGTGGGCCACAAAACTGGTAATATGGACTGGTCGTAAACTCTTTGCTCAATATTTTGTACTGTCCACGCAATCGTCTTCTCTTGTTAAACTCTATCTGCACGACAGTCACATAGTAAAATGACATCAGCAATACGAAATTGTTTCTAATTTTCCCAATTACCGCTTGTTCCCTCGTTTTGAGAATCTGAAGATTTCTTTTGGGGTCTCCGAGAATATTCTGTTTAGTTGTGCTCTTCTGCTTGAAAATTGTTTTAATGTACGTGTCCACGTTAGTCTATCCCCTGCAAGCTTATTCATCTATGAATAATTACTGCAGTCTACATCCAATTTGAAACTGCTTACAGTAATTAAGCGTTGATCTCCATTTACAGTATTACCTCCCACATTACTTTCCATTGCCAAACTAACGATTCCTTGACGTCTCGCGACGTGTTGTATAAAGTGATTCGTTCTATTATTTTACATGTGCCATAAACTTCTTTCCTGCCCAGTTGGACTTAATACCGTCTCCTTAGCTATCCGATCTACACCTCTCATCTTTCTGTAGCGCTACATCTGAAAAAAATTATATTCCCTTATTATGTGAAATGTTCATCGTCCACAGACAAGGTTACACTCCAGAAACTTAGGTCAAGCAAAGACTTAATAATATAAATGTTTTGTGTGTGGGGTACCGCGTCATATTGTAAAATAGCTGATACTAGACAAAGCTGCCACGGTTACAAAAATGGTTCAAATGGCTCTGAGCACTATGGGACTCAACTTCTGAGGTCATCAGTCCCCTATAACTTAGAACTAATTAAACCTAACTAAGGACATCACACACATCCATGCCCGAGGCAGGATTCGAACCTGCGACCGTAGCGGTCACGCGGTTCCAGACTGTAGCGCCTAGAACCGCTCGGCCACTCGGCCGGCGCCACGGTTACAATGGCCTTCTTGTGCCCTATTCGGTCTTATCCTGCTACAATTATTTTACGGCACCACTACTGGAATTTTGTTTTCTCAGCTGAGTATGGCCACAGAAGCCTAACAAATTGCGTGAGGTCCTAAGACTTATACTTACATTTGATGTTAACAAATTTCCCTTTTTGAGCAATGCTTTTCTCAGTGTTACCAGGCTACGTTTGGTATCCTCTCTACTTCACAAGTAACAAAATTTAAAAACTATTTTTAGTGTCTCATTTCACAATTAGATCCCCTTAGTATCGGTTAATTTGATTCGACTGCATTTCAATGTCAGTGTTTTACTTTTCTTGATGATCATTTTATAATTTGTTTTCAAACGCTATCCACCCGGTTCAGTTGCTCTTCAAAGTTCTTTGCCGCCTCGAAATGAATTACAATGTCATCAGCAAATCTCCAAGTTTTAATTTCTGCTCTCTGACCTTTAAATTCCTTTCCAAATTTCTCCTCAATTTCGTTGACGTCTTGCTCACTGGGCAAGTGCATAGTGAATACCATCAGGGATAGGCTGCAAACTTGTCTCACTTCCTTCTCCAATACTGCTTTTGTTTCATCTCCTTAGACAATTACAACGCTGTTGTAAGCTGCCCTCCTCTGTATTTAAGCGGTCACTTTTTCTGACTGCCATGCTGAGGACCTAGATTCCGTCCTCGGTCCTGCCAGTGGTTTTTCCTTAGTGGAAGGTCAGTAACGGGGTACAATTTCCCTCGCGAGATTAACTGAAGAACTAGTTGGATGAGAATAACTGTTACCAAGGTCTGACAATCAAGAAATACCCGGGAGAGCGGCGTTCTCACACCATATCACAAACAAATAGCCCTGCATGGCAGAGCACGACACGCGGCTGGTTGCCAGTGTTTGTTCATCTGCACTTTATAGTGGAGTTACCTCCTTTTATGGCAACGTGAGTAGAACCAATACTTCTTTTCTTAAGGCATCCTTTCGAAAGTGAGTCGAAATCTTGCAAAAAAATATACAAATCATAAAATGGTAACACATCAGAGTTGTTCTTCGTTTTATAGCTTCGGTTACGGCATGAAAATCTTCCATTGTGCTCGTATGACCTCAGCTAAAGCGAACTAATTTCTTTGATGGATTAAAATCGAACGACTTTTCTGAGCAGGTAGTGATAATTTTAATGAATATTTTGAACGTCATGAGGAGCGGCCATATGAACTGTAGCTGCTTAATGCAATGTCTGCATCCTGTCTTATGGAGTAGGATAATGAGGGGCCATTTTGAAGTTTTCCACCTCGACTGGTTTTTCTCAAGTGTTCAATTTATTAAACCTTGCAAGACTGACCAATTCCGGACCTGTTGGCCATCTTCAAGCACAACATACAGGGTGACAATTATTGAATTATTGTTGTTGTGGTGGTCTTCAGTACTGAGACTGGTTTGAAGCAGCTCTCCATGCTACTCTATCCCGTGCAAGCTTCATCATCTCCCAGTACCTACTGCAGCCTACATCCTTCTGAATCTGCTTAGTGTATTCATCTCTTGGTCTCCCTCTGCGATTTTTACCCTCCACGCTGCCCTCCAGTACTAAATTGGCGATCGCTCGATGTCTCAGAACATGTCCTACCAACCGATCCCTTCTTCTAGTCAAGTTGTGCCACAAGTTCGTAACTTCTGAACGGTTTGCATTAGGACACTCAAACTACACGTTTGGCCGCGGGCATGACGGATTAGTAAGCGCGTCCACACGCGCCTTGTCGCTAGTTTAGCGACGAACTCCACTTTCATTTGGATGGATTCATCAGTAAGAGAAATTGGCGCATTTGGGAGCTAAGAATCCGCATTTCGAGATCGAGAAGTCTCTTCACTTTAAGGTGTGCACTGTCCAGTCATGGAATAATCGGTGTGATATTCCCTGATGGCAAGGTGACTACCGAACGGTACGTGAAGTTTTTGGAAGACCATTTCATTCCTTTTATCCAAAGTGACCCTGAGTTCGACAAGTTCAAGCAAGACGGACCTCGACCCCATCAAAGCAGGAGAGTGTTTAGTGTCCTAGAGAAGCACTTTGCGTGCCGCACTCTGGCTCTGGGGTACCCAGAGGCCATCGATATGGGCCTCGATTGGCTGCCATATACTCTGGATCTGAACCCACGCGACTCTTTTTTTTGTGGGGCTGTATGAGAGACGAAGTGTACAGCAATGACCCCAAAACCATTGTTGAGTTGGAAACTGCCATTCAGGAGATCATCGATAGCATGTTCCGACACTTCAATGGGTCATGCAGAATTTCGCTATTCGTCTGTACCTCAACATCGCCAATGAAGGCAGGCATATCGAACAATACATAAACTAAACCCGAATATCTGTAGTGATGTTTACATGTGAATAAAGTGTGTGCATGCCGTAGTTTGTAACCAATTCGCGTTTCTTCTTCATATAGTTCAATAATTATCACGCTGTATGTCTATGTTTTGTACAATTATCCTGATAATAAACGGCTCTATAGTCGGACCGAAAACAAGCACATAACGTGCTAGTGCAGGAATTAAAACCAAAAAGCTTATTGCTTGCAGTAATAGCCGTCTTTAAAACTAACGCACGTTAAATCGTACTGTACGGGATCTCTCTCATTGTGGAACACCTGAGGCCCTTAACGCTTGGAAGGCCAACACAGGCCAATTGTGCAAGTTGTAATAAATTGTATAATTATAAAAAAAAACAGTCGCGATAACACTCCAAAATGTCCTTTAGCAAATATACGGCTATGGTGCCCCACAGGGAGAGAATGATAGAATAATGATAGCGTACCTCTTATTTTGAGGAACTGACTTCCTCCGCACATATCCTGGAAACTGATTTGTATGTTGCTGTTGTATTATTTTCCATTCAGATTAAATTATTTCAACTGAAAAACAACAATCTTCGCGCCATTTTTGAACAAAATTTTGCGTGAGGATTTATGCATTATGTACGTAGTTCCATGACTCCAGTTCTCCATAAACAGAGAAACTTCGATCTGCTATATCTAACTTTGGCGTATAATTTAAGCGAAAGCGACTGATTTTTAGTAGTGATATCGACTGCATCTGGTCGATGTCTACCCATTATAATACCACATTCGATTTATTTTTCCTGAATCTCACTTACGTAAGTTATTTGAGTGTTAATGGGTTACTATTTCCATTCACTCCAAAAGACAGTTAATATCAAACGACATTCCATAACCGATAAAAAACGCTCGTCTACAGTATCCTCTTTTCAGTTTACAAGGTGACACAAGGCATTGTTGCATTTCTGCTTGGTCGCTACTAGTAAAAAGCACGTTATGTGTTTAGTTGGGGCTGTAAAAATTCCGACTGGAAGTCCCAAATGATTAATGTGCAGCTACTTCCGTCTTAAGGCGAATGAGATACAACCATCAGAGCGCGCAGCGAATAATTCCTTCCGGTCTTCCAGGGTCACCATCTCTCTCCTTCACTCAGCTCATTTCGTCTGTCGAATGCCCAACTCGGCAGTGCTCGACCGACTGATTACCATCTCCAGTCCCGACAGTGGAAGAAGAAATCCCCATGATGACTACTTCCTGGGAAGGGCACGAGAAGTGACGAGTGAATACACTGTGCACCTGTTTCCTGGGTTAAACCCCAGATCTCTCTTTAGCGTCACGTAAGTTGACACAATTTGACACTGTTGCTAGAAATGCTCCCGTCAAAATGGGGGCGCAGTCCCCAGCGGAGTACTAAAGCTCCATGTAGGGGCACCGCTGTCGAGCTTTCCTTTCTTCTCTTCCCACTTCCTGCGGTTCGTGATCAGCTAAAGTCATGTTACAAGAAATTTCTAGCCGTACTGGGTCCTACCGTAACGCATATGTCTTAGGATGTTTAGTATGTTTTCGTAAGTTTTGAGTGGAATAATACTACAGTGCCGCGGTTTCTTCCGCACATTTCGAGACCAGAAAGGAGGAAAACTATGCAGGATTAGGGCAGGTGGGTGCAAAGCTCCACAATTATCAATTTTTCTAACACTGAGGGGTATATTTTCCCGCAATTTCAAACTGAAGTCATAGATTGGGTCGTTACCTTTCCACTCTGACTGATTATTAATTACAGAGAAACTTACAATTTAGCAAAAAGAAGTTGCGCTATTTTGCCCCAAAAAGTTGGTTAGTAGTAGCTTTATTCATCTGTAGATCTCTTTTTACAAGGATATAGGACATGTCAAAGTATCTACAAAGTTAGATCATTTTAAAATAAGCTAATTCGTATACACATACATTTACAGACTTCTAGTTAGAGAAAATCATTACATTTACTCCTGGTACACAATACTTTTTTTTACAAAAAACTTATTAAATAATGTAATGCCACATTGTTTACCCATATCTCACTATCAGTCACTACACAGGCATTGTTTCGTAACACTTCACTCGCTACATACACACACACACACACACACACACACACACACACGCACACACACTGGTGATCTCTGGGCCATTTTCTGTGTCGCAACTTCCCATTTGCTACCCTGAAAAAATTGAGTCAGCATCCCTCCATAATGAGTGAGATGTTGAGCTCAGAAAGAGGAAGCGGTGTTAGTATTGTGCTATGCATAGCTTGAGGGCAGGTATTTATAGAAAGGAAAAAAAGAAGGAAAAAACATAAAGTGAAGGTGTTACGTGGAATGTTGGATATTTTATAATCATTACTGTTGTTGTTGTTGTTGTTGTCTTCAGTCCTGAGACTGGTTTGATGCAGCTCTCCATGCTACTCTATCCTGTGCAAGCTGCTTCATCTCCCAGTACGTAGTGCAACCTACATCCTTCTGAATCTGCTTAGTGTACTCATCTCTCGGTCTCCCTCTACGATTTTTACCCTCCACGCTGCCCTCCAATGCTAAATTTGTGATCCCCTGATGCCTCAAAACATGTCCTACCAACCGATCCCTTCTTCTAGTCAAGTTGTGCCACAAACTTCTCTTCTCCCCAATCCTATTCAATACCTCCGCATTAGTTACGTGATCTATCCACCTTATCTTCAGTATTCTTCTGTAGCACCACATTTCGAAAGCTTCTATTCTCTTCTTGTCCAAACTAGTTATCGTCCATGTTTCACTTCCATACATGGCTACACTCCAAACAAATACTTTCAGAAACGACTTCCTGATACATAAATCTATATTCGATGTTAACAAATTTCTCTTCTTCAGAAACGCTTTCCTTGCCATTGCCAGTCTACATTTTATATCCTCTCTACTTCGACCATCATCAGTTATTTTACTTCCTAAATAGCAAAACTCCTTTACTACTTTAAGTGTCTCATTTCCTAATCTAATTCCCTCAGCATCACCCGATTTAATTTGACTACATTCCATTATCCTCGTTTTGCTTTTGTTAATGTACATCTTATATCCTCCTTTCAAGACACTGTCCATTCCGTTCAACTGCTCTTCCAAGTCCTTTGCCGTCTCTGACAGAATTACAATGTCATCGGCGAACCTCAAAGTTTTTACTTCGTCTCCATGAATTTTAATACCTACTCCAAATTTTTCTTTTGTTTCCTTTACTGCTTGCTCAATATACAGATTGAATAACATCGGGGAGAGGCTACAACCCTGTCTCACTCCTTTCCCAACCACTGCTTCCCTTTCATGCCCCTCGACTCTTATTACTGCCATCTGGTTTCTGTACAAATTATAAATAGCCTTTCGCTCCCTGTATTTTACCCCTGCCACCTTTAGAATTTGAAAAAGAGTATTCCAGTCAACATTGTCAAAAGCTTTCTCTAAGTCTACAAATGCTAGAAACGTAGGTTTGCCTTTTCTTAATCTTTCTTCTAAGATAAGTCGTAAGGTCAGTATTGCCTCACGTGTTCCAACATTTCGACGGAATCCAAACTGATCCTCCCCGAGGTCTGCATCTACCAGTTTTTCCATTCGTCTGTAAAGAATTCGCGTTAGTATTTTGCAGCCGTGGCTTATTAAACTGATAGTTCGGTAATTTTCACATCTGTCAGCACCTGCTTTCTTTGGGATTGGAATTATTATATTCTTCTTGAAGTCTGAGGGTATTTCGCCTGTCTCATACATCTTGCTCACCAGCTGGTAGAGTTTTGTCATGACTGGCTCTCCCAAGGCCGTCAGTAGTTCTAATGGAATGTTGTCTACTCCGGGGGCCTTGTTTCGACTCAGGTCTTTCAGTGCTCTGTCAAACTCTTCACGCAGTATCGTATCTCCCATTTCGTCTGCATCTACATCCTCTTCTATTTCCATAATATTGTCCTCAAGTACATCGCCCTTGTATAAACCTTCTATATACTCCTTCCACCTTTCTGCCTTCCCTTCTTTGCTTAGAACTGGTCTGCCATCTGAGCTCTTGATGTTCATACAAGTGGTTCTCTTATCTCCAAAGGTCTCTTTAATTTTCCTGTAGGCAGTATCTATCTTACCCCTAGTGAGATAAGCTTCTACATCCTTACATTTGTCCTCTAGCCATCCCTGTTTAGCCATTTTGCACTTCCTGTCGATCTCATTTTTGAGACGTTTGTATTCCTTTTTGCCTGCTTCATTTACTGCATTTTTATATTTTCTCCTTTCATCAATTAAATTCAATATTTCTTCTGTTACCCAAGGATTTCTAGCAGCCCTCGTCTTTGTACCTACTTTATCCTCTGCTGCCTTCACTACTACATCCCTCAGAGCTACCCATTCTTCTTCTACTGTATTTCTTTCCCCTATTCCTGTCAATTGTTCCCTTATGCTCTCCCTGAAACTCTGTACAACCTCTGGTTCTTTCAGTTTATCCAGGTCCCATCTCCTTAATTTCCCACATTTTTGCAGTTTCTTCAGTTTTAATCTACAGGTCATAACCAATAGATTGTGGTCAGAGTCCATATCTGCCCCTGGAAATGTCTTACAACTTAAAACCTGGTTCCTAAATCTCTGTCTTACCATTATATAATCTATCTGATACCTTTTAGTATCTCCAGGGTTCTTCCACGTATACAACTATTATTCAAAAATTGTTCAAATGGCTCTGAGCACTATGGGACTTAACATCCATGGTCATCAGTCCTCTATAATTTAGAATTACTGAAACCTAACTAACCTAAGGACATCACACAACACCCAGTCATCACGAGGCAGAGAAAATCCCTGACCCCGCCGGGAATCGAACCTGGGAACCCGGGCGTGGGAAGCGAGAACGCTACCGCACGACCACGAGCTGCGGACATTACTATTATTATTTATTTGTATAACATTTTCTATCAAACCCCACTCTGTTTTAGCTAACTAATCCTTCAATGTATAAAATGTATTGCATAACAGGTAATTTTTAGCTGCCTTTTTAAATAAATGTGTTTTTGCAGTTTCTTTAATCACTTTTGGTAATTTACTCTACAGTTTTATTACTTGGCAGAAAATACTGTTTTGAGTTTTATGTGTATTTTTTCTTGGTAAATGTAAGTTCAGTCATCTCTTGTTGCATGGTCATGGACAGAGCTGTTTGTGCAGAAATTACCGCAGTGTGGATCTTTGCCCATTTGTGCTGCACATCGATAAAGGATGACTGCATAATAAAAACACATGGAACGGTATGACTTTTTGGTTTGTCCCTGAACATTTACTACAGCGAAGTTATTAAATGACAGAACGAACCGTTCTTCTTTGCAGACCCAGTACCTTATTCTTCTTCGTCTCCTTTTTCTTCTGTTTCTTGGGAAGCTTCTTCGGCAGGTGACAAGTCGTACCAATGTCTGAGATACTGTCGTGATATGAGAAGTCAGAATTTGACTCTGAAGAATAATTAACTGGCGGTTTGACCTGTTTTCTTCATTTTTCTGATGTAATGAAATTCAGCTTAACCTTTTATTTCTTTAGCACTCTCATTTCTTTCCTTGGCACGTCTTCCTCTCACCGTAGCAAGCTTTTCTTTTCCCATACATTCTTCTTCCCTTTGTTCTTTATTGGGTGCCGACGTTAGAATCACAGGTTTCAATGCTTTGCCAGAACATTTCCCCGGGTGTTTATTTTACGTAGTGGAATTTTAACTTGAAGTGAGATAATCCCACGCAGTGCGAGCTGAATGTCAAGAAAGGTCGGCGCTTTGTTGGAGCTGCGGGGATTTACTCCAATACCCATGAGGGGATTTGCCCCATTTCGCCATTTTCTGAGAAATGCGCCATATTTGATTTTAGGCACCAACAGGAACAATTATTTGCTCGCGAAAGTGATGCTTAAATGTATTAGTGCCAATGAACAATTCGTTGGCTCTTGTGGTAGTATTGGTTGAAATTCATAGGGCTACCATTGGTGGGCCATAGTCATAGGCTAATATTCCCGCTGTGTTGGCTAATTTCCTGTAGATACTATTGGAGGCCCATCGCTATTGGATAGAAAGGCACTATTCTTCACCTACGCTGGAGAAGGGGTAGTGGTTGAAAAGTGGCTAGATTCGAAACGGATAGAGCAAGAGAGGGGGAATGTTTACCCGAAATATTATTGTCAGCCGAGGTGACTTGCAGCTCGTTATTTATGTCGTTCACACACCGCAGCCGCGTATTCACTTCCTTGATGGCGGGGAGCCACGATGCCAGAAGCCTATAGACCTCCTCTCTATTGAAATTACATGCATTCTTGGAAATTTCAACCACTTCTCGGAATTTCCTTTCCTAAATGTTTATTGCCTTAACCAGTACACGAACGTTATTAAAATCGATGTCAGAGCCACAGTTCTCACGATGTTCCGCTACTGCCAATTTTGCGCTTTGTTGTAGCCGCATGTGCCCCTTAATGCCTTCCTTAACAGTTCTTCCCGTTTCGCTATATACACTTTGCCGCAGCCACATGTCTGCATTGCATTGTGGAGGCAATCAGGTGCAACCGTTTTCCGTCGGAAACGCTAACAAGAATGACGAAGAACCGCCTTCTCACTCCGTTAGGTTACCGTTCGTTTCTGGGGTCACTGACCGCATAAGCAGAATTCTAAAGAAGAATGGTATTCAGACATTTTTCATTAGTCAAAGGAAAATAAAAGATTTTTTTCCGACGGAAAACGGATGCACCTGATTGCCCCCACAATGCAGGCGTCTATCACGTGACATGTGGCTGCGGCAAAGTGTATATAGGCGAAACGGTAAGATCTGTTAAGAAACGCATTAAGGAACACGAACGGCACATGCGGCTTAAAGAAAATTCAAAATCGGCAGTAGCGGAACATCATGAGACTGTGGCTCTGACGTCTATTTTAATATCGTACGTGTACTGGCTAAGGAAACGAACATTTATAGAAGGAAATTTCCAGAAGTGGTTGAAATTTCCTAGAATGCATATACACACCTGGAAATGGAAAAAAGAACACATTGACACCGGTGTGTCAGACCCACCATACTTGCTCCGGACACTGCGAGAGGGCTGTACAAGCAATGATCACACGCACGGCACAGCGGACACACCAGGAACCGCGGTGTTAGCCGTCGAATGGCGCTAGCTGCGCAGCATTTGCACACCGCCGCCGTCAGTGTCAGCCAGTTTGCCGTGGCATACGGAGCTCCATCGCAGTCTTTAACACTGGTAGCATGCCGCGACAGCGTGGACGTGAACCGTGTGTGCAGTTAACGGACTTTGAGCGAGGGCGTCTAGTGGGCATGCGGGAGGCGGGGTGGACGTACCGCCGAATTGCTCAACACGTGGGGCGTGAGGTTGCCAGTGGTCGGCGGAAGGTGCACGTGCCCGTCGACCTGGGACCGGTCCGTAGCGACGCACGGATGCACGCCAAGACCATAGGATCCTACGCAGTGCCGTAGGGGACCGCACCGCCACTTCCCAGCAAATTAGGGACACTGTTGCTCCTGGGGTATCGGCGAGGACCATTCGCAACCGTCTCCATGAAGCTGGGCTACGGTCCCGCACACCGTTAGGCCGTCTTCCGCTCACGCCCCAACATCGTGCAGCCCGCCTCCAGTGGTGTCGCGACAGGCGTGAATGGAGGGACGAATGGAGACGTGTCGTCTTCAGCGATGAGAATCGTTTCTGCCTTGGTGCCAATGATGGTCGTATGCGTGTTTGGCGCCATGCAGGTGAGCGCCACCATCAGGACTGCATACGACCGAGGCACACAGGGCCAACACCCGGCATCATGGTGTGGGGAGCGATCTCCTACACTGGCCGTACACCTCTGGTGATCGTCGAGGGGACACTGAATAGTGCACGGTACATCCAAACCGTCATCGAACCCATCATTCTACCATTCCTAGACCGGCAAGTGAACTTGCTGTTCCAACAGGACAATGCACGTCCGCATGTATCCCGTGCCACCCAACGTGCTCTAGAAGGTGTATGTCAACTACCCTGGCCAGCAAGATCTCCGGATCTGTCCCCCATTGAGCATGTTTGGGACTGGATGAAGCGTCGTCTCACGCGGTCTGCACGTCCAGCACGAACGCTGGTCCAACTGAGGCGCCAGGTGGAAATGGCATGGCAAGCCGTTCCACAGGACTACATCCAGCATCTCTACGATCGTCTCCATGGGAGAATAGCAGCCTGCATTGCTGCGAAAGGGTGATATACACTGTACTAGTGCCGACATTGTGCATGCTCTGTTGCCTGTGTCTATATGCCAGTGGTTCTGTCAGTGTGATCATGTGATGTATCTGACCCCAGGAATGTGTCAGTAAAGTTTCCCCTTCCTGGGACAATGAATTCACGGTGTTCTTATTTCAATTTCCAGGGGTGTAATTTCAATAGAGAGGACGGCTAAGGCTTCTGGCATCGTGGCTCCCCGCCATCAAGGAAGTAAATACGCGGCCGGGGTGTGCGATCGACATAAACAATGCGCTGCAAGTCATTTAGGGGGACAATAATATTTTGGATAAACATTCCCCCTATCTTGCTCTGTCCGTTTCGAATATAGCCATTGATGACGACCAACCAATAGCAGTAGCAGGAATTTGAACCAATACCCCTTCTCCAGTGTAAATATGGAATAGTGCCTTTCTATCCAATGACAATGGGCCGCCAATGATATCCACAGATCATAGAACAACTCTCCTCCTTCTGCAGCAGAACAGGAATATTAGCCTAAGACTATGGCCCAGCAATGGGAGCCATATGAATTTTAACCAATACTATCACTTCTCCAGCAGAAATGGGAGAAAACTCGCCTTTATAAGAGGAAGCGACACTCGTCTCTGACACTGTTCTACCAGTAGTGAACACCAGAAGATCCGGAGGAAGATCCCAGTACAGGGGTCGAAACGTCGATCATTTTAGTAGAAATATGACGCGGCCTAATAACTCAAAAGATTTTAACTACAAGTTACAATATGATGTCTGGTGGCTAGTTCCTCAAACAAATTTGGTGTGGGTTTTTATCCTCCGGGGATTTACCCCCACCTACAATACTGCTGAGACAATACCGCTGATTATCTCAAAAATGAATGTTCACTCTGTAGCGGAGTGTGAGCTGATTTGAAACTTCCTGGAAGATTAAAATTGTGTGCCAGACTGGATCTCGAACCTCGGACCTTTGCACTTCGCGGGATCGTGCTCTACAGACTGAGCTGTGCAAGTACGGCTTACAGCCTTACTTCCGCCAGTACCTCTTTTCCTACTTTGCAAACCTTGCAGGAGTTCTCCAGCACCCCTTACGGTGCTGGTATCCCTGAGGGAAGTCGTGATCATGCTTGCATAGCTCACACAGTTTTAATCCGTCAGGAAGTTCCACAACTCATTATCGTTTCGTTCCATACTCAATGTGAATATCGCGAAGAGTGCTGCACGCTTTTCTCCTTTGTTACGTTTAGTGTACCGTTACAGCAACGAGAGAGAAGTAAATCAAGAATTACGAGCTAGTGTAGAAAAGTAATGTTTTTTAAGAGACAGTCTTCACTTCTTCCGATGTGATCATGTAAGTATAGAAAAGTTGTGGAATGTTTTTAAGGAGATAGTATCAATAGCAATTGAGAGATATATACCACATAAATTAATAAGTGATGGTAATGATCGCCCAGGTACACAAAACGGGACAGATCGTCGTTGCAGAAGCAACGAAAAAAGCAAATTTAAAATAACGCAAAATCCCCAAGATTGGCGAAGTATTACAGAAGTTCGAAATATGGCTCGTACTTCAATGCGAGATGCTTTTCATAATTTCCACAACGAAATTCTTTCTCTAAATCTGGTAGAAAACCCAAAGAGATTCTGGTCATAGATAAAGCACACCAGTGGCAAGACACAATCAATACCTTCACTACGCGATAACAGCGGTGAAGTCACTGATGACAGTGCCACTAAAGCAGAGTTATTAAACACGGTTTTCCGAAACTCGTTCACCAAAGAAGACGAAGTAAATATTCCTGAATTCCAATCAAGAACAACTGCCAAGATGAGAAACATAGAAGTAGATATCCTCAGTGTAACAAAACAGCTTAAATCACTTAATAATGGCAAGGCCTCCGGTCCAGGTTGTATGCCAGTCAGCTTCCTCTCAGAGTATGCTGATAAAATAGCTCCATATTTAGTAATTATATACAACCACTCGCTCACAGAAAGATACGTACCTGAAGACTGGAAAATTGTTCAAGTTACACCAATACCCCAAAAGGGAAGTAGGGTTTTAGAATATATACTGTATTCGAAGAAAACGATTTATTGACATATAGTCAGCACGGATTCAGAAAATATCCTTCTTGTGAAAAACAACTAGCTCTTTATTCTCATGAAGTAATAGGTGCTATCGACAGGATATGTCAAAATGATTCCATATTTTTAGATTTCCAGAAGGCTTTCGACACCGTTCCTCACAAGTGTCTTCTAATCAAACTGCGTGCCTACGGAGTATCGCGTCAGTTGTGACACTGGATTCGTGATTTCCTCTCAGGAAGGTCATAGTTCGTATTAATAGACGGAAAGTCATCGAGTAAAACACAAGTAATATCCGGTGTTCACCAAGGAAGTGTTATAGGCTCTCTATTGTTCCTGATCTACGTTAAAGACATAGGAGACAATCTGAGAAGCCGTCTTAGATTGTTTGCAGATGATTCTGCCATTTACCGTCTTGTAAAGTCATCAGATGATCAAAACGAATTGCAAAATGATTTAGATAAGATATCTGTATGGTGCGAAAAGTGGCAATTGACCCTGAATAAAGAAAAGTGCGAAGTTATTCACGTGAGTACTGAAAGAAATCAGCTAAATTTCAATTACGCGATAAATCACACAAATCTGAGGGCTGCAAGTTCAACTAAATACTTGGGGATTACAATTACAAATAACCTAAATCGGAACAATTACATAGATAATATTGTGGGTAGAGCAAACTAAAGACTGCGATTCATTGCCAGAACACTTAGAAGGTGCAACAGGTCTACCAAAGAGACTGCTTGCTCTACGCTTGTCCGCCCTATCCTGGAGTACTGTGGTGCAGTGTGGGATCCGCATCAGATGGGACTGACGGATGGCATCGAAAAAGTACAAAGAAGGCAGCTCGTTTTGTATTATCGCGAAATAGGGGAGATAGTGTCACAGACATGATACGTAAATTGGAGTGGCAATCATTAAAACAAAGACGTTTTTCGTTGCGACGGGATCTTGTCATGAAATTTCAGCACCAGTTTTCTCCTCCGATTGCGAAAACATCCTGTTGGCACCCATCCACATAGGAAGAAATTATCATCACGATAAAATAAGAGAAATCAGGGCTCGCACGGAAAAATTTAAGTGCTCGTTTTTCCCGCGTGCCGCTCGAAAGTGGAATGGTAGAGAGACAGCATGAAGATGGTTCATTGAACCCTCTGCCAGGCACTTTATTGTGAATAGCAGAGAAATCACGTAGATGTAGATGTGGATGTATCCTGTTCACAATATCGGTTGAGGTGTTACGTGTCATGCATGTTACTCAGGCGAATTTCCCGCTTTGCTGACGCAAGTTGCAACCTCCTGCCTCTGGAGGGCTCGGAATTGTAGGATGTAACATGGTAAGGTAATTATGCAGGTACATAAGAAACAGCTCAGAAAACTGAAAGCACGAATTCGATGAGTTCGTCCAAACACGGAGCATCCTCTCCTTCATCATGACAAGGACCGACCACACACGACCGCTGCGACATCTGCAACAGTCTGACACTTTGGGCTCATTGTCATTGATCGTCCTCCATGCAGTGCGAACTTTGCCCCATCCGATGTCCATCTCTTCCCAAAACTTAAAAAACACTTCCGAGGACCTAACTTTGATGCTGATGAAACAGTGCAAGAGAGGTCAGGTTGTGGCTCCGTCAACAAAGTCAAACATTCTACAGTGACGGCATCGTCTCTCGTTGGGAGAAGTGTGTTCGTTGCCAGGATGACTATGTTGAGAAATGAATATGTAGATATGAATATACAGACAAGAAGTTTGTTTTATTTAAAAGTTTTAAGAGCTTTTACATAAAAAATTCGGAAGCATTAGTTTTCAGCATGCCCTCGGAGATGCGTAGATTTAGGAGGTAATGAAGAGGTAGTACGTCGTATTGAACAGAAAATAAATTTATGTCACAACTTGACTAAAAAGAAAAGGATCGGTTGGTGGACTTAATCCTGAGACATCAGGGATATCATTAATATGCTAACGGTGGGAAGTGTGGATGATAAAACTTGAAGAGGAAGACTAAGGATTCACTGCAGTAAGCAGTTTCAAACGAACGCAGGTTTCTGTAGCAGGCAGAGATGAAGTGGCTTGCACAGAACGGACTATCATGGGAAGCTGCATCCAGTCAGTGTTCTGACTCTAAACCACAACAACAATACATCTGAAGGATGTGCATGGGAACAGTACCGTCGATGTCTTAAATTCCCCCGTATTTTATACCACTGTCCCTGCTACACTTCACATGCTCAAAATTCAATACCAAACAGAACGTATGTGTCGAATAATGTTCGTAAAAAAGTGAAGATTTTTGTAGCGTACTTTTTATGTTAGTTCATATTATATCAGTTTCCGTTGGAAAACAAGTATGTCTCTTGCACAGATGCAGGAAGAGTAGTGCTATCTTAATATGCGGTATGCACACATTTGTTGCAATTTTCGTCCTAGCCTAGTATTTGATGCCCAGGTAGAAACAGTTTTTGCAGAAAGTTCGTATCCTAAATATTGTTATCTGTACATGAAATTCTTATTAATTACGCCGTGGCCATAACTATGCGTGGGATGTTAGCTATTAAGCAAGAATTATCGTAATTCTTCATACTTGGGTGATAGTCTGTACGGCGGACACCGTGCCCATTATTTGTAATCCATTTCTCTTAGGCAAAGTACCTTGCGTCGTAAAAATTCTTTGTCAGAAACTAATCTGAAGAAAAAATCAGTAAAATGTTTTTTGAAATGATTTGTATAGACATAAGAAATAAAATAAACTGATGAAACATTTGACACGCCTTTGAATGATGTTTGACATCATATGTAGCAAATGAGATTGCACGGCCTACGTAATCCACCAGAAGAACACCCTCTAGTACTCTTTACAATTCTAAGATTCTAAATTAAAAATGGAACTATAATACTCTACTGACACCTCATTTACTATGTGTGATTTTGAGCATCTTTCAAAGGAATGTCAGATGTTTCTCTAATCTATCTAATTTCTTACTTTTAGAAAAATGATTTCAGAAAATATTTTATCGATTTTTGCTTCACTTTCTCAAAATTTCAAATCTTGTTATTGACATTTAAATATCACAACAATGTAACATTTTATGTGCAAAATAGCTAGGCCTTGTAAAGATGAACTTTTTGTCATTTCATTTACATAGCTAACAGCTGTTCGAGAAATATTTTAATTTGCCCTTAAATCACAAGGTTCTTCTGAATTACCTTGATTACCCTAGAGAAATTATTATTATGGACGCAGGTCAATTTCTATACTCCAGTTGCCAATTTCCCACTCTTCGCTTGGGTATTGAAATTCGGACAAAAATCCATTGTGTGAGTTATAAAGAGTCTTGTTTTCGTTCCACTCAAATATTGGACCAAAAATACAACAATATCACTAGACAGACTGTGTATAATTTTCTCTAGTTCTGCCTCGGTGGAACTGAGAGCTTACGAGAGCAGTGTAATACGGAACCTTGCAGAAAAACACCTTTAAATCTGATCTCTTAAATAATCCTTCGTAGCGGAGAAGCATAATTTCTGAATTGGTAAAAATTTGTTTTTGCTAATTCCTTTTGAATTACTTAACGAAAACTGTTCCATAATTTTGGTGTTTGTCCTACGGATTGAAAAAGGAACTCTTCCGACCCCATGATACCGGTATCCTTTACAGATGCTGAGGATCGAATAATCAGTTTGAAACTACTCACGACAACAGAAGATATTTGGGCTCGCAACTGTAACAGCAATTGCGAAATCCATCTCTGTCGCTGTAACTATTAACAGCAAGACGAAATATGAAGTTTTCTGCTTCACTTCAGAATTTCGTAATACATATTGCTTACATTTCTCGTCATCGAGAATACCAGACGTTCAGTTTGGAGCTAGTGCTCTACACGGGTAATACACGAGATAGTGGAGCTCGCTTCTTCAATAGACCTTGCCGTTGTGGCCGAGCGGTTCTAGGCGCTTCAGTCCGGAGCCGCGAGACTGCTACGGTTGCAGGTTCGAATCCTGCTTCGGGCAAGGATGTGTGTGATGTCCTTAGATTAGTTAGGTTTAAGTAGGTCTAAGTCCTAGGGGACTGATGACCTCAGATGTTAAGTCCCATAGTTCTCAGAGTCATTTGAACCATCTTGAATAGAATCCTCTAATATGATGTAGCGATCGGTATATGGCCAGCTGCCCAACGGCTCAATATGGGAACCTTCGGTAACCTACTTTACTTACTTACTTACTTTCCCTGTACAGACCTTTAAGACGCCCATTTTACTGTTACTAGTGGAGTAGGCTCTCTCTTTCTCGCTCGCTCGCACACACACACACACACACACACACACACACACACACACACACACACACACACACACGCACGCATTATCTCTCTCTCTCTCTTTCTCTCTCTCTCTCTCTCTCTTTCGACGTTATCAGCAACAAAAACACTACTCTGAACCGATTACAGTGACCCACGCCAAACTTGTCACGCACCATTTCCGAGTCTCTTCAGACGGGCGATCAGAGCAGCCATTATTCTCTTCGGAGTTTAATTGTGATACTGAATTTGCTTTTCTTTGCAATCTGAACTGCTACATAGTCGCATCATTGGGATGTGATTAAGGCTGTTAAGGACTAAACAGCCAGCTTCTAGCGCAGTTTCCTGGAGACCCTTTGGCGAGGGATTTTGTTTTGTCTCCCAGTCTGGACCTGATGTGTTGGTTTCACCTAATTTATTATTATCGCTGTTTAAGAGAATACTTACACAGCTGAAGCAGATGACAGCTTTAAAATATTTATAAGAGGCCTTCAGGTGATGTGGTGTTCTCCTAGCCTTGGAACTGGACATCACCACGTATTTTGTCTTGCTTTCGTTTACAGTAAATCCACTTTTTGCTCATTCTTCTTCCTTTATTTCGTACATACCTTTAAGGATGTTCGCGTTTGTTGCCACAATTGCAATACCATCTGCATATGCACATATCGCAATGGATTTTTTTTTTCCTTACTTGTCCATTTTTTGTATAAGAATACGTGGTGCTAAGCTAAACAGGGCTGCAGAGATACCATCGCCCTGTTTCACTGCATCTACAAAATTAAAGCCCTTAATCATTTTTTGTTCACTTTTGCTTCTACCTTTCTGATAAGTATAGAACAGGGATCTTGTAAATAAAACATCAGGTCACATAATATACCAATGTTTATTGTGCTTTCCCACAACTCGCGACTCTTACGCAATTATTTTCCACTCCTCTGAGATCTGTTTTGATCCTTACATGTGCTCTCGCAAGCATCTTGTCACGAAAGATTTAAATTGAGTCTTACTACATTTCACACAGGAAGTGAATGATCTACTTTCAATACAAGGAGTATGTTGTTCTTTAAAGCAATTTTTCAGTTAACAAGGTAAGTGGGTACTGCAGTGGATCTTCACGTTTCTGGTGACAAAGGCTTTGAGTTTTAATTATTAAACGGGCTCTTTTCAGTGTTTTAGGTGTTGTAGTATACAGGCTGCATATACACGTGCCCTGAAAGTGCATACACTGTCAGGTACGCTGGTAGCCAATGAGTAGATAATATTTGCTAAAAATGTTATGGCTTTAACTTATCTTGGTTCAGCTTAACTGAAGTCCTCCATTCACTGTTCTACAGCGCTACTAGAACGTTCTGGTCACTACAGCACATAAGGTAAATACTAGGCACATTTGCTTTGTTGTTAGCATTCCGTATTTATTTCATTTAAAGGAAAAATTTTAAGGGCATTAAAACATGGATCATAGTGCCTCACGATCTCACAGGTTAAAATCTAAGTACAGTGACAGACTTTAAAAATCATCTTTTTATTACAAGGGTTTATGAACAATGATAGGACACATTTAGGAAAGTACACTACTGGCCATTAAAAATGCTACACCAAGAAGAAATGCAGATAATAAGCGGGTATTCATTGGACAAATATATTATACTAGAACTTCCATGTGATTACATTTTCTTGCAATTTTGAGGGCATAGATCCGGAGAAATCAGTACCCAGAACAACCAACTCTGGCCGTAATAACGGCCTTGATACGCCTCGGCATTGAGACAAACTGAGCTTGGATGGTTTGTACAGGTACAGCTGCCCATGCAGCTTCGACACGATACCACAGTTCATCAAGAGTAGTGACTGGCGTATTGTGACGAGCAAGTTGTTCGGCCACCATTGACCAGTTGTTTTCAATTGGTGAGAGATCTGGAGAATGTGCTGGCAAGGGCAGCATTGGAACATTTTCTGTATCCAGAAAGCCCGTACAGGACCTGCAACATACGGTCGTGCATTATCCTGCAGAAATTTAGGGTTCCGCAGGGATCGAATGAAGGGTAGAGCCACGGGTCGTAACACATCTGAAATGTAACATCCACTGTTCAAAGTGCCGTCAATGCGAACAAGAGGTGAGCGAGACGTGCAACCAATGGCGCCCCATGCCATCACGCAGGGAGATAAGCCAGTATGGTGATGAGGAATACACGCTTATAATGTGCATTCACCGCGATGTCGCCAAACACGGATGCGACCATCATCATGCTGAGAAATAGAGCCTGGATTCATCCGAGAAAATGAGTACACCATAGCAGGCGCTCCTGTCTGTGATGCAGGGACAAGGGTTGCCGCAGCCATGGTCTCAGAGATGATAGCTCAAAGTGCTGAAACGTCGAACTATTCGTGCAGATGGTTGTTGTTTTGCAAACGTCCTCATCTGTTGACTCAGGGATCGAGACGTGGCTGCACGATCCGTTACAGCCATGCGGATAAGATGCCTGTCATCTCGACTGCTAGTGATACGAGACCGTTGGGATCCAGCACGGCGTTCGGCATTACTCTCCTGAACCCACCGATTCCATATTCTGTTAACAGTCAGATCTCAACCAACCCGAGCAGCAATGTCGCGATCTGATAAACCGCAATCGCGATAGGCTACAATCCTACCTTTATCAAAGTCGGAAACGAGATGGTATGCATTTCTCCTCCTTACACGAGGCATCACAACATTTCACCAGGTAACGCAAGTCAACTGCTGTTTGTGTATGCAACATCGGTTGGAAACTTTCCTCACGTCAGCACGTTGTAGATGTCGCCACCCTAGCCAACCTTGTGTGAATGCTCTGAAAAGCTAATCATTTGCATATCACAGCATCTTCTTCCTGTGGGCTAAATTTCGCGTCTGTAGCACGTCACCTTCGTGGTGTAGAAATGTTAATGGCCAGCAGTGTAGAACGTACTGGAGGTTTACTGAGTGTCAGGAGAAACTTTTGAAAAAATTAATTTGACATCAGTAGTCCCAACAAGATACAAAAATTGCTGCACCGTGTTCCATTGTATTCCTCAATTCTTAGAAAAAACGTTAGTTCTCGAAAATATTGTCTACACAAGTACATTTTCTTTTTAATTTTATCAGTTAATAAAAATTACAATTTTATGAAATAAAAGCTTCATACAATGTTAACTGACTCACTAGGTTTTTACAAATTACACTAAGCTTTGAGAAACTACTGTCTAAATATAATAGTATTACAATAAGGCAGAAAATCTAAGAGCTTTTCTTATCATTAGCAAGCGTGTGTACCCATTTTAAAATCATATAAAATATACTCTCAGCATTTAACTTAAACGTTATAATTAAAAGCAATTTACTTCTTAAGCGGTATTCACCTCTTTGACCGGTCTCTTCCTCGAAACTTCAGACAACGATACTCTCTGACTTTACGTGAACAAGACAGCAAAACTGAAGAAAGTTTATCGAACTACCAGTCGTCAGCTACAGAAGGGTAAGAGCCCTACTTCCT
Organism: Schistocerca gregaria; assembly: GCF_023897955.1. NCBI lineage: Eukaryota > Metazoa > Arthropoda > Insecta > Orthoptera > Acrididae > Schistocerca > Schistocerca gregaria. The sequence continues at coordinate 441,580,788 of NC_064927.1, read as the reverse complement.
TGACCAGAAAGCCTCTATATCTCTCCTGAACAGAACTGCATTACCCTTTAATTATGTTCGTGAGCACAATGACAAGGCAGAAACGTCTCTCCGCTTTTTATCAAATATGACGATTCCCCGGATTCATGCACCTTCTGTCTTAGTTCGTAGTCGAATATCATTGCACGTTCCCATGTCCTCGCTGATGTCTTGCCAATGCGCGTACGGTAATAGATGGTAGCCGAGCAGCAACTGATGGATACAACTTGCGTCCCCGCGCTGTCCACCTCGCCTCGATCTGCAGAGTCCACTGTTCTCCGAGCGGCGTGTGTCACTGTACAGCGGTACCTTACTGCTCGGCTCGGTGCGACCTATCCTGGTGACCGCAGCTACCTGAAGACGGCCACGCCACGCCCGTGCCAGCTGCTCTGTCCGCAAATGTTCTCTCCAACTTTTCTCTATCTGCTCCCCCTCTACAGCACTCACAAGGGGAGGCCATGACGTTGGGATTGTAGATGTACTCCAAACTTTGTACACCTCTAGTACGCCATTAAAACAACGTAATATGAAAATACTAAAGTTCACTACTCTGGCAGTTCCGAAAAAATCGTAAGAGAAGCTTGCGCGTCTATTATTTGCCTCACGTATCTCTCCGTGAATACCAGACGTTACAGTTCAAGGTGGTCGTGTGACTAGCGTTCAAGTTTCGTAAGACTGAATTGCACGAGGTGACGGTTCGGCTCCCGCTTAATCCTTCCGTGAGCCGTGGGAAACATGCTTCCCACTACAATGAACTCGCTCCTAGTCCCGTGGGATTCACAGTTCCAACCTCTGTATGGTGCTACTACCCAGTGAACAGTATAGAGTACTACTTCCAGTCGGAAGTTCCCGCCGTTTTTACTGTACCTTCCCGCAGAGACATTGTATAGCTGAGTGTTGCTCTGTAGAGGAGCCTTTCAGTGCTGTTTGCGTGACATTTTGTGATTTTTTCCTCAAAGCTATAGCATAAGGTAAATACTTTTGATTTACCCAAATTTATGAAGGAAAACGTAAAATTGGAACGAGGGGAATTCCAGTTTAAAACAAAAGGAGCCATTTCTGCTGTAAAGTGGATGGATAACCGTCCAGTCACTTTCCTGTCCTCAATTCATGACCCATGAGAAACAGTCACAGAGATTTCTTGTCCTGAAGTTGTGGCAGAATACAACAAAATAATGGGTGGTGTCGATAAGTTTGATCAGTTACGAGAAAGATATGCTATTGACAGACGTTCTGTAAAATGGTGGCACAGAATATTTTATTTCCTGGTGGACGTTGATGCAGTGAACAATTTTATCCTGTGGAAAATAAGTAAAAGAGAAAGTGGACAGCACGATCAGCTCACATACAGGATCCATCTTGCCAGACAATTGATCGCTGGCTTCTCATCCTAAAAAAGGCGTGGACAAAAACCTGTCTTTCTGGCAAAATGGGGTAAAGTACCTGAAGATTTTCGTCATGTGGCTGTAGGGAAGCATCAACCCAATTTAGAAGAAACCTACTTGACATGCCGTTATTGTAGTACCAAAGCTGCGGAAAAGAGCACTCGCTGTGTTTGTACATATTGTCAAATACCACTTTGCATAGACCCATATTTCAGGATATTTCATGACAAGTAATTGTGAACAATCATTGTAACAAGAGAAGTAAATTTATCAAATAAATATGACATGTATTGAAAAAGTTCACTGCCCTTCCAAGGAAGGGCAGTGGGAAGAATATTTCCCACCTTGTTGTGTGACCTAATTTTCACAATTGGAGCAAACTACTATCTGCTCTTCATTCATTAAAAAAAACTGCTCAATAATTTCGCCCACGAGATGGTTAATTATTAACCTATTATTTCATCAGTGGTCATATTATTTAATTTATATGACACTTGACAGGTGATATAGAGAACGGCAAATCTCGTGTATCTGTACGAAGTCTATGCAAGAAAGTTCCGTGTCTGTATGACAAATACCATGCTGCAACATGTGATATCGAGAGCACACCCGACGAGTAGATCAAAAAATGGTTCAAATGGCTCTGAGCACTATGGGACTTAACATCTATGGTCATCAGTCCCCTAGAACTTAGAACTACTTAAACCTAACTAACCTAAGGACATCACACAACACCCAGTCATCACGAGGCAGAGAAAATCCCTGACCCCGCCGGGAATCGAACCCGGGAAACCGGGCGTGGGAAGCTACGACGCCTGATACGGCTACATACTACTCTGACAGGTGAGACTTAACGTAAGCATCCTGTCTGATCACCTGCATTCACTCATATTCATTATGCATTCCGAAGGACTTGGGAAGTTCCAGCAGGACAATGCTGGAACTCCACACGTCTGTAATTTCTGCAGAGTGACTGCAGGAATACACTTATGAATTTAAACACTTCGGCTGGTCACCAGACTCTCCAGACATGAACATTATTGAGCATATCTGGGATGCCTTGCAAAGTACTGTTCAGAAGAGATCTCCACCCCTCGTATTCTTACGGATTTATGGAGAGCCCTGCAGGATTCATGGTGTCAGTTCCCTCCAGCACTACATCTGATATTAGTCGAGTCCATTCCACGTCGTGTTGAAGTCGGTGGTCACTGGGTCACTGTACGATATTAAGCAGGTGTTTACAGTGGTGTTATATGTTTTTCTAGTCCGTTACCTTTGTGTTTTTCGTAGATCTCAGCTTACCTTTCTGGTAACATAAATTAGCGCGGTAGTCGCGTCCCCTGAAGAACGCCAGTACCTCCTCCTTATGTGCCTACATCTGGTTGCTTGCGGGCACAGGAGTGCAAAGTTAACGCTGCCGCAGACGCAGTCCCACTTGGACGGAGCTGACGGGAAGAGGGGTTATGTCGCTGCCTGCACAGAGCCAGTCCAGCCGCGCGGGCGCCGTGTTGCGGTTTAATTGCTTTCCTTTTATCAGCGGCCGCCCGGCTCGTTATACTGCCGGTTGCAGGACGAGGTGTGAAGCCGTCCCTCGATGGCCAGACCACCACCTGGAGACGGCGGCCGCCTGGACGTCTCGTGGGTGGCCCGCGTTGCGCCATCACCAGAGGGTCTCCGTCCTCCTCGCTATTACACGACGCTTTTATGTACTCCACCTGCCAAATTTTAGGTTTGCTCACTTTCTCTCTCAGCAGTCAACAGCCGCAAATGTAGGGGCACAGATCCTACTTGGTTGGTTCGTTGGTTAGCTGGCTAATTAGTTGTTACAATTTTTTTATATACTTGGTTAGTTAATTATTTATTTATCGACATGTACTGTGCATCACAGATGCGATCTCTCGACATTATATCCAACAATTCTATAAGCTGCGAACTCTATATTCTTATCTCGTGTTTTCTACTTAAAATCTCGTACTTGTACTCTTGTTAACTTTACTATTACAGAGATCGCCTAAACTATTTTTTTTTTCTTTTTCAGAATGAGATTTTCACTCTGCAGCGGAGCGTGCGCTGATATGAAACTTCCTGGCAGATTAAAACTGTGTGCCGGACCGAGACTCGAACTCCGGACCTTCGCCTTTCGCGGGCAAGTGCTCTACCAACTGAGCTACCCAAGCATGACTCACGCCCCGTCCTCACAGCTTTCATTCCTCCAGTACCTCGTCACCTACCTTCCAAACTCTTCTGAAAAACCTTGCAGAACTAGCTGGAAACACCCTTCAGGCAGTGGCTAAGCCATGTCTCCGCAATATCCTTTCTTTCAGGCGTGCTAGTTCTGCAGGGTTCGCAGGAGAGCTTCTGTAAAGTTTGGAAGGTAGGAGACGAGATAATGGCAGAAGTAAAGCTCCGAGGACGGGGCGTGAGTCGTGCTTGGGTAGCTCAGTTGGTAGAGCACTTGCCCGCGAAAGGCAAAGGTCCCGAGTTCTAGTTTCTGTCCAGCACACAGCTTTAATCTGCCAGAAGTTTCATATTTTTTTAATTGCTCCTGTGCGCAACAGATAACTTACTTGGTCTTTCTGCTGCGACTGCTTGATCTGCTGCATTCCATCATTTTACAAAAACACAAAAAAACCTATTATTCATGCTGAGTGCAATGCATGTTCTGTATGGCGGCTCCTGCTGTTGCTGCGGCTGCTGCTGCTAACTACAACTACATATAATTCAAGAGAAAAGGTTTGGTCAAATCTAAACTGGGTAAACGATAACCCAAACAAGTAATTCCTTTTTTTTTCAAAAACTATATTCTGAAAGCGATTCTTTCTCATTCAATTAACAAAACGCCAGAAGCTCTTTGAAAAATCGCTTCGTATGTAAATCTGCATCCAGTGGCATTAAAGCAATATTACAAAGTAAGCAAACTCTTGAGACAGACTGAAATACTTCTCAATTAAATACATAGTGAAACAATTCCCTGACAATTACAAAAGAAATCAATGACAAAAATCAATACTTAATCTATTCGCCTAACAATGATTTTCCTTAAGAATTCAACTCTTATCATTATCAAAATTACCGTCTGCTGCTACGCACACACACAAACAATTTTCTTTAAATTAATAAGCGCGCTTCAAATTATAAAAAATATCAACTCAATACCAAATCCTGTGTCGCTGCTGGCGGACACAGCAGTACGTCAGCTCGGCGACGACCCCTCGCCCAACACACGAGCGCACCACAGCAGGCAGGCTCCTACAATGGCTTCCAAACTGCCACTAGTTAATCCGTGCGCTACGAAGCGCGACAACAATATCTTAGATTCCAGAGCTTGTGTATGAGCGCTGTAGCAAACCTTGAAATTCTAAGAGAGTATTGCCAACTCTCAATTCAATTTTACAACTTTAGGGACGAGGTAGCTGAAGTAACATAGCATATTAACTATACGGCATAACACAATTAAAGGACCACTTTTTTGAAACGTTGTCTATGTCTCCCAACGGGGCAGGCAGGTTTGAAATTTGGCTCTAAAATGATGATGATGTTGTTTTGTTTATGTAGCGCTCAACTGCACTGTTATCAGCGCCCGTACAAATTCCCAACCTTTACATAGCCCAATCTCGCAGCTTGCACGAATGATGATGAAAAAATGAGAACGGCACAAACACCCAGTTCCTGTGCGGAGAAAATCCCCACCCCCGGCACGGTATCGACCCTGCGATCCCGTAATCTAGAGGCAGCATGGCTAGTCACTAGACCACGGGCTGCGGACTGGCTCAAAGGTGGCTGTAACATTCCTCAGTAATGGTGCAAAAGCGTGACGCCCGGCAACTGCACCCTTGGGATCAGCGACGCTTCAAACAGCGAAGTTTCGACACGTTGTAAGTAGGCTGTTTAGGTTTTTATGTTGGTAACGTCACATAGCGCTCTGTATGAAAATCACTGACCGTGCTGTGTGCAGTCTGTGTCTGGATGGCATTGTTGTAATATTCGCTATTGTAGTGTTGGGCAGTTGGATGTGAACAGCGCGTAGCGTTGCGCAGTTGGAGGTGAGTCGCCAGCAGTAGTGGATGTGAGGAGAGAGATGGCGGAGTTTTGAGAGGTCACTATAAGCGGACGAACTGGACGTGTGTCCGTCAGAAAGAGTAAATTTGTAAGACTGATAAATATGACTGATATAACTGATATATATCAGTTCATGACATCCAGTATATATATATTTTATATATATATATATATATATATATATATATATATATATATATATATATATATATATATATGAGCATTATTAAGGTAAATACATTGTTTGTTCTTTATTAAAATCTTTCATTTGCTAACTATGCCCATCAGTAGTTAGTCCCTTCAGTAGTTAGAATCTTTTATTTAGCTGGCAGTATTGGCGCTCGCTGTATTGCAGTAGTTCGAGTAACGAAGATTTTTGTGAGGTAAGAGATTCATGAAAGGTATAGGTTATTGTTAGTCAGGGCCATTCTTTTGTAAGGATTATTGAAAGTCCGATTGCGTTGCGCTAAAAATAATGTGTTTCAGTTTAGTGTTGATCAGAATAAGTAAAGAGAGAAATGTCTGAGTACGTTCAGTTCTGCTCAGCTGTTTGAAAATCAAATAACGTAAGAGGTTTATCAGCACAGTAATTCACTAATTTTTCTAAGGGGATGTTTCAATGTGGCCACATCTCACAGGTTCAGGTGAGGTGCACTGTGGGTTAATGATGTTGGCACCAAGCTTTACCACAATTCTGTACAACGCCGTCGGGGATGTGTCACGATATGGTAAGATCGTCGCTCCCACTCTCACACATAGTCAGCCCTTATTTTGACGCCTCCGCGACGGTGGTCAGACACCCAGCGCTGAAATCACGCGATTTTTTTTGGGGGGCCAGAGGAAACAATTCGGACACGCCGCCGGTCGGAATCGCCACGAAAAGACCTTACGGGGTGCCATAGGCGTCGATTCCCACTCAACGACATTTCACTGTGTGGTTAGCTACAGGACAACGTTCCTGAAGAACTTTGACATTGCAGACCCCCAACGGAGAATTTAATCCTTCTCTGCGGACGCATGGGCCAGCAACCCCACTAAAAGTGATCACACCCGTTCGGAGTGAAGTGCAACCGAAGTTTTTGCTCTTGCACACAGGGTGGAAATAAAATGGACCGTTCGGTACGGACCCCACCCATATTGATTATCAATATTCAAGTATTGGTCAAACGAATATTTTCCTGAAAATTCTTCCACTGCATCTCAATATGGCAGCTCTCTCACCCGTAACTAACTTTATCATCATACCACTTTCAAATCGCTCCAAACACATACTCTAGGTATTTTATGGTAATACATGCTTCCGGTGACTGGTCTGCAATCGTGTAATCATCCACTGATGGGTCTTTCTGTCTATTTTTGCGCTGTATTTCAAATTTGTTTATATTGAGGATCAACTGCTAATTACAGTACCAAGCGTCGATCCTCGGAAGATCATCCTGCACATCGCTACAGTTGAGCCTTGTGACTTCTCTGTATACAACAACATCATCCACGAAAAACGTCTTGGAACATCCGGCATTATCCACTTAGTCAATCGTGTATATTATTGAAAGTAATGGATCTATGACACTCCTTCAGGATACGACAGAAACTGTTCGTATCTAAGATTTCTCTCCGTCGAGAATGACATGCTGTATTGTATTGGTGTCGGTGTTGTAGCTCTCTTGTGAATAACTGGCTGTCGACATCTTCGTTATTCCGATCCGGGTCTAGCGATCGCTTGCAAAAATTTAAAACGCGACTCCCGTAACACAAACTGATTTCTCAGATGCTTACGTTAACAGAGAATATGCTTTAGGTCGTGTTTCTACTTGGGCCGCCATCGGATGTCCATGAGGAGGTGCGGCAGCAACCACAGTAAATGAGGTGATCACTATGAGGCAGTAAACGCCTCCTCATCTGTGGGGAGCGTTTCCTTCCCTTTCCTTTTCTTCCCTTTCCTGTAGCCACTCCCTTGCTAGCCCTCCCCTCCGCGTTTTATGACTTCCGCACAGAGCTCTGCCCACCACATACGTGCTTCTTCGTGTCTGCATGATGTTACGGACAACAAAGCTAATACTGGATCAGTTTTTTAAAAACATTCATTTATCTGAAGTATGTACTAACACGACCACATTTATACTGTTACATAACGGGCTTGAACCGTCTTCAGGCCAATATGTAGTAATGGGGTCCCTGTGTCGTTGACCACCTTCCATTGTCCGATCCATGCAACACTACAATGCTTTATTTTCGTCTGAAGATAATCGTTTTAAACGGTTTAAACCGATTATGTAACTATATTATTTTGATAGTTTGCAAGGAAAAAATGAATTACATTCTGAAGACTACACATTATTGCTACTGAATGATGACTGATCTCAATAGCTGCTGCATGACCGGTGTCATTTGAGTACTACTCGATTGTACAATAATGTCATACCTTTGCTCTCGAGCTGTTGCATGTGTGCGAGCAGTGATGTTTGCAAGCTGTATCGTAGGGTTCGGTTATCATATGTGGTGGGCGCGCAGGCGTAGTAGCAGATAGTGGTTAGCTGTCTTAAAGTGAGGAAGCAGTTGTAACGTTATGTTTCGAATGTAAAGTCTCAATTCATCGATGTGTTTAACTAAGATGATTTTGTAATGGTAACTGATCTGAGAAGTAGGAAGTGTAATGAATCTTTTATTTACTTGGAGAGGAATTACAAGGTAACATTTTTTAAGTCACTCTTTTATTATTGCAGTACCATTTTCACCTACCTTTCTCTTACAATATTAACTGATCATGGTTTTTTCGAAAGTAGAACAGGAACGAAGTGTGTTCAGAAAACACTTTGACTTGGAAACTAGCAGGAAACTCATTGTACCTCACGAGTGTCTCTGAAAGTACGGTAATTTGCAACTTTGGTATAGCGGGGCGAAGATAGAGCAGTACTGCAGAGCGTCATCCAGATTTGTACAGAATTGAGGTAAGGACTAAATAATTTAATGCTTTTTTTTCATTCCATCAGGGCCAACTTACGTCATTTAGATTCAAATGGTTCAAATGGCTCTGAGCACTATGGGACTTAACATCTATGGTCATCAGTCCTCTAGAACTTAGAACTACTTAAACCTAACTAACCTAAAGACATCACACAACACCCAGTCATCACGAGGCAGAGAAAACTGTGTATCAGTTTTAGCTCTGGGATCAGTTTTGCAAAACTAAGCCGGCCTAATGGCAGAGCGGTTCTAGGCGCTACAATCTGGAACCGCGCGACCGCTACGGTCGCAGGTTCGAATCCTGCCTCGGGCATGGATGTGTGTGATGTCTTTAGGTTAGTTAAGTTTAAGTAGTTCTAAGTTCTAGGGGACTGACGACCTCAGAAGTTGAGTCCCATAGTGCTCAGAGCCATTTGAACCATTTTTTGCAAAACTAATTGTCGCAGGTTTTTTGTCAAAGTTCATTATTCAGGCCTCTTGCAGTCAGATCATTCACTTTAGCAATATTAAAGGCTTGCCTTCTCATTACGACAACAGTTTTCTATTATGATTCATTATTACTTCTACACAGCTTTTGTTATTGAAAACACAACACGTCAGTCATGTTTTTATTGTTAGAAGAGAACTTTCAAGCACTTAGGAACGTATGTGAAGGTGTTCCCTTGCCCATCGTACTTTGGGTTTCATTCAGGTTGTCCTGACTATTCCAGTAAATATTAAGTCGCCAGCTGTATTGTAAACATTTATTGTGGCTTAACGGCCTGGTGCAAATCTTTCGATTCGGCGCCACTTACCGCTTCTTACGTGTCCCTAACATGCCCAAGCCATCTCTCCAGAGACAGGGGACCTACAGTTCAAAGTGAAATCCGAACCGTGGGTAGTTCCTCACACCGTTAAGAGATGAAGGTAAGGTTAAACGCGGTCCGAGTAATTTCGGTGGATCAAGCGGTATTCAACCATGTGACCTATGAATTTGCAGAAACGCGCTTTACCACTACCTCACCAGGCTTACGACAATCCAGCTTAACGCCGTCTTGTCAAAAGCAGACCTACTGAGATAGGTGACTGTAGTACAATTACGAACCTTACAAAAATCTAGCTTGATGATTTGTGTCTTATTATTTTGACTGATAACAATGCGTTGTTTCCTCCAGCACTCCGTCTTCTCCACCGTCGTTATTGTCATCTCCGTCCGTGCTTGAATCGTTGGTATTGTTTCTTCTGTAATCTTAGGCAATGCCCATTTATCCTTATTAACATTTTCTTTTCTTCTATTTTTTACGGTTGTTGCACCTCCTTCTCTCCCTATAAGCGGGCTTTGGACCGGCTGTGACAGAGTTTAAGTATATTTATTTTTCATCATTAGTACAGCAATCATGGGTATCTCCAAATGATTATAATGTCGGCTCCATTAAGTTTCGGGAATGCAGCCGCATGAATTCTGCTTCTTCTAATATTTCGGCTGTATACCTTTCAGTCATCTTCAGAGAGTGCCGTACGACGAGTGAGTACGACGACAGTCGTACGGCACTCTCTGAAGATGACTGAAAGGTATACAGCCGAAATATTAGAAGAAGCAGAATTCATGCGGCTGCATTCCCGAAACTTAATGGAGCAGTCTTTGCGCCGCGAAAACTTGAAGATTCACATCGATTATAATGTCGAACTTAATAAAATCAACGTCCTTCAGTAAACCCAAAAGCAGTGCACCTAGTGACAGTCTTGTTGCAGACATTCAGAAAACATTTTGTAGCACAACCATCATTTCCAGAAATATGTTTTCTCTATTGCAAGTGCTCGACGTAGCACTTGAACGGGAATACAAATTCGGGTCTGAACAGGAATAGAAGTACAGGGAGAGATGGTATCAGTGCTAAAGATTGGCAGATGAAGTACAGGATTGTTTCCAGGGTGAAAACGTAAAGTGTACGTGGCATTATTGTTTTCGATTAATGTTTAAAATATTACCTAACATGGTCCATTGAGCACTTAACAGTGCAACACATTCTGACTCTGAATCTTAAACAGAGACGCTATCATCCAAGGGTTTGGCTTTAATTTCAGAATTCTTCAGTGGTCAATGTTCTGTTGGACACGGTAAAGCTTTGGCTTTCTCCGTCCTGTAATACTCTCTCAAGGTCACTCATAAATTGCCGCTCGGAGTGGCCACTCCCTCGGGCATGGGTGTGTGTGAGTGTTATCTTCAGCGTAAGTTAGTTTAAGTAGTGTGTAAGTCTACGGACCGATGACCTCAGCAGTTTGGTCCCATAGGAATTCACACAAGCATTTTCACTCATAAATTTCTAAAATATTCAAAACTGCTTTTAGCTATTGAAACTTCCCCTTAGAAAAATTATACAAGACTGTTCTTAAACTGACACACAATATTTTTTAGAGCAACGCAATCTGACTTAAAAATCCCTACGAAAGAATGGCCCTGACTAACATTAACCTATACGTTTCACAAATCACTTACCTCACAAAAATCTTCGTTACTCAAGCTACTGCAATACAGCGAGCGCCACTACTGCCAGCTAAATAAAAGATTCAAACTACGGAAGGCACTAACTACTGATAGGCATAGTTAGCGAATGAAAGATTTTAATAGAGAACAAACAATGTATCTACCTTAATAGTCATAATATATATAGCAGTTCATGACATCCAATCTTACAAATTTCAAAACTCCTCCATCTCTATCCCCGCATCTACCACTCCTGGCGGCTCACCTCCAACTGCGCAACGCTACGCGCCGCTAACAGCCAACTGCCCAACGCTACAATGGCGAGTATTACAACAATGCCAACCAGCCACAGACTGCACACAGCACAGACAGTGATTTTCATACAGAGGTGCTGTTACAAATAAAAAAACCTAAACAGCCTACTTACACTATCTATTTATTTCTTTGAATGTCGAATCGTACGTTTGTTTATCTTAAGTACGTGAATTGATCGATAAGTTACATAGTGTAGATCGTCACTATCTTTCTTTCAGGATAGCAATTAGACAGTATTTTGGTGTTATAATATTTAGATTTAACCCTTACTCCCTTGGATTGTCTGTTGACTTAATCCATTTTGTATTCTTCTATAGAAGGAGGAAAAGAAAAATTTATATCGTGTATCATTTAATGTGTGCTTATTCTTCATACCAGTTCAGTTATTTAGAGCCCCATTCTGAGGCCAGGTGACAAATTGCCTTCCTTAAGATATTAAACACCTCTAGAACACGTATACTTAATTATGCATACTTAACTTTTGACTAAATTACACTAAAATAATAAATACGAGAAAAATGAACATATAGTCAGTGTCAAGTGGAATATTGTCGGCTTAAGATGGTTTTACTTATGGTTCAGCAATCACTTGTAAATTATGTTGAAAGTTGGCCACCGGTGGCGCCGCAGTGGTTACACCGGTTCCCATCAGATCGCCGAAGTTAAGGTCAGTCGGGCTTGGTTCACAATTGTATGGGTGACCGTCCAAGTCTGCCGAGCGCTATTGGCAAGCGGGGTGTAGTCAGCCCTTGCGAAGCCAGTTGAGCAGCTACTTAGCTGAAAAGTTACAACGGCCAGAAGAGCGGGGCGCTGACCACATGCCCTTCCACATCCGCACCAACTGACGCCTATCGGCAGAGGATGACACGGCGGTCGGTCGGTCGGTTCCGCTCAGCCCCTCCAAGGCCTGTTCGGACGGAGTGTGTTGAAAGTGCATAGGCTTTCACGGCCTGGGTCATTTCCCATAAAAATCCTTTTAGCTTGTAGACAACGTCATGTGGTAAAAGTGTCCAAAACATTCGTACATCCTACAGTATTAAGTGGTTTCCAACCCAGAAGATTTTTATGGGATTTGGTATGCTTTTTAGAGCTCTTTTAAATTTACATTATTTTATACGGCTTTTGAACAATAAGTAAACATTGCAAGACGGAGTGCCGGCCTGTGTGTCAGAGCGGTTCTAGGAGCTTCAGTCCGGAACCGCGCGACCGCTACGGTCGCAGCTTCGAATCCTGCCTCGGGCATGGATGTGTGTGATGTCCTTAGGTTAGGTATTGTTTGGGGAAGGAGACCAGACAGCGAGGTCATCGGTCTCATCGGAGAGAGAAGGAAGTCGGCTGTGCCCTTTCAAAGGAAGCATCCCGGCATTTGCCTGGAAATCACGGAAAACCTAAATCAGGATGGCCGGACGCGGCTTTGAACCGTCGGCCTCCCGAATGCGAGTCCAGTGTCTAACCACTGCGCCACCTCGCTCGGTGTCCTTAGGATAGTTAGGTTTAAGTAGTTCTGAGTTCTAGGGGGCTGATGATCTCACATGTTAAGTCCCATAGGGCACAGAGCCATTTGAATTTTTGCAACACGGAGTGAAGGTGAATAACCATTCCTAGCTAAAAGATTTATCTATCTTAGAAATGAAACGTAGCATTTCCGGAATATTTCAGTAAAAATAAAATTAACTTACGCATAAACGTAACTTCATTCACCTCAGCAATTAAAAAAAAAAAGTGGAAGCAGGACGAAAATAACACCAGCAAGGTCAATAAGCAGAAAAAAGATGACAGGCTTAAGTGTTGTGACGTTTAAGATGAGACCGACTTTTTCTCATCGAGTGAGAGATGTTTACTTCCAAACTGTTCCGCGGAGACGGGCCCAAGAATATACAGATACGCAGAAATATCCGTCAAGGGAAGAGGCTGCCGCTCCTGCGGGAATTGTACTTTGAGCGCCTTGGGGAACCCCAAGGTATGAATTGCATTTCTCTATCTTCAGACATATTTCACGACCCTCACATCCAAACTGCTTCTTTAAAGTGTTTCAGCCCGACTGAATACCAGATGGAGAGGAGCGTTTTATCAAAGCGCATTCGATATTTGGCAAGACAAAGGGGCCACCAGGGGGAATGGGTTGGCTGCCGCAACTTCTTTTACGCGCCTCTCCCTCGGGACCGGAACAAAAGTTTTCCCAGCGGTAACATATAGCGCCGCCACTGAAAGGGAGGAGACTGGGCCACGGCCGAGCCGTCAGAGAGCAAAGTAGTGGGGGTGGAGTGGGGGCGGCGGCAGCGGCGAGAGGCGGACTTCGCAACTGTATCGAATTCTTCACCGCAGAATGCGATAGAATTCAGAAGAAATGTTGCGCGACTCTCAAGCGAGAGCAGAACAGCACTCTCACAGCAATTCCCACAAATGCTCTGATGTGCTGCCAGAGAGGAAAAAACCTGTTTCAAGAAATGTGTAAACGGATTATTTACTTGATGGATCGACATATACTTTTAACGCAGTGTAATTTTACCCACTATTTTTAAAAAAAATGTTAAACGTGTTATGTAAGGGTAATAGCGCTAATTTGCAGAAAGGCATTTTTTTTATATATAAAAAGGGGGTTCGAGCATAAGTCGCAATTTTTTCTGCTTTGACATGGGCAGTAAATGATTTCTCAGTCCATCAAAATGAGCCATAAATAAAAAAAAATAGTTCAAATGGATCTGAGCACTATGGGACTTAGCTGCTGTGTTCATCAGTCCCCTAGGACTTACAACTACTTAAACCTAACTAACCTAAGGACATCACACCCATCCATGCCCCAGGCAGGAATCGAACCTGCGACCGTAGCGGTCACGCGGTTCCAGACTGTAGCGCCTAGAACCGCACGGCCACTCCGGCCAGCCATACATAAAAGCTCTTATTCACGCTATACCTGTCAAGATCACATTACTGTGACGAAACTAGAAGTTCATAAATGATCGACGTGTAATGAATCGGAAGGATATTTGATAGGGAGGAAATAATGACTTCCAGCCGCGTACGACATGCGGCAATGTAACGTCGGGAGCTGAAAATTTGAACCGAACCGGTACTTCAATCGGGATGCTCCGCTTGTCTAATCTGGTTACATTAACCGCCTTTTCTTTTACGTTTTTTAATATTTAGAAGAAGTTGATAGTAATGAAAAGGTGGAAAATGTACTGTACAATCAAAACAAAACTCATTTCACTGAAATTTTTCTTCATGCGACAGTAACGTATTTCTTTTTTTTTTAAGGTCAGTGGATTCACCGCTTCGGCCATCCGGACACGCTGTTCTTGAGACCCAAATTTCCTCTCGAACAAAAAAATGGTTCAAATGGCTCTGAGTACTATGGGACTTCAGTGCTGAGGTCATCAGTCCCCTAGAACTTATAACTACTTAAACCTAACTAACCTAAGGACATCACAGACATCCATGCCCGAGGCGGGATTCGAACCTGCGCCGCCGCTCGTGGTCGTGCGGTAGCGTTCTCGCTTCCCGCGCCCGTGTTCCCGGGTTCGATTCCCGACGGGGTCAGGAATTTTTCCCCCAGGGGCTCAGCATTCACTTGCTGAGTACGGGCTTGGCGACCCCGGGGTCCTGAGCTGGGGAATGGTCTGCGCCGCCAGTCTCCTGTCACCGTAACCCCCGGACATGCTTCAGCGACCACCGTATGGAGCGGCGGTGAAATGTTGTGTGCTGCGGGGAATGGTAATCTTGGCTTGACCGCCTGGATTGCGAGGAAGGCCAACCTCTATAAAAAAAACCTCAATCTTTCGGTATGCTCCGCGCCTAGAAGATGCGTGGCTGTTGGGGTGGAACACTCGCAAGCGGGCAACCTCTGGGGTACCTGCCGCACCCCAGTTGTATAAGGCTTACTCAGGCACGCGGGGCTCTGTCTGAGCGGACCTTTAGTTCCCTAGCTGCTCGTGGGACCGCAATGGACCCTTCGACCTCTACATTTCCCCCTACCAGTGGCTTGGGTGGGCCACTGGTAGGAAAACACACCCCAACGAAAAAGCGGCTACGCGCTGCGAGTCCTCCAGCGCCTGGTGTTGCTAGAGATTAACAGACTGTAGTAACGGAGCACATGCTGATAACCAGAATGTGTTTTTGATTATTAAAAGGAAGGAGGGTAGCTTTGAGAGGGTTTCTCCCTTTTACATCCACAAGGGTCTTGAGGGAATTGCAGGAACGCTGAAATCTGTAAAGCGACTGCGCAATGGGACTCTTTTAGTTGAGACTTCTAGTTCCCGTCAAGTCGCTGCCCTTCGGAAAGCAAATTGTCTAGGAGAGTACGCTGTCGAGACCGAGCTCCACTCCACTTTGAATTATAGTAAGGGTGTTGTGACGTGTAGGGACTTGGTGGATATCCCCATAGACGTGCTAAAATCTGAGTGGGCTGACGAAGGAATTGTTGACGTGCAGCACATTATGAAACGAGTCAATGGGGACCTCGTTAAATCTGACTCGTTTATTCTCACATTCAGTTGCCCGAGACTCCCGGAGCATGTTAAAGCGGGGTCCTTCCGTTTGCCAGTACGGCCATATTTCCCCAACCCAATGCGCTGTTTTAAATGTCAGCGCTTTGGGCATACTACGTTGGGGTGCAATGGGATAGCCACTTGTGGTAAATGTGGTCAGCCTGCCCATGACGGAGCCGATTGTTCATCGCCTGTGAAGTGCGTGAATTGCTCTGGGAGTCACCCTGTCTGGAGCCGGATCTGCCCCATCTATCTCGAAGAACGGAAGGTACAGGGGATTAAAACATCTAAGCGCATCCCCTATGGTGAGGCCAAGAAGCTCTTTAAGGCCATGCAACCTCCTGTGTTTTCAACATCTTTCACTTCCGCTCTCAAAAAACCGTTACAACTGGCCACTGTTGCTACGCAAACGGAGGTTGCTAGTGTTAGCACTAATACCAGCACTTGTGCTGCTGCGGTTGTTTTGCAACTTGCGGCTCTCCCCGCTACGTCGGACAAGGCCGTGGTTGCTGACATTGGGGTACTTCTTGCCTCTCCCCATATGGCGCCTTCTGCCCAGGCCAGTAAACCTCCAACTGTTTACAAGGCTCTGCATTCTAAGCCCCCCAAGACAAAGCCTCAGAAGGTGAAGGTTTTGCCACCTGAGGAGACTAGTCAGCGTCGGTCCGATGACGAGGCCATCATACTGTCTGACATCTCCCGTGGGTCGTCATCGGAGCTTAAGGACATTGATGTCAACCGAGGGCGATTTTCTCGCTCCAGGAATAAATCTCCGGCCAGTGCGGGCTCATCTCCAAAGCACAGAGGCAGGGTGAAAGTTCAGCCACCCTGATCACTGGCTCCCATATTACAGTGGAGCCTGAATTGGTTCAGGACGTATGTGGCCGAATTACAACTCCTTATACGAGAGTGCCCCTTGTGTTTATGTCTCCAAGAGACACATTTTCGGGCCACTGATGCTCCTTCTTTACGGGGCTATACCATATATCGAAAAGATGATCTGACGGGGGAAAGGGCAAAGGGTGGTGTTGCGGTTTTTGTCCGTTACATGCACCCCTCATCTGAGCCCCCTCTCGTCACCGACTTGCAAGCAGTTGCAGTTGACATTCTTGTGGGTCGGACGCTCACAGTCTGTTCAGTTTATTTACCGCCTCAGGATGCCATAGACCCTGAGGCTCTCACGGACATTATTAGCCAACTCTCCCGCCCATTTCTTCTTCTGGGGGACTTCAACGCTCATAATGTCTTATGGGGCTCTACGACTACTTGCCCCAGGGGTCGCATTCTGGAAAGCCTCATGATGTCTGAAGAACTGTGCATTCTCAACTCTGGTGCTCCCACTCATTTCTGTACTGCTTCCGGGTCGTTATCGGCTATTGACCTTTCCCTTTGCTCTCCAGCACTTGCGGATTCTGCTCTGTGGGAGGCTGCTGTTGACCTCCACTCTAGTGCACTTCCCCCTTTGGATTCGCCTCCTGGATGAGGCCGTGGCATTACCATTGCCGCCCTGGTGGCACCGCTGCAGAGCTGACTGGACACTTTTCAGCCAACTGGCTGTTTTGGAATACCGTGCCAGCCTCCACGAATGGGTAGACCATGTTACAGCCGTGATCTCCCATGCTGCTGAATTGTCAATCCCACGGTCATCCGGTCATCCCAAGAGGCGTCCTGTCCCTTGGTGGACCACTGAGTGCCGCTCAGCCATCCGAGCCCGCCGTGCAGCTCTGCGCCGCTTCAAGTGCCGTCCCTCAGCTGACAATCTTGCGGCCTTTCGGGTGGCAAGGGCCAGAGCGCGGCGAGTGATTAAAGAGAGCAAACGACGGTAATGGCAATCGTTCTTGAACTCCATCTCTCGCTCCACTAGTTCTACGAATGTATGGGAAGCCATCAGGAGGATTTCCGGGAAACTCAGCCAGCTACCTGTCACGGCATTGCTGCATCAGGGATGTCTCCTCACGGCGCCGAGAGACATTGCCCAGACACTGGCCATGCATTTTGCGGACTCTACCGCCACTATTAACTGTGATCCAGATTTCTGCCGCTACCGCACCGCCATCGAGATGGGTCACTTGAACTTCCGGTCTCTAAATTCTGAACCCTATAACTGCCCCTTCACAATGTGGGAACTGGATTCTGCGCTGTCTGTGGCTCATGATACTGCGGCACTTGTTGCTGCCATCCAAGGAAGTTCTCCTGAACTGTTTTAATATGATATAGTCATCTGGCACGTTCCCTGACTCGTGGAGGGAGGCGATTTTGATTCCCCTCCTCAAACCAGGGAAGGACCGAACGCATCCCACTAGTTATCGGAGTATTGCTTTGACGAGCTGTGTTGGGAAGACGTTGGAACGCATGGTCAACCGCCGCCTGGTTTGGCTGCTCGAGACCAGGCAGCTCCTTAGCCCCTCTCAGTGTGGTTTTCGGAGATGTCGTTCCACTATAGACAACTTGACCCTGCTTGAGGCCGCCATCCGGCAGGCCTTCCTACGTAACCAGCATTGTCTAGGGGTCTTCTTTGACATTAATAAGGCGTATGACACTACTTGGCGCCACCTTATCCTCAATCAACTCCATGAGTGGGGCTTTCGTGGCCGTCTCCCCATCTTCATTCGGTCCTTTCTTTCTCACCGCCTCTTTCGGTATCGGGTTGGTAATGCAGGAGAATGGTGTTCCTCAGGGCAGCGTTTTAAGTGTCACCCTCTTTGCCGTCGCTATTAACAGTATCACGTCCACTATCCGGAGTCCTGCCCAATGCTCCTTGTTTGTGGACGATTTTGCTGTTTTCTGTTCTTCCTCCAGTCTTGTCACTGCTAGTCGGCAATTGCAGCTTACGATAAAGCGCTTAGAGGCATGGACTGCAAAGACGGGTTTTACCTTTTCTGCAGACAAATCTGTGTGTGTTCGTTTTAATCGTTCTCGGAGTCCTTTTACCTCCACTGAATTGCGTCTGAGGGACACCGTTCTTCCTATTAGAGACACTGTGAGGTTCCTGGGCCTCACTTTTGATTCCAAGTTGTAGTGGTTGCCTCACCTTAAAGACCTCAAGGTGCGGGCCCTGAAGGCACTGAATATTTTGAAGTGTCTGAGCCATCGGTCCTGGGGAGCAGATCGGGCGCGTCTGCTGCAGTTTCATAGGGCTTTCGTCCGATCGCGTCTTGACTGTGCTTGCACCGTGTATGGGTCAGCAAAGCCTTCGTATCTGAAGATCCTTGACGCAGTACATCATGAGGGCATCAGGCTGGCCTCTCGTGCCTTCCGTACCAGTCCCATCCCCAGCCTGTGTGCTGAGGCAGGCGAACCGCCGCTCGCCATCCGACGGAATCTCCTCATGGTGCGACGGGTGCGTCACTTCCTTGCCTGTCCTACCTCCCCTGCGTACCCTACCGTTGCCCGACCGCTTATGGAACGTCTCTTTTCCAGTCGTCCCAGGGCAACGAGACCATTTGGGCTTCGTGCCAAGCATTTGCTTGAGTCCCTTGGTGTGGAGCGTGTGGCCCCCCAACGACAAGGTTTTATTCGCCTGCCTCCCTGGTTGCTTCAGAGGCCCAGCATCCTTCTAGACTTGTCGGAGAACTGGAGGATCTGCACTCCAGCGTTTGTTTTTACCTCCTTATTTTACGATATTTTAAACCAGCATCCGGACCATGTACCTGTATTCACAGATGGCTCTAAACAGGGGGACTCTGTTGGTTGTGCTGTGGTTTTCCCTGATCGAGTCGTCAAGTTACGGCTTCCTGCGGCGTTTACCATCCTTGATGCCGAGTTGTTTGCAATATTGCGGGCATTGGAGCGGATGAGATGTGTTCCCGATCTTAAGTTCCTCATCTGTTCTGACTCCCTGAGTGCCCTTCAGACGATGCAACACTTGTACCCAGCGGATAAGGTCGTCCAGAACATGCATGATGTCCTACTCCACCTGCAACGGCAGGGGAAGGAGGTTTCTTTCTGCAGGGTGCCGGGGCACGTGGGTATTAGGGGAAACGAACTGGCGGATGTGGCTGCCAAAGATGCATGTTCCCTCCCTCACGTTGTTGAATGTGCCGTCCCCCTCCATGCTGTAACCTCCCTTTTGCGTTTTCGTGTTATGCATCAATGGGAAGAGGAGTGGCTGGCAGTTTCTGACAATAAGCTGCGTCTGGTAAAGGCCACTACGCGACCATGGCGTACGTCCTACCAGCCATACAGGCGGGATGAGGTTCTCCTCACTTGCCTCCGCATCTGGAACAGTCCCTTAACGCATGGTTTTTTACTCCGGCGGGAGGACCCCCCAATCTGCAGTGCTTGTGGCGTCCATATTACTGTCCGCCACATTTTACTTGACTGTCTTTTACTCTCTGACCAGAGGGCGGTGGTTTCTTTGCCACCGGATTTGCCCTCTATTTTGCAAGACGACGCAGCGACTGTGGTTAAGATGTTACGGTTTTGTGTCCTGTCCAATCTGTTGCCTCGGATTTTAGGGAGAGGTCCGCCAGTCACGATTACCTCCTTGTTTCCCTTCGGTTTCTGTTCTCGTTTCCTTGTGTTTCCTTTCCTTTCTTAGTCCGTTTCTTCTCCTCTTGTTTTGTCTCTGTATGTGGGGATTTGGAACTGCGTCAGGTCTGCGTCTTTTAGCCATTCTCCTTGATCGCTGTTCGTCTTAGTCCCTTCACTGCATGTGTTCCTGTTTTTCTGCGTTTGGGCGCTGATGACCATGCTGTTTAGCGCCCAAAAACCTCAAACCACACACACACACACACACACACACACACACACACACACACACACACACACACTCGAACCTGCGACCGCAGCAGTCGCACGGTTCCGGACTGCGCGCCTAGAACCGCGAGACCACCGCGGCCGGCTCCTGTCGAACAACTCGCGCCAATTAACCTCACAGATTTCTGGTCCCCGTAGAATCTCGGTGACGCGCGGGATTAGCCGGGTGGTCTTGGGCGCTGCAGTCACGGACTGTGCGGCTGGTCCCGGCGGAGGTTCGAGTTCTGCCTCGGGCATGGGTGTGTGTATTTGTCCTTAGGATAATTTCGGTTAAGTAGTGTGTAAGCTTAGGGACTGATGACCTTAGCAATAAAATCCCACAAGATTTCATACACATTTGAACATTTAGAATCTCGGTCGTTGGTTTAGCATAGGCATGAAACTTTTTCATCAAACAGCCGAGCCCATTCAATTACAAATGCGAGTGGCGTCCATTCAGTCGACAGAACAGAAACCACTCATATCTACAAGTACGATGTGTTTAACCTACAACTGTGGCTTCAAGGCTGCCAGGTGCAGAAGTACGAAACCGGAATTTGGTTGCAGTAACTACACATCTGTTGTCTGAAACTGATAAACAATATTTTATTCAAAATAATCTCCATTGCTATTCTTTCATTTCTCCATCTCCAGCAGGCCTCGAATGCCACGCCAAAAAACAGTTCTTCCTCTTTTGAAGCGAACCAGCCAGCGAGCCACTTTCGTACATTTTCATACGAACTGAAGTGTTTATTAGAGGGAGCGTGACCCATTGATGTCAACAGGTGACAATCGGACGGAGCCAGGTCTGGAGAATACCCTAGTATTTCCCAGCTGAATGCCTCGATCGTTTCCCTGACCCGTTTTGCTGTGTGTGATGAGGCGTTATTACTGAGCAATATGACTTTGTGTTGCCTTTTTCCACATTCCTGTTGTTTCTCACTTAATGCTGGATATAAATCGATCATTTGCTGTTGGTAGCGATCAGTGTTAGCGGTTTCTCCAGTTATTAGGGTAGCTCATAACAGCTCCCACAAGACGCAGAGCATTGTCTTCTTCTCAAAGTAGTTTGGTCTTGCAGTAGATGTCCATGCTTTTCCTGCATTCACTTATGATTTACGACATTAAAGATCTCAAAATACACTCCTGGAAATTGAAATAAGAACACCGTGAATTCATTGTCCCAGGAAGGGGAAACTTTATTGACACATTCCTGGGGTCAGATACATCACATGATCACACTGACAGAACCACAGGCACATAGACACAGGCAACAGAGCATGCACAATGTCGGCACTAGTACAGTGTATATCCACCTTTCGCAGCAATGCAGGCTGCTATTCTCCCATGGACACGATCGTAGAGATGCTGGATGTAGTCCTGTGGAACGGCTTGCCATGCCATTTCCACCTGGCGCCTCAGTTGGACCAGCGTTCGTGCTGGACGTGCAGACCGCGTGAGACGACGCTTCATCCAGTCCCAAACATGCTCAATGGGGGACAGATCCGGAGATCTTGCTGGCCAGGGTAGTTGACTTACACCTTCTAGAGCACGTTGGGTGGCACGGGATACATGCGGGCCTGCATTGTCCTGTTGGAAAAGCAAGTTTCCTTGTCGGTCTAGGAATGGTAGAACGATGGGTTCGATGACGGTTTGGATGTACCGTGCACTATTCAGTGTCCCCTCGACGATCACCAGAGGTGTACGGCCAGTGTAGGAGATCGCTCCCCACACCATGATGCCGGGTGTTGGCCCTGTGTGCCTCGGTCGTATGCAGTCCTAATTGTGGCGCTCACCTACACGGCGCCAAACACGCATACGACCATCATTGGCACCAAGGCAGAAGTGACTCTCATCGCTGAAGACGACACGTCTCCATTCGTCCCTCCATTCACGCCTGTCGCGACACTACTGGAGGCGGGCTGCACGATGTTGGGGCGTGAGCGGAAGACGGCCTAACGGTGTGCGGGACCGTAGCCCAGCTTCATGGAGACGGTTGCGAATGGTCTTCGCCGATACCCCAGGAGCAACAGTGTCCCTAATTTTCTGGGAAGTGGCGGTGCGGTCCCCTACGGCACTGCGTAGTATCCTACGGTCTTGGCGTGCATCCATGCGTCGCTGCGGTCCGGTCCCAGGTCGACGGGCACGTGCACCTTCCGCCGACCACTGGCGACAACATCGATGTACTGTGGAGACCTCACGCCCCACGTGTTGAGCAATTCGGCGGTACGTCCACCCGGCCTCCCGCATGCCCACTATACGCCCTCGCTCAAAGTCCGTCAACTGCACATACGGTTCACGTCCACGCTGTCGCGGCATACTACCAGTGTTAAAGACTACGATGGAGCTCCGTATGCCACGGCAAACTGGCTGACACTGACGACGGCGGTGCACAAATGCTGCGCAGCTAGCGCCATTCGACGGCCAACACCGCGGTTCCTGGTGTGTCCGCTGTGCCATGCGTGTGATCATTGCTTGTACAGCCCTCTCGCAGTGTCCGGAGCAAGTATGGTGGGTCTGACACACCGGTGTCAATGTGTTATTTTTTCCATTTCCAGGAGTGTATATCCATTGTTCATCACCTGTCACTATTCGATGGAGAAACGGCTTTATTTTGTATCTGTCGAGCAGTATTTCACATGTGGTCTTTCGATTTGCTTGGTGGCTTCCATTCAGTTTATGCGGAACCCATTTTCCCACTTTCTGCATCTTTCCCATAGCTTTCAACCGAAGAGCAACGGCTTTGTGCGTCACGTTCATTTGTTCCGTGGGTTGCTGTTGAGTTTGAGTATCATCTTCACCCAGAAAGGCTTGCAATTCTTTTCCTGCGCACGTCGTTTCTCAAGTCAAAATCACCACTTTCAAATTTTTTTAACCACTCGAAACACTGTTTTTCCAGGTTCGGCGAGAGCTTCGACAAGCATTCGATGCGATTCTGCAGTAGTTTTCTTCAAATGGCAACAGAAAAGCAAAGCTGTCCGCAGATCGTAGTTCGTATGCGCAAACCTCGACATGTTTAGATGTTTTACACAGATACCGATGTATGGAACTTGGATTACTGTTTGTTGACATTCGTCGTCAGCCGTTACAGGAAGCAGATGGCGCTGCAGACGCGGTCTCACGGGCACTACACTGACGGCTAGCGCCATCTATAGGGAAATTCCGGTTTCATACCTCTACATCTGGTATTATTTGCAGCCTATTATCGGTATTTCGAATATCTCATCTATGGTATACATATGCAATCAATGAAAAACTAGACTGTCTAGTAAGGACTAGCGACTAATTTACACAGCCGCTATAGACCTAAATATTTTACGCCGTACTCCCTAGTACAATTGATCTGCATTTTGCTTATTTTTAATTCGCTGAGATTTGTGACTAGGACCTTGACTTTATCTCCTCAGATAATTTACAACATCGTGACTGCTTTAACGTGTATTCCTCATCGTTTTATTGCTATAGACGTTCGTTCTCCTTCCCTCTATTTCTTGTTAGTAGTCAAAACGAGAAGTATCATCGGCTTTAAAGGAAGGAGTTTGCGTGAAAGCCGGTTCCTCGTGTGATTTACATGCCGAGTTTTTAAGCATTACGACACAGTGGCTGCAACGGGGACTACGGATGTTGTAGGGGTGGCCGCCCTCTCCCGTGCTGCGGTTCAGACAGACACGTGCGGCCCCGGAAGGGGATGCCGCGGCAAGAGTTGTCACGAAACTGCCGCCCCAGGTACTCCGAAATCCTGTTCTTTTGTGGCGACTGCTTATGAGGACGGTTCTTAAGGCAGAAATGGGCGCAGGCACCAAGAGCTGTGTGTTCGCTTCGTTTCCCAGTCGAAACTTTACTATTGCGAGGCAAAGTGATATTACAAGAAAAAAGCAACTAATTCAACGTACTGGGACGTCAGCTAAATGAGACCATTAGATGAATTTTTGATGTATTCCCACGGTTCCCACGTTTGTTTATCGACGTAATAAAAAATGGTTAAAATGGCTCTGAGCACTAGGGGACTTAACATCTATGGTCATCAGTCCCCTAGAACTTAGAACTACTTAAACCTAACTAACCTAAGGACATCACACAACACCGAGCCATCACGAGGCAGAGAAAATCCCTGACCCCGCCGGGAATCGAACCCGGGAACCCGCGCGTGGGAAGCGAGAACGCTACCGCACGACCACGAGATACGGGCTATCGAGGTAATATTTAATAGTTACACAACAATTGCAGCCTACTATCTCGGTAACAAAAATAGGGGGTATTAATAAATATGTTTTTCAGTACTCACACAGATACACAGGAATACCTTGCTACCAACTTTTTCTTATTCTATACGTATAATCCGTCTCAGCAGACATAAGCTGAACAATTACAGAAAGACTGCCAGCTCAGAATAGCCAAGCGGACATCTTCTTGCTTCAAAAATGTCACGTTGCTATTCTATCTCAATAACGTATGTTAAACGTTACCTACAGAGGTCAGTTTACTTGCTTTTTGTGACTGTTTGATTTCTCGTGAGATAAACGTTACCTGTAGAGATCAGTTCACTTGCTTTCTGTAATTGTTTGATTTCATTGTTACCTGAAGAGGAGGACTCACTCGTCGCATGTTGTCTGAGGAATAAAAAGCAGGTGGATCGAGACTCCCACTTCACTAAGAACTGAAGAAAAGTTGATGCATATCTCTACAGAGAATTCTTATGTCACGGGGTGAACATAAAATTATTATTTCTGTAATGATGCTAAGTTTCGTGCAACTAAGAAAGCAAAGTTTAAACTTGACTGCTTGACTGCATGCATTTTGGGTTTTTTTATAACGCGCGCGCGTGTGTTTGTGTGTGTGTGTGTGTGTGTGTGTGTGATCCAAATGAGACAAATGGAAAAGTCCTTGCGTCATACCATTCATTGTTCTGCACGGATTATCACCAGTGGGTATTTATCTGAACCTGATGAAGACTAAAAAAAGGAAAGGGATACTAGTGTTTAACGTGCCGTCGACAATGACGTCAGTAATGCACTCTTGTGGCCTTTCTTAGTGTCACGAAGAATTTCAACGTAGTTATTTACATAACCTGCGACGGTGGAAACGAAGTTACTTGTATATTGACATCCAACTATCTCTTCTGAGTGCTTCGCTTTTGTCTCAAGCAGTGTATTTTTGATGTCGATTGGGCCACCGGATATCCTAGCAGCACCCCGTTAAGCTGACCCATCTAGGTTTCAGCTGGGGATACGTACAAACATTCTTTCATGTGGTCCCACAAGGAAGGGGGGGGGGGTTAGGGAAAGAGCAGACGAAAACGAGAGCAAGTGTTAGTGTCGGACGTCGTACGTGATCGCCCCTTCCATTCCACGCGTCATTGTTTTCATTTCTCGTAGTAGTTACTTTCAGATCGTATATTATGCTCTTAGCTTTGAATCGAGATATTAGGGAAAATCTGCAATAACTAGGAGCGATGGAAATGTTACCGATGATGGTGCCACTAAAGCGGAGCTACTAAATACAGTTTTTCGTAATTCCTTCTCGAAAGAAGACGAAGTAAATGTTCCAGAATTCCAAACAAGAACATCTGTTAGGATGAGTGACATAAAAGTAGATATCTTAAGTGTTGCGAAACAACTCAAATCACTTAAGAAAGGAAAGTCTTCCGGTCCAGATGGTATACCAATCAGGTTCCTTTCAGAGTATGCAGACACAATAGCGCCTTTCTAAGCAATCATATGCAACCGCTCACTTGACGAAAGGTCTGTTCCTAAAGACTGGAAAGTAGCAGAGGTCAGACCAATATTCAAGAAAAGAAATAGGAGTAACCCACTGAATTACAGACCCATATCATACAACTCAATTTGCAGTAGGATTTTGGAGCATATACTGTACTCGAACATTATGAATCACCTCCAAGAAAATGACTTATTGACACATAACTAACTCGGATTCAGAAAATATCGTTCTTATGTAACACAGCCAGCTCTTTATTCCCATAAAGTAATGAGCGCTGTCGACAAGCGATCTCAGATCGATTCTATATTCCTAGATTTTCAGAAGGCTATTCATATCGTTCCTCACGAGTGACTATAAATCAAATTGCCTGCATACGGAGTGTCGTCTCAGTTGTGTAACTGATTTCGTAATTTCCTCTCAGAGAGATCACAGTTCGTAATGACAGACGTTAAATTATCGAGTAGAACAGAAGTTATATCTGGCGTTCCGCAATGTCCTCTTTGCTCCGTCCATCATGGGTTACTTTTGCTGCCGAGGTAGTAGAACCTATTAATTTCGTGTTCTTCGTGATCCCCAATAATGATGTTAGTTTTCTCGCTGTGGTCATTTCTGCTACTTCTCATTACTTTTGCGTTTCTTCTGTTTGCTCTCAGTCAATATTCTGTACTCATTGGAAGTTTGTTCCATTCTACACATCCTGTAACTCTTCTTCACTTTCAGAGAGGATAGCAATGTCATCAGCGAATCTTAACATAGATATCCTTTCGCCTTGAATATTAACCCCACCCTTGAACCTCTCTTTTATTTCCGTCGTTTCTTCTTCGATTTCCAGATTCAACAGCAGGGGTGAAAGGCTACATCCGTGTCTTACACTATTTTTAATCCGAGCACTTCATTCTTAGTCTTACGGACTTACTGATGCTTCTTCGTTCTCGTACATATTGTATATCACCCTTCTTCCCCTATAACTTACACCTTTATTGGCGGTAAATTTCGATACATTCTCTAAACACTTCGGATATGCCTTGATGCAGACAGTTTCATTTGTTGTTTCCACACGAGTTTCAGCAAAATCGTTTTCATCATCAGCTGCTGTTATTCTCTTATCTTTTGTAAACATTTCACAATATTATTACATACTTTGTTTCCATGTACAGCATGTAATGTGCTGTTCCCGACTCACATAGAAAAAAAAGCACTCCGTCTTCAGCCCACAAGATGAGGATGCGGATAGGAGGGGCGTGTGGTCAGCACACCGCTCTCCCGGTCGTTGGGATGGTTTTGTTTGACCGGAGCCGCTACTATTCGGTCGAGTAGCTCCTCAATTGGCATCACGAGGCTGAGTGCCCCCCGAAAAATGGCAACAGCGCATGGCGGCCCGGATGGTCACCCACCCAAGTGCCGACCACGCCCGACAGCGCTTAACTTCGGTGATAAGATGGGAACCGGTGTTTCCACTGCGGCAAGGCCGTTGCCTCGACTCACACAGAGATGGTTATAAAAACTTCATCATTGAGCGCAGAAAGACAGCTTATCAATCCAACTGTGAGTTTGGATTACAGTTGGTCTGGCAATCTTAATCTGCAAACCGAGTCCCCAGTAAACGGCAGTGATGTCCACTATTTCTGCAGGCATAGGCTAACCAGGAGAAGAGCTGAAGGCTACAATGACTGGCACTAATACGGATATGAGTCCTAGAACTCTGTAGGCGACACTTTTGCTACTCCCAGGCCGTAGCAGCCCAGTCTCCCAGAAGAATGTCGCCAAACCCTTCCTGCCCCACTCACAACTCTGCCGCAAGTTCCACGTGCACGTTGCTTTCCCGCTTCGCTATTATTAATATTATTTTTTGTTTCGGCGCGTATTTTAGGCGGCGGGGGTCCTAAAGGCGCACGCAATATTTTTGAGGGCCTCCGCGGCGGCGCAGGAGAGCAAAGTTTGAAGTTTTGCCGATATCCCTTTAGTGTCGCCGTGCGCCCTCAGCTCGCCGGTTGATGCCGTGATGAAATGGGGTAATAAGGAACCGATATTGGGGAATTTTAATTTCGCCACATTCCTGCATGTCTTGCACGGCAAACTTATTAAATAATTGCGCAGCGCCCCGTAGAACGCAGCAGGCGGCGGACGGGCTCGGCGACGAAAAAGGCCTGCGACCTGATTAAATATTGTTTGATAGCTGGCAGGGGGGAGTTAAGGGGGGGAGGGAGGCGACCATACACCGCAAGGAGGGGCGAGGGCGCTGCCCAAAAATGCTTTTGAAGTAAAGTTTTATAAACAGAGTCGTGAGTGCTTACGAGCAAGATCGCAGTTACGCAACCCAACAACTTACGGTACGAAAACCTCTGTGCAAGGGGTTGCGCTTAATGTAGGCAACAGACGTGGACTTTGACACCGTGTTCTGTGTAACACTCCTAGACATTCAGAGTGGGAGAATGTAACATGAGAGGTGCCACAACGATCAGTAAGGGTCAAATAATCTTCCAATTACTTTAAATGTAAATTCAAAAGAAATATGATGTTTATTAATGACACAAGAGAACTTATCAGTCCTTTTCAGAAATAGGCTAGATGTAAGCTGATCAATCTACATCAGGTCCACAGCAAACTGAATGGTTCAAATGGCTCTGAGCAAAATGGGACTTAACTTCTGAGGTCATCAGTCCCCTAGAACTTAGAACTACTTATACCTAACTAACCTAAGGACATCACACACATCCATGTCCGAGGCAGGATTCGAACCTGCGATCGTAGCGGTCGCGCGGTTCCAGACTGTAGCGCCTAGAATCGCTCGGCACTCCGCCCGGCCCTGAAGATATTGTTAATTTTTATTCTGCACTGTTGAATAATTTGTTAAAATATCGAATCAAAATGGTATAACTTTGTTTGTCGTTCTGGTGTGGACTTCCTGTTCTGTCTGTAAAACAGTGGGTGGTGACTTAATATACTTTCAAGTTGGGATTGAAAGTTTGACGAAAATTTCAGATTTTTTTTTTTTTGTAGAAGTCCTCCCAGTCTCTTCTTATGTTGTTTTCCGACAATCGCTTTCCTATTCTTACGAAACACGTCAAACCTTCCTGTTTGTTCCACCTTTTCCGAACATCTTTTCCGCATGCCAGTGTCTGAGGCACTTTTTTTTTAGGCACTAGGCACAGATGGATCTTAGTGGCAAAGTGAGTACAGTTCGTCGATTAAGATATAATACTTCGTACATGAAATGTATTCGCAATTTGGAAATACTATTATACATTAGCTCTACTATTTACTAGAAACGGAAGAAAATTTGTGCTGGAACGGGACGCAAACGCGGAATTCGCACTTATCGCGAGCGGTCGCCTTAACCACTTCGACTACCCGAGCACGCTCCCGAGACCAGCCCAGACTTCCATACACCCCTGTGTCTCGTCCTGTACTACTCGCACATTACGTGATTCCAGCACAGGGAGATACAATGTTTCGCTCATCAGACAACCTCGTTGGTAGGGCAAGCAGAGCTATGAGTAACCATCTTGGGTATTAATAAACAGTTTCATCTGTATTTAGTCCTTTAGTTTTAGATCACTACCGGTTTCATGGCACCAAAAGCCACATCTTCAGGGGAATATGTGCGTAATGATAAATCAGGAAGGAACCCTGAGAAATCCACTGATAAGATGATTTTCAAAATTATTTTAAGATTTTTGAATTTTTTAAAAAAAAACTATGAAATCTTTTACTTGATGTTATTAAAATATTCGTACACTTGTAAGTGAAGCAGTAGATCTAAAAAGCTTGAAACTTTGCACCGAACATTTGTTGTCGGTCAGAACAAAACACCGCTGAAAGGCGGTACGTCATTGAACAAAATAGACGGATGCATGGATTCCAATCCAGTATAATGGATCGGGCGTAAAGACATTATATCGTAGTGATCCATTGGTAACGTGAATATAAATGAAAAACTTTTGAGACCTAATTTGCGGCTAGCATGAAAAACCAGTAACTGGTTGCAACAAAATGGAGGAATGTTCTACCGAGACCAAACACATCAATTAAATTGCTTTTGGCAGGAAAGTAGGACCTGGACACCACACTTACTACTTCTCCATTCTATACGCAGTCACAAACAGGGGAAGTGGCCACGTGCTGTATCTTACAGGGGTCAAGAATGTAATCTGTTTGCTTATACAGGGTGAAAAGTATTTAAACCGACAACCTCTGGGAGGTTGTAGGGGACATCAAAATAAATATTTTTGCCTAACGTCATTTTTCCTACGAGGATTATTTAAACCGTTGGAGGCTGTATTACGCTCTTCAGTAGTTACAGGGCGTATTACGCTCTTCAGTTGTAGGCAACTGCTGTCCATCAGTGTAGTAGCGCATTGTCTCTGTTTACTAATGGAGCGATACATATGGAGTGAGTACACTGATATGGTTGGTGCGTACTACATAGCGCACCACAACGGACGAGCTGCACAGCGGGTTTATCAAAAACAATATCCTAATCGCCGTATGCCGCATCATACGACCTTTGATGCTGTGTACCAACCTCTGCGTGAGACCGGGTCATTTAGCAGATTACCTGGACAGGGACAACGTCGCACGGTAAGAATGCTGAAGTTTGAGGAAGCTGTCTTGCAGCATGTGGAGCGGGATCCTTAAATCAGCACTCGTGCAATTGTTAGTCACATGGGGACGAATCAGACGAATGTAAGAACAGTCCTTCGAGAGCAATTGTTACGTCCATTTCACTTACAGAGTGTCCACAACGTGGAACCAGTTGATTATCCACCCAGAGCACAGTTTTCGCAGTGGTACCTGGAACAGTGTGAAGTGCATCCTACATTTCCATCCTCTGAACTGTTTACCAATGAAGCAACGTTCGAGCTTGATGGAGTCTTCAACATGCACAATTCGCATGTTTGGAGTGAGGATAACCCACATGCCACAGATACTAAAGCTCATCAAGTGCGTATCTTCATTAATGTGTGGGTCGCTGTTGTTGGAGACTGTTTAATTGGGCCGTATGTGCTACCTAGTTGTTGTCTCTTGGTCATAAAATAAATGAAAAGTGTTTGTTGGTTTAATTAATTTGCCGCCAGAGAAATCTTCCTCTACCTGTTTAAATACTCCTCATGGGAAAAAATGAAATAAGGGAATAATATTTGTTTCGATGTCCCCTATAACCTCCAAGATTTTGTCGGTTTAAATGCTTTTCACCTTGTAGAAGGCTCGCAGTTTGTTAATATCGAAGATTTTCCTCATCAGTTTGCCTTTCCTTTGGCACAAAATTCAGTTATCGCAGTGTTTTTATTTTACATTCTCTGTCTAGTTCGAGGCAGACACGCATGCGTCTATACAGGGTGTTACAAAAAGGTACGGCCAAACTTTCAGGAAACATTCCTCACACACAAAGAAAGAAAATATGTTATGTGGATATGTGTCCGGAAAGGCTTACTTTCCATGTTAGAGCTCATTTTAGTTTCGTCAGTATGTACTTTACTTCCTCGATGTGTACCCGTGGAGGCCAATCAGCTGCTGATAGTGCCTGCACACGCTGTACATGGTAAGGAAACAACTGGTTCTCCCGCAGCACTCTCCATACAGTGACGTGGTCAACGTTACCTTGTAAAGCAGCAACTTCTCTGACTCTGACATTAGGGTTATCGTCAACTGCACGAAGAATTGAGTCGTCCATTGCAGGTGTCGTCGTTCTAGGTCTTCCCCAGTCGCGAGTCATACGCTGGGATGTTCCGTCCTCCCAAACACGCCGATCAATTGCTTCGAACGTCTTCCTGTCGGGACACCTCCGTTCTGGAAATCTGCCTCGATACAAACGTACCGCGCCACGGTCGTTGCCCCGTGCTAATCCATACATCAAATGGGCATCTGCCAACTCCGCATTTCTAAGAATTGCACTAACTGAAAAACCACGTTCGTGATGAACACTAACCTGTTGATGCTACGTACTGATGTGCTTTATGCTAGTACTGTAGAGCAATGAGTCGGATGTCAATCCAAGCACCAAAGTCAACATTACTTTCCTTCAACTGGGCCAACTGGAGGTGAATCGAGGAAGTACAGTACATACTGACGAAACTAAAATGAGCTCTAACATGGAAATTAAGCGTTTCCGGACACAAGGCCACATAACATCTTTTCTTTATTTGTGTGTGAGGAATGTTTCCTGAAAGTTTGGCCATACCTTTTTGTAACACCCTGTAGAAGCTTAAAATAAGCTTAGTCTCCAACAATCCGGCCATCAGTCTTGTATGATCAGAGTATACGGCCTAAGACGGACAGATGGACTGCGAATTAA
The DNA here is from genome assembly GCF_023897955.1 of Schistocerca gregaria. NCBI lineage: Eukaryota > Metazoa > Arthropoda > Insecta > Orthoptera > Acrididae > Schistocerca > Schistocerca gregaria. The sequence goes on along the minus strand of NC_064927.1, from coordinate 441,548,346 downwards.
ACAAAAAAGGTAAACACAGCAACTGGATTTATTTAGTTCGATGAAACGGTTAATATTTCACACCGAACAGACAGTATATTAATTCGAAACAATGCTTCATTAAACGAATGTGTTCCTCGACGATTCATTGGCGCCTAGACCGCTAGCTCAATAAATATTGTATAATTGAAACGATAATTCACACTGCGCGCTATTAACGAAATTAACTTTAACACTTCTTCATTAAGGTTTCGATAATTATTTCCACGTGCTCTTTGTCCGCCCGCCGCTGTCACTCTGGCCGTCTCCCCCGCCGGGAGTCCCGGCCCGCCGGAGATTGAGGTGCGTTTTCATGGCTGCCCTGTCTGTGGTGGCTGCGGCGGGCGGGGAACGGAGGCGGGCTCAATGCGACGGAGGCCGACGCGGCGGAGGCGAAGTCTTGGGGCGAATCGACGGCGGCGGCCGCGGGCAGCCGGCGGAAGCGCTCGTTGTAAAAGATGCGCTTCTGTTTGGATGCGGCGAAACTGGCGCGTTTGCGGTTTATGTAGTCTGCGCTTTGAACTGATAGCATATGGTTTCCTTCGGAAATGCCCTCAAACGCCGTCGGCGTTATTTACGAGTGCGGCGACTAATTTTAACGTCTGCGAGCGGCAGGAAGCCGCTTTACTGCAAGCCAAACGAGGGCGTATTTCAGTTCGAGGACTCCTGCCGAACGTGTGCGCGCGCTACACCGCACTCAGTGCCCCGAGAACAGGCCTCCACCATTCTACTATGGTCAGCAGAGGATTAGAACGATTAGTCGCCACCGGAGGGTGTTCAACAGCCTATCCGGCGGTCGGGGGAGGGCTACCAGCCCACACGATTATTAGTTGCCCAGAGACAGATAGCTGCTATCTGTGACACTGTTGCTTGTGTAATGTCCGCAGCTCGTGGTCGTGTGGTAGCGTTCTCGCTTCCCGCGCCTGGGGTCCCGGATTCGATTTCCGGCAGGGTCAGAGATTTTCTCTGCCTCGTGGTGACTGAGTGTTGTGTGATGTCCTTAGGTTAGTTAGGTTTAAGTATTTCTAAGTTCTAGGGGACTGATGACCGTAGATGTTAAGTCCCATAGTGCTCAGTGCCATTTTAACCATTTTTCTGGTAATGGTACACTTTGTAAGTAGGCTGTTTAGGTTTTTATGTTGGTAACGCCACGTAGCGCTCTGTATGAAAATTACTGACCGTGCTGTGTGCAGTCTGTGGCTGGTTGGCATTGCTGGAATATTTAACATTGTAGTTTGGGCAGTTGGCTGTTAACGGCGCGTAGCGTTGCGCAGTTGATGTTGGGAGTGAGATGGCGGAGTTTTGAGAGAAGATGATCTGGAAGTGTGTCCATCAGAGAGAGTAAATTTGGAATATCATGAACTGATGAGTCACCTAGATGCAAAACTGTCCACGTCCTCCATAACCGGTTTTAAGAAAAAGTGGAAAAACTGTTTTCACTAGGTAAAAACACACTGCCCTACACTGTATGTTGTGTACATAAGTGTGGATTAGTACAAAACCATTTGGGCTATTGAAAAAAAATCAGGAACTCAATGAATGTAAAATATAAGCAAAATAAAAATAGACTTGGACAGTTTTGCATCTGACTTTTCAGATGGCCAGTTTTGCATGCAACTGAAATAGACGTGGACAGTTTTGAACCTGACTAGTTGTACATGAGGAGAGGATATGGGACGAACATAAAACTGTGTATTCAGTTTTAATTTCTTTTAATATTTCTGAAGGTACATGGTGTAACAACCGAGAAACTGCAATCCACTTATTACATCCTATCTGGAACAATGTCTTCATCTTCTCCTGCTATGCATTCTGATTCAACTGATAGCTCTGACCCGCTGGAACCTAGTAATTTTATGTACCACGACAGGGATTCACGTTCCCTCCAGTTCACTCTTTTATCCTGACTGTCCGTACCATCGCTGCTGTCATGTTCTGTGTGGAAGACAGTTTTTATAATGGATTTATACTTTGCACTGCTTTTACTTTTTAGTCTCCCATCAGTTCTCTTATGAACATCTGCCAATTGCATGTGTTTAACTTTCAGAATAAAGAGCTGTAAGAGACCACACAAGTACAATGTTTACATGCTTATGGTTGCAATCTTGCTTTACAGTCACATGACCCCAGCCTACAATGCGATTTGTCAAAAGGGACAAGGCAAATTTTGCACCGAAATTACTGATGGACATGGACAGTATTGAATCTAACCACACTCTTTGTGAGCTGTTTTCCAGGAGTGTATGTATATATATATATGTACCGTGCACTATTCAGTGTCCCCTCGACGATCACCAGAGGTGTACGGCCAGTGTAGGAGATCGCTCCCCACACCATGATGCCGGGTGTTGGCCCTGTGTGCCTCGGTCGTATGCAGTCCTGATTGTGGCGCTCACCTGCACGGCGCCAAACACGCATACGACCATCATTGGCACCAAGGCAGAAGCGACTCTCATCGCTGAAGACGACACATCTCCATTCGTCCCTCCATTCACGCCTGTCGCGACACCACTGGAGGCGGGCTGCACGATGTTGGGGCGTGAGCGGAAGACGGCTTAACGGTGTGCGGGACCGTAGCCGAGCTTCATGGATACGGTTGCGAATGGTCCTCGCCGATACCCCAGGAGTAACAATGTCCCTAATTTGCTGGGAAGTGGCGGTGCGGTGCCCTACGGCATTGCGTAGGATCCTACGGTCTTGGCGTGCATCCGTGCGTCGCTGCGGTCCGGTCCCAGGTCGACGGGCACGTGCACCTTCCGCCGACCACTGGCGACTACATCGATGTACTGTCCCACGTGTTGAGCAATTCGGCGGTACGTCCAAACGGCCTCCCGCATGCCCACTATACGCCCTCGCTCAAAGTCCGTCAACTGCACATACGGTTCACGTCCACGCTGTCGCGGCATGCTACCAGTGTTAAAGACTGCGATGGAGCTCCGTATGCCACGGCAAACTGGCTGACACTGACGGCGGCGGTGCACAAATGCTGCGCAGCTAGCGCCATTCGACGGCCAACACCGCGGTTCCTGGTGTGTCCGCTGTGCCGTGCGTGTGATCATTGCTTGTACAGCCCTCTCGCAGTGTCCGGAGCAAGTATGGTGGGTCTGACACACCGGTGTCAATGTGAATGACTTTTGAACATTTTTAGGGTAAATACATTGTTTATTGTTTGTTCTCTATCAAAATCGTTCATTTGCTGACTACGCCTATCAGTAGTTAGTGCCTTTAGTAATTAGAATCTTTTATTTAGCTGGCGGTATTTGCGCTCGCTGTATTGCGGTAGTTCGAGTAACGAAGATTTTTGTGAGGTAAGTGATTCATGAAAGGTATAGGTTATTGTTAGTCAGGGCCATTCTCTTGTAGAGATTATTGAAAGTCAGACTGCGTTGCGCTAAAAATATTGATGTTGATCAGGATAAGTAAAGACAGAAATGTCTGAATACGTTCAGTTCTGCTCAGCTCTTTGAAAATCAAATAACGTAAGAGGTTTACCAGCACAGTAATTCATTAATTTTTCTAAGGGGACGTTTCAACTTCATCAAGGCCAACTCAGCTACTCCCGTACGAAACTAGCCCTAGGCTTCTTGAACGTTCTGACAAGCCAGCATTCAACCACATTGAAATACTCTTTAGTCGTATGACGATAGCTGGAAACTTGAAATGATACTATATCGTTCCACAAATTTTTCCATGTCTCATCTATGAAGTATATATGCAGACTGAAACAACGAATGAAAATGTGTACCGAGGTGGTGATATGAACCCAGGTCTCCTGTTTACTAGGCAGAAGCGCTAACCAGTACGCCATCCTGGCACAGTGGCTTTGCACAAATGCATGGGCTACCCTAGCACACTTCCCTCATCAAACCAAATTCCCATCTGGCTAATGAACAGGAATACCAGGTTCGAATCCCACTTTGTTACAAAGTTTTGTTTGTCACTTTAGTCTGTACATAGACATCATAGATGTTTCAGACTTGAAGGTCTCTGGAAGCACATAAAGGTTTAAAAAGGACTTCAAAATTTTAAAAATTCAATTGAATTTATTGAAAGAAGATATAGAGCTGAGCATAGTGCTATTTTTTAGGGAAACAAGTCGTGTTTTTCTACCTTAAAGTAAAGATGTTGTAGTGGCTTACATTGGTTATCCCGCACACATTCCATTGGAAGTCAGTTTCTTTCCAAACTCGCTGTACCATTGCAGGGATAACTTGCTAAGTGGCGGCGCAAATTCTTGCTCTAACTTCAGGTCGAGAAGCCAGCACAGGAGGTACAAACACGATATCCTTGATGGATCCCCATAAAAAAAGTCGAGTGGAGTCAATATTCTGGAACGGGGGAGGGGTGGGGGGCCTGAAATTTGAACACCACGGCCAATCCATTGACCTGGAAAGCGGTCACTGAGAAAACACCGGACGTCAGCCAGGTAGTGGCATGGTGCACCATCTTGCATGAAGTAAACATTTCCTTCTTGGTCATCCTCATCGATCTGTGGTATCAAAAATTGTTGTTGATGGTTCCCTCGCGAAAAAACAATGCACAAAAAACCTTCAGTTTACGGCTATTTCGAATATGTTGCAATGTTTGACATGGATTTCAGCTGCCCCAAATCCTACAGTTACATGTGTTAACCTTGCCACTTAAGTGAAAAGTCGACTCGTCAGAGAAGACGATTTTGTCTAAGAAATGTTCATCCTCATGCAGTCGACTTAACATATCTGCGCAGAAGTTCTTCCCAGCAGTTTTATCATTGTCTTTTGTTGCCTGGACGATTGTCAGTTTGTACGATTTCAGATGCACACGTTTTCTCAACATGGATTTTCTTGGATTACAGCACCAACTACCAAGAATCAAAACAAATTTTTAAGAGAAAATGTACATAGATTTTTATGTAGAATTTGATTCTGCAATAAAAAATGGGTCCCATTTGAAATTTTAAAGTTGCCTCCTGCCCCATCTCCATGGGGCTGGGGTGGCGGGCTAATTTTAGCACCAGCAGATGTCCCCCTCGAATATAATCAACTTTGGATTATGCACATTTTTCCGCTTGAAGCTTATTTTTCGAGTTATTCTGGTTTGTCAACTTAAAATTTACACCCTGTATAATATATATTGGATATACATAATATTCGAGAAAGCAACATCCTTTACGAGACGAGTGGGCAGGACCCCACAGGTTTGAGGCAATACTATTAAGGAAAAAGTATTTTTGGCTTGCTACTTCCTATAGACGGTAACAATGTGAAACTGTATGATAGTCCTAATACTTTCTTCGCCCTTTGCCAAGCGTTAATGGTTGATCCTTCTGTGCTAATTCCTCCTTGTCCTTTACGATAATTTCCACTTTTTCTTTGGTTTCTCTCCTAGCTGGTTTTTACTGCGCCAGTGGTCATCCATACTCGAGATTTCTGTGGCGCCACTGTGAGATGTTTAAATCATACCAAGAAAGCGACTTACACTAACTCTCACATAGTCCATTGTAGTTTCTTACCCTTACATTGAGGTTAATCAAATAATTATGTTAATTGTCTGCCTAAATTTTCATATGTTGAGTAGATATTAACCTCATGAACAGACTTGCAGAAGTGATTCAGGAGTGTTTGCTAAGAGCATTCACATCAGCATACTGATAGGATTGATACAGCTGTAAGGCACAGAAACTAACAAAACAAAAGTCAGGAAGAATATAAACTCATGTCATACTGGGGAATTATCTCATACAAATTGGCGAGGTTATTTAATTACAAAGGGGTTAAAATTGCATTCCGGACCGACAACAAAGTGGAGCTGAGCCTGAAACCTAAAATTCAAACAGGGAAGACTAGTATGGGGTAGATGGAAGTTTGTGAATTAAAGTGTTAGGATTACAATAGAAATGGAAATGAGCGTTTGGCGTCAATGGCCGGGAGGCCCGTTGCGGGGCAGATCCGGTCGCCTTGGTGCAGGTCTTATTACATTCGACGCCACATTGGGCGACCCGCGTGCCGTATGGGGATGAAGTGATGATGAAGACAACACAACACCCAGTCCCTGCGCGGAGAAAATCTCCGACCCAGCCGGGAATCGAAGCCGGGCCCGTAGGACGGCAATCCGTCGCGCTGACAACCCAGCTATCAGGGCGGACAGGATTACACTAAGGTGACGAGAGTCGTGAGATACCTCCTAATGTCGTATCGGACTTCCTTTTCTCCGTCGTAGTGCAGCGGTTTGACGTGGCATGCACTCAACAAGTCTTTGGAAGTCCCCTGCAGAAATATTGAGTCATGCTGCCTCAATAACTTCCATAATTACAGAAGTGTTATCAGTGCAGGATTTTGTGCACTAACTGACCTCTCGGCTGTGCCCCATAAATGTACGATGGGATTCATGTCGGACGATCTGAGTTGCCAAAACATTCTCTCGAATTATACAGTATGTTCTTCAAACCAATCACAAACACTTGTGGCCCGGTGACATGACGCATTGTCATCCATAAAAATTTCATTGTTCTTTTCGATCACGAAGTCGGTGAATGGCTGCAAATAGTCTCCAAGTAGCTGGATCTAGGACCCAGTCCATTCCATGCAAACACAGTCCACACCATTATGCAGACACCACCTGTTTGCACAGTGCCTTGTTGACAACTTGGGTCTATGGCTTCGTGGGGTTTGCAGCACACTCGAATCCTACCATCATCTACTACTAAGTGAAATAGGAACTCGTGTAACCGGGTCACAATTTTCCAGTTGTCTAGTTTCAACCGATGTGGTCAGGCGACGAGGTAAAGCGCTGCAGGTGATGTCGCGCTGTTAGCAGAGGCACTCGCTTCGTTCGTCTGCTGCCATAGCCCATTAACGCGAAATTTCGCCTCACTGTTCTGGCCTACTGATTTCTGAGGTTATTTCACGTGGTGTTGGTTGCCTGTTAGCACTGACAGCTCTACGAAAACGCCGCTGGTATCGGTTGTCAAGTGAAGGCCGCAGGCCACTGCCTTGTTCGTGGTGAGAGGTAACGCCTGAAATTTGATATTCTCGGCACGCTCTTGGCACTGTTGATCTCGGAATATGGAACTCCCTAATGATTTCCTCAACAGAATGTTCCATGCGTCTAGCTGCAACTTCAGTCCTGCTTTCAAAGTCTGTTAATTTCCGTCGTGCAGCCATAATCACGCTGGAACCATTTTCACATGAATCACCTGAGTGCAAATGACAGCTCCGTCGATGCACTGCCCTTTTACACGATACTACTTTTACGCGATACTACTGTCATCTGTACATCTCTATCCCATGACTTTTGTCACCTTACTATACGTAATCAAGTATGTGCAGCAAACGGAAAGAAATTTTCAAAGAAAATTAAAAGAGCGTAGTAATAAAGAGAACAGCTTATCGGTGGTAGTTAAGCACCTCAAGAATCAGTTGCATTCGCTGTGTACCATCACAGATGTGTATTGCACTTTGAAGAGAAGGGATTGTCGATATCAAATTTAGGGGAACTTGAGATTTCTTACGCTTTAACGGATGAGTGTGTTAGCATTTAAATGAGAAGACAGAGGTGTCCAAGGGGCACTTCTAAGACACCTTTAGTGGTGTCCCATTGAAAAGTGGTCACCAACATATCCTACTTAGCGGCGTCACGTTTAAATGTGATACGTGTTCTTTGGAGTATCCTATGTGGATGCACACATTGCAACGTAAGTTCTGGGACTAGACATCTAATATTGTATGTGGTAGTTGAAAGTACATGCCCTTAGTTTACAACTGAACCTTATGAGATTATTAAGCGTCAACATGACATGGTCAAGGACTAGTTTAATTTTAAAAATGCATGTTTGTTGCTGTCTTTTTACTTTGACGGTCAGTAGTGGGATACAGACGTTAAAGTATCTTGAACTACAGGAAAAAAGAGATATTTACATATTTGCCAGTATTTGTAGTGTTGCGATGTATTGATTTGTTTCCTTGTTTTGGTCATAGATAACGTAGTCCCGAAACATGCTGTGGTCAATGTATCACACATTTGACAACTCGTACTTAACTTCCCGTTGTGGAGCAGTAAAGACACATTCTAATATACAGGATGAGTCACTAACTACTGCCACAAAGAATAACCCCGAAATTATGATAGGAGCTGAAAAGTTTGTGGGACAAAAGTCGCTAGGGACAAAGGGGACCATACTATGACGACGGTTTCTTGTTACTAGGTGGGGTCGCTTCAGAGATATGAAGGTCAACTTTGTTTTTTTTTTTTTTTAATGGGATGCTATAGTTTGGTACTTATTTTCTGGTAGCAGCCATCGAGACGAATCCAATGATGTGTAACAGTAAAGTCTTTGAAAGTCAACGAAGGTCACAAAGGTGGCATGAACGTCCATTTACTGAAGGTGTTCGAAGATGACCATTGGTATCAATGCAGTGCTGCAATCTTCTTAACATGGACTGAGTGGTACTCCAGATCACATTGGCACTCATCGAAGCCCATGATCTGACAGTTCTCTCTCGCATATCTTCAGGTGTAGTTGGAACGTCTTTATAAACAATGTCTTTTACGAATACCCAGACGAAAAATTCCAGAGACGTCAAGTCTGGCGAACGAGCCAGCCACGACACATCTCCTCCACTTCCAATCCAACGATTTGGGAATTTTCTCTGCAACTCATTTCTAGCCATCAGCGAAAAATCTGCCGGACACCCATCGTTTTGATAACACATTCTGTTCCTTGTTCCTGAAGGTATTTCTTCCAATAACAGACCTAATGTTTCTTGCAGGAATGTGGTGTACTTATTACAATTAAGATTTCCTTCGCTGAATTTGGGGCCTATAATTCTGTACTCCAGAATCCTACACCATAAATCACCGACCACGGTTTTTGGTGTGCAACCTGCCGCAGCCAACATTGATTTTCAGTTTCCCGATAATGCATGTTATGGAAATTAACATTTCCATGGTTCGTGACTGTAGCCTCGTCAGTAAATAAAATCAAGTTAATAAATGTGTCATCCCTCTGAATCTGAAGTTGAGTCCATCGCAGACTTCAGTACGACGCATACAATACGTACCAGTTAATTCTTGATGGAGACTGATATGGTAAGGATGATATTTATGGCGATGCAGAATACGAACAACACTATTCTGGTTCATGCCAGATTTCCTTGCGATTTGACGCGAACTAACACAAGGATCTCGAACCACAGTGGCAATAGTATAAATTACCGTTTCGTCGTTAGTAACTTTCCTTTGCCGGGTATGTTTCCGATGGGTTAAAGATCCAGTTGTTCTCAATTTATCATACACATATTTAAATGTACGACGTGTAGGGTGAGTACGTTGAGGATATCTTTCAGCATTTAAGTCTCTAGCTCTTAGTGAATTTCGTTAGCATTCTCTGTAAGTGAGAAGCATATCAACTTGTTCTTCGAAGGAATGCTTGATTCGACGACACTAGTGTTACCGTTCCTGTCAGTGTTGTATTGCGAAACCGTCAAATGGTGTTTACATGTCATTGGCACGTTAGATGGATACTCCATATTCGGCGAATATTTACTATTTGCACGATATACGAGAGAGAATTGTCAGCGCATGTGTTTCGATAAGTGCCGAAGTGATAAGGAATGCCACTCAATCTATGATAAGAAGATTGCAGCACTGCATTGATACCAATGGGCACGGCTTCGAATACCTTCTGTAAAAGGACATTCAAGCTACCTTTGTGACCTCCGTTGAGCTTCAAATACCTTACTGTCACACATCATTGGATTCGTCTCGATAGCCGCTATCAGAAAATAACTACCAAATTATAGTATCCCACTTAAAAAGACAAAGTTGACCTTCATATCTCTGAAGCGACCCCACCTAGCAACAAAAAACCGACGTCATAGTATGGTCCCCGTTGTCCCTGGTAACATTTGTCCCAGAAACTTTTCAGCTTCTAACATTCTTTCTGAGTTATGCTAGATGGCAATAGTTAGTGACTCACCCCGTATTATGTAGAAATCTGATCTAAATCCCACGTATAGAGGTAGAAGATCACGCGCTCCTGTTCTTGATCTACATAAATCTTCCAGCGTCCTTTAAGGAACTGGTCAAGAAATGTGATAGCTGATAACACTAACACACTGATCAAACAGTGAAACTCTCTCTAATCAGAGACAAGTCAAGGAAGGCCTAGAACTGGTTCACAATAAACAGTTGGTTTAAACTTACGAACACCCGTATTATTGCAATTCCAAATAAACAAAAATGACCTGTGCGACGCTGTGTGTGTAAGTATGCTGATTAGGTTTTTTTATTGGTAACGCCGCCGCCACATAGGGCCCTGTAAGAAAATCACTGGCTGTGCCGTATGCACTCTGTGGCTGGTTGGCATTGTTGTAATACTCGCCATTGTAGTGTTGGGCAGCGGCAGCTGGATCCTAACAGCGTGTAGCGTTGTGCAGTTGGAGGTGAGCCGCCAGCAGTGGTGGACGTGGGGAGAGAGATGGCGGAGTTTTGAAATTTGTAAGAATTGGTGTCATGAACTGATATATATATATATTATGACTATTAAGGTAAATACATTGTTTGTTCTCTATTAAAACCTTTCATTTGCTAACTGTGCCTCAGTAGTTAGTGACTTCCGTAGTTTGAATCTTTTATTTAGTTGGCAGAAGTGGCGCTCGCTGTATTGCAGTAGTTCGAGTAACGAAGAATCCTCAGGGGGGTACACGCTTACTTTATGTACCATGTGTTTGGCAAGCACAAGGAGCCCTAGCTAATATGGTATTTGCTTATACAACTTTACACATCGGTACCATATTTCTCTAACACAGAATTACACAGCTATCTGATCATTTAACTGAGAGAGACAAATATTTATTTTACTACTTCAGTGACAGATGTTTACGTAATTACACGGTTGAATAACTTCACACTTATGAAATTGTATTTTGTCTGTACTTTGTGAACTGTTCATACTTTTTCAGAACCATTGTGGTACTATGAGAGCATTGAATGGTGTATTTGGTATGGGATCACGATTTTTAAAGTACATTTGAGGCAGATGACACTTTTGACATGAGCAGAGAATTTTATTTTAGGTTTTGAAATTATTGGAGGAAGCTACGTAGATTTTGAGAATTTGACTGAGGTGTTATGATATTATTACGACGACGATGTGAATTATGCTACTGAGGTATGTTTAAGCTGATGTTATTTGAGTTATTTGGTTATGCTACATATCTGTTAGGATGAAATATTGAAAAAGTGTCGACGAATATGTATATGTGCAATAAGGTAAGGAATAATGAGTAGTGGTTAGGGACTCTGGTTTGTGAAAAAGGATGTAGGAAACCAAGAATCGTACTTTAAGAGTTATGAAATGTGTGTAAATGCGTAATGTATTACAATGCTGGTGAAAATTTTTTGGACACTATTATATTTAAATGATTTTATTTCTACAGATGTGTAACGCAAATTCTTGACCTGTGAAATTTTTTTATATGATACTGTCACTGTAGCGGAAACTGCTGTCGTAAATATTTCAGTAAGAAAGGTAAGTGACCTTGACGTAATGCGTTTTGGGTGCCCAGCTGAGAGGTAGTCGTCTGACAAAAGAAAGCCATTAGGTAAAAAAAAGGCCATTATCCTCGCTATTGACATTCCTTTGTAGAAAGCACCGCAAATACGACACGCTCATTACTGAGAAAGATACTTACATCTGACACCTGATTATAACAAACGTCTTTCTACGAGAGTTGAGAGAATTTATACTAACTTATGAAATGTCACATGACTATTGAATGACATTTTTATGCTTTGTCTTTAATAGTTGCTTGTTTCATTTGGTATCTGTTTTACAGCTGTGTTACAGCATTGGTTTTATAAAATAAAATTAAATGCATTTGCTAATGTGAAAACTTTCTGTCAACAGATATGTTAAATAATAATTTTATGATCCACATTCTTCAAAAAAAGGAGCACTTTGAAAGGAAAGAACAATAAGAAGGGACTAGTAACAGTAACTGCATATATAATTTTCTTTTCCAGTACTTGGTAATTTTTTTTAGAATTAGTTTTTGTAGTGTGCCACTTTAATTTCATAGACATTAAGATGTGAATATACATTTGTCTTATCTGCATTGTTGTCTTTAGTGTACTATTTTTTCTGCTTGTGGGTTTGTCATGTTTAGGTATAAGTTATTACATTTATTGCTGCTTGCTTTGGTTACTTGGACTTTTTTGTCCTTGTTGTTTGTGTTAATTGTTTTGTGCTGCTGCATTGCATCGTCCCTTAGTTTAGCATCTGAGCTCAGTAGATTTAACTTAGCTTAAGAAGGGGTAGACTATATAAGAAACTAACTATGATGAATTGGTAGAAAAGCATTGAGAAGCTATAAGAAAATGGTTTGGCCAAAAAAGTAGTGTGCAGTGGAGAAAAACTATTTTTGAAAGAGGATGTGAACATATAAATACAGAAAGCATGCTTGGATAGGATTTTTTTGGTGGAAACAAATGTTGAAATAAGACGAATGATCTATGGAATGAAGTTTTGGGTTGGACTGCAGTACCAAATGTTACACTGAAAGCAAACCCTGTCCTTTCCTCCTGTGTTTATTCCGCTATGTGTTTATGTATCCTTGTATATTTGTGTTCTTTCTGTCTTTGTGTGTTTAGCTAATAAGATTTACATTGTAGAATTTATCTGATGTTTAGACATTATTTATTCTGTTTTGTTCTAATGCTCACATGTGAAGTTGATGTTTCAAAAGTTATTCTGATCTTTTATGTATGTACTTATGTCATAATTTTTGTAACACTGATGTATTTGTTATTTCGATTATTTTGTAAAGCCTGTATTATTGCAAATGTTATCTGTACTATTATGTTCTTTAATGATATATTTTGAACCTTTCTTATTGTATTCTCATGTTATAAAATTGTAATTGACACCAGTTCATCAAATTAAGTAACTTGTAAATTACATTTCACTGCACATGTTTCTGTTGGTCATAATATATGGACAATATGTGAGAAGTAGGGACTGATAGTGTTTGCATGTGTGTTAATAACTCAGTAAGGGACTGGATAACAGAATTGCTGGTTCTAAGGACATTTCAAAAACTATTTTTCTGAGTGCACAAGTAGTGGTTATGGACTTGTTATATTATCCGCAAGACTCTTTAATGGTGATTGTGCGCCTGCACAGTCAAACAGATGGCTGCTGGCCATCTCTACAAGGACTACAGTGGGTCTACACCTTTGATGACCCACCAATACCATTATTTCTACAAGGACTGCAGTGTGTCTGCACCTCTGTTGGCCCACCAACAGTAATCTCTATCTGGACTACAGTGGGTCTACTCTGTGATGACCTACCTACCGATAGTCTTCAACGTTGACTGACTTGGCTGTGGCCCATTACCTGTCAGCATGTCAAGAGTCAGCACTGTCTGTCCGTTGGAAGGACAACACTACTTTTTCAAGACTGCTTAGAAATCCACTACTTCCAAGTGCATTTTCTTTTACTACTCAGACTTTGAGAAAAACACTGCAATTTTACTTTGATGAATGATCAGGACTGTCTTTATGGACTGTGAGAAAATTTTAGCTTTTGACCAACATTGTATCTATAAGTGTGTGCATTTCATTTCTTTGTTATTGTAATTATGAAAAAAAATTTCAAATCTGTATTGGCCACTGCCCAAAACAATTTGTAAATTTTTTTGTGGGGAGCATGGGGGCTATGTAAGTAGGCTGTTTAGGTTTTTTTATTTGTAACGCCGCCGCCACATAGGGCCCTGTAAGAAAATCACTGGCTGTGCCGTATGCACTCTGTGGCTGGTTGGCATTGTTGTAATACTCGCCATTGTAGTGTTGGGCAGCGGCAGCTGAATCCTAACAGCGTGTAGCGTTGCGCAGTTGGAGGTGAGCCGCCAGCAGTGGTGGACGTGGGGAGAGAGATGGCGGAGTTTTGAAATATGTAAGAATTAGTGTCGTGAACTGATATATATATATATTATGACTATTAAGGTAAATACATTGTTTGTTCTCTATTAAAACCTTTCATTTGCTAACTGTGCCTCAGTAGTTAGTGACTTCCGTAGTTTGAATCTTTTATTTAGTTGGCAGAAGTGGCGCTCGCTGTATTGCAGTAGCTTGAGTAACGAAGATTTTTGTGAGGTAAGTGATTTGTGAAACGTATAGGTTAATGTTAGTCAGGGCCATTCTTTCGTAGGGATTTTTGAAAGTCAGATTGCGTTGCGCTAAAAAATATTGTGTGTCAGTTTAAGCACATTCGTGTATAATTGTTCAAAGAGGACGTTCCACATAGACCAGTCTTGTATAATTTTTCTAAGGGGACGTTACATGTGTAAAATTTCTTGTGGAGCAACTGGGTATGAAGTTTCAATCTGTCGGTTTCCTATTCATTCCATTTTCATTTTTATTCTTTTTCTTATCCTTTTTCAACTTTTTCCTTCCAGTCGTCGTTGTATATTATTTTTACAAGAAGTCAGTTTCTCTGACACAGACAATTTTTTTCTAATGTTTATCTATAAAAATGTTGTGTCGTCGAGTCGTTATATTATCATAGGCAACAGGCGTACAGGCAGAAGTAAATAAATATGCAATGGCAGACGACGATAAAGTTCAAGAGAAAGTGGGGTAGTTGAAGAAGTCTTTCTGTGACGGGGAATAAAATGGTCGCACCCTTGCCCACGAAATTAGCAGCAGTCGGTGGCGACTTGTAACATTTAAAACGAAAATATTTGCAGTGTCTTTAGTTTTAGAATATCCTTAAAAACCACTATACTGAGGACACTGCTTGACTGGTAAAAAACTAAAATAAGAATTAACAAAAGAGTTTCCGTTACTGTGACCCTCCCCCCACGAGGGTGATTTTGAAATTTACACTTCTTAAAACATCACTTTAACGCTTTTATGCGTATCTCAAAGTTGCGAGTACAACATTTGCACTGCTAAAACATAAAGTTCTATCGTACCACATCTCAGAATCTGTGGTTCCGATATTTTATTCGTCAGAGCCACCGGTGCGAGGTACCGATGTGTGCAGTCACAAATAAAGTACTGCTTAAGGACCACCCGTTTCATATTGAAACTGGGCGTTTCATGAAAGACTGTAGTAAGTGATCTTCCCAGACACTTTAAGCCAGTTTGTGCCAGTAGCAGAGCTACCCGAAATTAAGCTACGCAGGGTAAATATGATACTTTTTGTTCCTCGGGCCTAATAAATTAGTCGCTACTGGCGACTTTACGATTTCCGCCCCCGCTCCGTCGCTGAACCCCTTTCATCCCTCATCAGAAGGGTGCCACGACTCCCTGGTCGGGTTCAGCCTACAGCAACAATCGTAACGCCGACGCGGGGGCGGTGAAGGCGGCGGAGGCCAGGGAAACACCCCAGTCTCCCAACCCTCAGCTCACCCCTCCGCCCCAACCCCCCAGGCCATGCCGTCGCCCCCGCATTACCTCTTTAAGCCCCTGCAGGCTCCTCCCAATAATGCGTACTTACAGGCAATAACCAAAGGGCGTTACTTTATCCCGGATCTGTAATTACAGGCGAGGAGTTTAAAACCCATCCCCGAGTTTGGATGCGCGTTGGCGTCGCCCCAGCAGATGGGGGCCTACGCGTGCACTCCGCAGCTGTAACAGACCTGCGCTCAAGATCTGGGAGGATCTCGCGAAAGCGCTCCCGGCCTGTTGTGTTATTCTTCACGCGTAAAGCAAAACATTAAGCAGACCTGTATAAGGTTATACCGGGCGATCGAATATTTCATATTGGTCTAATATATTATAACAAGCCGATCTTCTGTTTAGTCATTAGTACATTATTTAAACAAGGCTGAGACTTCTCGTTATAGTTCATTTCATGTTACTAATAAACGAAGTGACCGTCAGCTTAGATAGGAGCGGTAGGTACAGCCACGGCAGCCTCCAACACACACATAATAATAATAATAATACTCATTTGGAGTAGTGCAATGGAATAACACAGGCCTTGAAGCACTCACTACACTTACACGATCTCAATGCCACAAATATAGAAACATCACATACATTCAGCAACAGAAAGATTCACATTAAGCAGAAAGGAAGGAGGAAGGAGATTTATCGACATAAAAAACCTACATTATGGTTCAAATGGCTCTGAGCACTATGGGACTTAACTTCTAAGGTCATCAGTACCCTATAACTTAGAACTACTGAAACCTAACTAACCTAAGGACATCACACACATCCTTGCCTGAGGCAGGATTCGAACCTGCGACCGCAGCAGTCGCGCGGTTCCAGACTGTAGCGCCTAGAACCGCTCGGCCACTCCAGCCGGCACCTACATTATGGACAGGTAGACAATTTAAGAAAATTCTTTGTAGAACGAGCAGAAACTAGCAAAATACACAAAGCAATCACTCATATAAATACATCGGCTACACCACTCCAATTTCATAACCACTTCTACAACCCTTTAGATCACATAACATCAACAGATATGAAAAAAGTAAATTGGAAAAAGAAAACACTACATGGCAAGCACGCGTATCATCCAACACAGCCACACATCGATCAAGACGCATCCAACACATGGCTAAGAAAAGGCAATATATACTGTGAGACGGAAGGATTCATGATTGCAATACAGGATCAAACAGTAAACAACAGATATTACAGCAAGCATATTATTAAAGATCCCAATACCACAACAGATAAATGCAGACTTTGCAAACAAAATAGAAACAGTAGATCACATCACAAGCGGATGTACAATACTAGCAAATACAGAATACCCCAGCAGGCATGACAATGTAGCAAAAATAATACATCAACAACTTGCCATACAACATAAACTAATAAAACAACATGTTCCCACATACAAGTATGCACCACAAAATGTACTGGAGAATAATGAATACAAATTATACTGGAACAGAATCATTATAACAGATAAAACACCACCACATAACAAACCTGACATCATACTCACCAATAAAAGGAAGAAATTAACACAACTAATCAAAATATCCATACCAAATACAACAAATATACAGAAGAAAACAGGAGAAAAAATTGAAAAATACATCCAACTGGCTGAGGAAGTCAAGGACATGTGGCATCAGGATAAAGTTGACATTATACCAATTATACTATCAACTACAGGAGTCATACCACACAATATCCACCAGTAAATCAACGCAATACAGCTACATCCAAATGTATATATTCAACTACAGATATCTGTAATTATTGATACATGTTCAATTCCTAAATGCAATGTAACATATAACGCACAGTTAAAAGGGAGTCACGCTTGATCAAGGTCCGCGTTACTTTCCATTTTAACCAGACATAACGTCTGAGAAAGGAAAGAAATAATAATAATGATAATAATAATAAACAGAATGAAGAATCAGCATCATTGGGTTGTATACCTTGCGGCAGGATTTGACTGAATGCCCTCCACGCTTCTCTCTCATCTGCGATTCTCTTCATTCTTTGGTACCCTCCTTGTGGCCTGATGACATCATCAAGCATCTGGAACCTTCTTCTGGTGTTCCCTGTCTTTCGCGGCACGAAACTTTCAATTGCCTCTACAAGAAGGCAATACTGTGGCCTATCCAGGTTAGTTTCCCGTTCTTCACCGTCAGCAGCACCCTCCGTTCTTCTCCAACTCTCCTCAGTATTTCTTCATTCCTGACTTCATCAGTCCAGCTGATCTTCTTCGTTCAAAATGCTGATATAATCTACTCATTGGGAGCTACAATCTTACATTAAAGGTTTAAGAGTATAAGTCAAGTATTACATTAAGAAACTGCATGTATACCTTGAGGCAGTGCTAGTGAGGACGCACAGATTACTCGTATTTATGGTGCAGCTGAGAATGATAACACTTATCAAATTCCAACTAGCTTTGTATATAATTTCAAACTTGATCTAAACTTTTTCAGTGTGAAAACGCCCACAAACGAATACAACGCAAAAAGTTCATCGCTTACTATATTTTCGCTATTCATACAGTAAAACTTCAGAATGTCGCATGACGTTTTAATTTATTATTTCTGTACTATGAATTATATTTCCAACATAATTTTTGGACGGTACCCAATATACAGCTGAATGTACCTGCCAACTTATATCACTGTACGACTCATAGTTCAGAAGAAAAGATATGACGTCATGTATATTGAAATGCATGAAAAGCTAGCGACTTTTTTTTCTTTCTTTCTTTTTGAGGGCAAATTACCGAAACCATATCCGACTAACATTTGATTATGAAATCATTTAGCGACCTCCAACAAACTTTAAAAATAATTTCATTACTTTCCTAACTTTTTTCTCGCATACGGCCCCACAAAATAAGGAAAGGAAAACACTTCATCGCTTACTATTTTTTCGTCTTTGCGTGTTGTGACACAGAGGTTTCACATGCTTGTAATGTTGTTGCTTTAATTTGTTCAGAAAGCGGTGCTGATATTCAAGACCGTAAAAGTGGGTTAAAAGCTGTTAGCTTTCTGAGGAAGTTAACCTTGCATTATTGCGCAACTGTATATAAAAAGACAATTTAAATAAAAAGAAATAAATCAGTTTATATTTGGACATTTATTTTAAAATTGATCATTGTTCCGTTAAAATCTCAGCGTATCAAACTTGATTCATAACTAAACTGGTGCCTTATTTAGGATTGTGTACATGTGAGTTTGTAATCTTACAGAACACATCAAACAGGGAGCCAAGATTGGGAGACTACATAGAACACTGCATTCATAAAATAACATACGAAGAACGTTGAAACATATGCCAGAGGAAATTAACCACAACCAACCGATTCAATTTTCACCCAAAGAAGTTACGTTCGTAGTGCAATCCTGTCCGTCATGAAATTACCATGAAGAAAAGTTGCTATATTGAAGAATATTGTCAAGACGAGACGTTATAATCTCACTCACATTCGCATTTAAGATTGATGATCTTAGTTAGAGTTACTGATCAACACGTGGTTCCACTTTACTCACAAAGTAGTGACAAAGCAACTACCGGAAGATATTCTGAACTTCACACTCGAATTACACTGTATTGCAATTTAAGATAAAATTAGATATTTTAGAGCTAAACCTGAAATAAAGGTGATTAAATTTTCAGTTAGGCTGAACTTACGAAATCCATTGTCCTACGGGCTTAGCAGAGACGCGCTTAGCCGGAGAACGTACCACTTCAGATGCTCGCCGCGGACGGACTGACCTGTGCTCCTACCGAGCGTGCTTAACAGATACAAACGAAAGTGGCCAGAAAGGTAGCTTCCCATACCAACATGGTAGAAAGTTCTGTGGCTTCTGAAGTGTTGGTACGTTCTTTGAATGATATCGTCACCTGACAGGTCAACACGTTTCCGATCGAGTACTTGTGAACATTGGACAATAAATATTACCCAACGGATTAAAGAGATACTGAAATTTTAACTATTGCCAAGTAATTGTTTCTGGTAATGTCCTGTTTTACCTACCATCTAAACTGTACATTTGAATTTTTAAAAAGAGCATTTTTAGCTTTGGCATCAAAAAATTCAGTTGTATTCAAATTCCGGGTAAAAGTATGTATACATATTTAATTACAAAGCGGATGTTTCGTTCAAAATAGTTAAAGAAAAAGAATGTTATAATGTTTACACAAAGCCTATTATTTGTCTGACATTTCTATGAAGTAATAAAAAACGAACTTAAGGCAGCCATAAAAAATTGAAAACACAATGCGCGTTCATAGTTTACAATAAAAATGGAAAGCAGCTGATCTGCTGCCCTTGTCTGCGTAGTATGTCTTTGTCTGTCTGTAGCCTCTGCAAACGGTCAAACATAACTGGCACTGATTATTCCTAACATGCATCCCTGATTGCAACATGATTTTTGAACAGAGTTTAAAAAAATTGCAGTCAGTTTGAGGATACTAGTGACTTCTTTGTGGTATGCGACCTCCCATTACTTTTAAAGGAAAGCGACGAACAGTACACGCCCTAAGTAATATAGGTATCTTGAAACGTATGACGCAAAATCCTGAGGGAGCTTGTAATTTACCAAGATTTGCTCGATGTCTACGTTTATTACTGGAAATAATACACTACTAGCCATTAAAATTGCTACACCAAGAAGAAATGCAGATAATAAACGGGTATTTATTCGACAAATATATTATACTAGACCTGATATGTGATTACATTTTCAGGCAGTTTGGGTCCATAGATCCTGAGAAATCAGTACCCCGAACAACCACCTCTGGCCGTAATAACGGCCTTGATATGCCTGGGCGTTGAGTCAAACACAACTTGGATGGCTTGTACACGTACAGCTGCCCATGCAGCTTTAACACGATACCACAGTTCATAAAGATTAGTGAGTGGCGTATTGTGATAAGCCAGTTACTCAGCCACCATTGACCAGACGTTTTCAGTTGGTGAGAGATCTGGAGAAGGTGCTGGCCAGGGCAGCAGTCGAACATTTTCTGTATCCACAAAAGTCCGTACAGAACGTGCAACATGCGGTCGTGCATTATCCTGCTGAAATGTAGGGTTTGGCAGGGATCGAATGAAGGGTAGAGCCACGGGTCGTAACACATCTGAAATGTAACGTCAGCTGTTCAAAGTGCCGTCAATGCGAACAAGGTGTGACCGAGACGTGTACCCTATGGCACCCCATACCATCACGCCGGGTGATACGCCAGTAAGGCGATGACGATTACACGCTTCCAATGTGCGTTCATCGCGATGTCGTCAAACACGGATGTGACCTTCATGATGCTGTAAACAGTACCTGGATTCATACGAAAAAAAGACGTTTTGCCATTCGTGCAACCAGGTTCGTCGTTGAGTACACCATCGCAGGCGCTACTGTCTGTACTGCAGCTTCGAGGGTAACCGCAGCCATAGGCTCCGAGCTGATAGTCCATGCTGCTGAAACGTCGAACTATTCATGCAGATGTTTGTTGTCTTGCAAACGTCATCGTCTGTTGGCGCAGGGATCGAGACGTGGCTGCACGAACCGTTACAGCCTTGGGGTTAAGATGCCTGTCACCTCGACTGCTAGTGATACGAGGCCGTTGGGATCCAGCACGGCGTTCCGTATCACCCTCCTGAACCCACTGATTCCATATTCTCCTAACAGTCACTGGATCGCGACCAACGCGAGCAGCAATGTCGCGATACGATAAACCGCAATGGCGATAGGCTACAATCCGACCTTTATCAAAGTCGGAAACGTGATGGTACGCATTTCTCCCCATTACACTAGTCATCAAAACGACGTTTCACCAGGCAACGCCGGTCAACTGCTGTTTGTGTATGAGGAATCGGTTGGAATCTTTCCACGTCTCAGCATGTTGTAGGTGTCGTCACCGGCGCCAACCTTGTGTGAATGTTCTGAAATGCTGATCATTTGCATGTCACAGCATCTTCTTCCTGTCGGCTAAATTTCGCGTCTGTAGCACGTCATCTTAGTGGTGTAGCAGTCTTAATGGCCAGTAGCGTAGCAATTAAAATCCGAAAATCGGTTATTCCAGAAACCTATTATTTTGAGCGAGTCTAACAGTCAGGTTACACTGGAGTTGAAGAATCCGGTGCAGCCAAAAGCCGGTTGTCTCTAGGCTGACATGTCAGACGTGAGTGAGATCTCTGGAAACAGAAGAAAGATGTTAGAGCTATGACGATTATGCGAGGTCAGAGCGTGTGCCGCAGAAATAAACTGCAAAAGAAACCGCCAGAGGCGCAACTACCGCTCTTCGTCCAGCGACGTCGCTATTTCTGGGGCTGGAAAAGCAAAACAGAGGCACCAGTACAGGGCAGCAGACGGAAGGAGAACGCAGCAACAAAAGAAACCAAAGAGAGTGGCTTCGGCGAGACGCGTTTTTCCTGTATCCGCACTGTCAACAAAAATTACGTATTGAGATAATGAGAGGAGGGAGTAGAGCAGGATGGAGGCCGCCGACTACTTCTGGCATTTGCATCGCTCTCGCCGCGCCGCGCCGCGCCGCGCCGCGCCGAGCCAACAGCCCAGCCTCGGCGGGTCGCCGCCACCGCCGGCCGCTCCGCAAACACGCCACCCCCTGATTCCATTGCGCAAACGAAGGAACACATTATTAATTAATTAATTTTTACGTCAGCATTATTTGTCGACCGAGCTGTAATTGGAGGCGGCCAGCTCCGGCGTATCACCCCCACCACCCTCCTCCTTACCCCTCTACCGCCAAGCCTCGCCTGCCTCTTCCGGCTACCGCCCCCACCCCTCCACCCACTTACCCCAAAAACCGCTCTCTGCGCTAACTCCTTCACCGCGATACCGCCAACTCCTTGTACTTAAACCTCGGTGCCGAAATTAATTCAACGCGCCCGTGTCACCGCAGAATAATTATTTGAATTTCAAGATATGTAGAATTTTAAACGAGATACGCGCGAATAAATATTAATCTGATTTCGTAATTAAAATTTTCCGTCCTCCCGTCGCTACATTTGAATTCGGACAAATTTTTAAAGCTTATTCAAATTAGAAATGCAAACACGTGTAGCCTTCTTACCTTCGCCGACTCTTTCTTTCTTTGGACCTAACTTTTGCAGTTCTACCTCTGCAGTGACTACAGCGGTGGTTTACTGTGAACGCTCATGTACCGAATGACTCGTCCACTAAACACACAACTCTTTCTAATTTGTGATTAGTATAATATCTCCATTTAACAAAACCGTACCTTACCACAGTGTTAAATGCAATTTTCAAATCAATATTAGCACTTCAAATCAATAGAGCACTTGCCCGCGAAAGGCAAAGGTCCCGAGTTCGAGTCTCGGTCCGGCACACAGTTTTAATCTGCCAGGAAATTTCAATATTAGCATGGTTTGCAGCCAACTGTCTTGAAGCTTCGATCTCTGTCTGTTCCTAAGATACAAGCCACGCAACAAATAGCAGATAGGATCCCGAACACAATTGATGCTCTATCTGATCAAATATTTTAAAAGTTGGCTCAGCAAGGTCGTTGACCAGGCCATAGGGTCAAATCGACTTGATTTTCTTCGTAACACGAAACAATCTTGCATGTCTTGTCGACAGATTCATTACTGTACCAGTTACGAAGTATCACACCACAAATTGTTTGCGCAGTGTGTCTATTATATAGAAAGATTTCAGACGCACGACCGTTCATTTTGTCATCCATTAAAATTAAGTGTCCAAACCAACCGCAGAAAATTATCTTTCACGTAAGCCGTCCCACAGAGAGATAGATCACCACCACTATATCCTAAAATATGAAAGAAAATTAATATAAAAGAAAGGTTTGGCTCTGAGCACTATGGGACTTAACTGCAGTGGTCATCAGTCCCCTAGAACTTAGAACTGCTTAAACCTAACTAACCTAAGGACATCACACGCATCCATGCCCTAGGCAGGATTCGAACCTGTAATCGTAGCGGTTGCGCAGTTCCAGACTGTAACGCCTAGAACCCCTCGGCCACCACTGCCGGCAGTGTAAAAGACAATCACGATGAAAAGGGAACAATGCAGTCATTAAGAACTGTGTCAACTCAATAAATTGGTTTTGTCTTCCGAGCAGTATTCAGTGCTTTATCGCCAGCTGATGAACCTTTTTTAAGGTGGAGTTCAGTCTACGATCAGGAACACAGATCTTATTCTTCGATGAGGATGCCCTTTTTCTACGCAAAAATCACATTCGTATGAAATACAATTTTGTGGAAGCTACCATTAGAGCTAATTAGATGTGTTAGTTTCTTTCAGAGTATTGAAAGGTGGCTGATACCGCAGTGTCTGACACCAGTTAAGGGAAGCACCTTCATTTTTGTATTATCACGAAATATGGGAGATAGTGCCACAGACAATATACGTGAACGGAAGTGGCGACCATTAAAACAAAGACGTTTTTCGTTGCGACCGGATCTTCTCATGAAATTTCAACCAACCATTTTCTCCTCCGATTCTGTTGGCACCCACCTACATATGGAGAAATTATCATCACAATAAAATGAGAGAAATCAAGGCTCGCACAGAAAAATTTAAGTGCTCGTTTTTCCCGAGCGGTGTTCGAGAGTGGAACGGTAGAGAGACAGCTTGAAGGTGGTTCATTGAACCCACTGCCTGGTACTATATTGTGAATAGCAGAGTAATCACGTAGATGTAGATGTAGGTAAGGTGTCTGTAACAATGTTTGTAAGTCGATACATGGAGCCTCTGTTGTAATGCATCAGTACTGTTCGGTACATACAGTATGTTGGGTTTTTCTTCGTTTTGGAACGATGTAAACTCGTAACGTTGAAGTGCTAATACAAACAAGCGTGCCTAAATTGTAAATGGACGTTCCTTTGTGTTTCCTTTCGAATAATCGTACTGCATCATGCCTGATTCAGTTCCTCAAGCAGAGGTTCATGAGTTTCACATCTGATTTGAAACTGTCTTAGGACATCATGCACTCACTCTCCTCTATAAGGCCTAGAAGCTTGTAACGGGAATTTTCGAACACCTTGTATAGTTAATAGTCAAATATATTTCTTTTATTATTGATGGCAGTGACCTAAGGTGGTTTTTATTTTATTTGACGCCACAGTAAGAACATTGCCATACACGCTGTTCTAAATAGTTTCGCGATTCATGAAGATGATTACTTGATACAAGACTGTAGTTAATACCGGCTTATAAGGGGCGATCAAAAAGTTTCCATTCGAAGGCCGTACAGTCCAGAATCGGTATGCTAATCAAACAAAGTCGCCGTGAGCACTGAGGCAAGGTACTACTGACGCACCAGGTTGAAGATACCTGTTTGGTAAAACACTGAGTACGGCTGCTTTAGGAAGTCAGTAAGTGCCTGCTGTACAGGAATCTTCGACCCTTCAACGACTTTTTTAACGGACCGAAGGCATCATTATGGCATGGGGACAGGTCAGGACAGCAGGGCGGGAGCTCCACTGTCTCCCGCTTGAGTTGTCGTAACTTCTAGGTTACGACACTTGCTATATGGCAACGTGCGTTGCCACGAAACAGCATCACCCAGCACAGAACTTGGCGCACCATTCCACCAAGGCCGTTTCGATAGACATGCTGCCCAAAATACATTCTTCATTCTCCGAAGGATATCTACAGGCGTTTGTCTTTCGGAAGCCAAGGAAAGAATAACAGCACGTCGGTTCTGTTTGGACGCATTTGGTAGTAACGTCGCCTTAGTTCACGTTTCCGCATTTACCACACGCACGTCGGGAAGACACGAATGCCACATTAATCCTTTGTCTACACGTCGGTGCTTGGACACCCGCACTGGAGTCGCGCTACGTTGCATGTACGCAGTAGCAACGCCCTAACCTTCGACATTTTGAAAGCCGCTTGTATTTTTCTGTAGATATGGGTTGTTTGATGTATGACATGCAGGTATTTCCGAGGAGATACTGTATCGCTCTTTTTGACAAGGAAGGCCCTCCAATATCGTATTTATCCTTCGAAACCAGCCAGAGACTCTCAATTAAAATGTCGTCCCATGTAAGGGAAGTGCATAAAGCACGAACGATGACGTATGGAAGTTTGAGTCCGTGAGTTGTGCACCGGTAGCCAAAGCGCTTACGTGATGACTGGGTGTTGTGTGATGTCCTTAGGTTAGTTAGGTTTAAGTAGTTCTAAGTTCTAGGGGACTGATGACCACAGATGTTAAGTCCCATAGTGCTCAGTGCCATTTGAACCAAAGCGGTTAATGAGTCACTGAGGTAAAGCGGGAAATCCGGGATCGAATTCAGACAGGACACAAGTTTTAATTTTGGTCATTCCCTTTTACAGCTGATGGTAGCATTCTTTTCTTGGCTTCAGAAGGACAAACACCAGTAGATGTCGTTCAGAGAATGCAGAATGTATGTGTATGGAGGGAGGGGGGGGGGGGGGGGGAGGAGGGGCAAGCAGGTCTGTTGAAAACGAACGTGGTGGTATGGTGCACAAAATTCTGTGCTGGATGCTGATGCTCCGTGATAACGCATGTCCCCATACTGTAAATGTCGTAACCCAGAACCCATGTGGGTATCAGCACTATAGTCCTCATAAACTGAAGAGCCAAAGAAACTGATACACCTGGCGAATATCGTGTAGCGCCCACGCGAGCACGCAGAAGTGCCTCAGTACGATGTGGCATGGACTCCACTAATGTCTGAAGTACTGTTGGAGGCAACTGACACCACAAAGCCTGCAGGATTCTCCACAAATCCGTAAGAGTATGAGGGGGGTAGACATCTCTTCTCAACCTGTTCATGTCTGGGGAGTTTGGTGGCAAGCGGAAGTGTTTAAAATCAGAACATGGTTCCTGATACCACTCTGTAGCAATTCTGGACGTATGGAGTATCGCATTGTCGTGCTGGAATTTCCCAAGTCCGTCGGAATGCACAAGGCCATCATGGATGCAGGTGATCAGAAAAGATGCTTGCGTACCTGTCACCTGTCAGCATCGTACGTAGACGTATAAGGGCTCCCATATCACTCCAATTGCAAACGCCCCACACTATTACAGAGGCTCCACCAGCTTGAACAGTCCACTGCTGACATGCAGGCTCCATGGATTCATAAGTTTGTCTCCATAGCCATACACGTCCATCCGCCCGATACAATTTGAAACGAGACTCTTCCGGCCAGGCAACATGTTTCCAGTCATTAATATTCCACCGTTGATGTTGGCGGGCCCAGGCGAGGCGTAAAGCTTTGTGTCGTGCAGTCATCAACGGAACACTAGTGGGCCTTCGCCTCCGGAAGCCCATATCGATGATGTTTGTTGAATGGATCAGATGCTGACACTTGTTGATGGCCAGCGTTGAAATCTGCAGCAGTATGCGGACGGGTTGCACCTCTGTCACGTTGAACGATTCTCTTCAGTCGTCGTTGGTCTCGTTCTTACACTGATCTTTTTCCAGCCCCACCGATGTCAGAGATTTGATGTTTTACCGGATTCCTGATATTCACGGGACACTCGTAAAATGGTCGTACGCGAAAATCCTCACTTCATCGCTACCTTAGAGATGCTGTGTCCCATCGCTCGTACGCCGACAATAACACCACGTTCAAACTCACTTAAATCTTGATAACCTGCCACTGTAGCAGTAGCTATATACGGGCTGTCGACCGCACTGCCGTATTCGGCCTCTTTACATGTCTCTGTATTTGAATACGCATCGCTATGTCACTTTCTTTGGCGCCTCAGTGCATCTCCCAATGGAATAATCATGCCTCCGGTCGCTTAAAAATTACTGCGAATACAGTTCATGATGAAACGCCCACTTATAAAAATTAATGAATCACTGCGCTGACAAACCCCTTACGCCATTTGACCTTCAAACAGGTGAGCAAAACTGAACTTCCTCAGACATTTCCCTCTTTACTCATTCTGATTATCACTAAACTGACACACAATATTTTGACTTTCTGACTTTCAACAATCCCTGCAAAAGAATGGCCCCGACTAACAACAACCTATACCTTCCATGAATCACCCACCTCACAACAATCTTCATTACTCGAACTACCGCAACACAGCGAGCGCCAATACTGCCAGCGAAATAAAAGATTCTAACTACTGAAATCACTAACCACTGATCGGCATAGTTAGCAAATGAAAGATTTTGATAAAGAAGAAACAACGTATTCATCTTAATAGTGTTCAAAAGTCATTATATATATATATATATATATATATATATATATATATATATATATATATATATATATATATATAATGACTTTTGAACAGTATTAAGATGAATTCACTGTCTCTGAAGGACACACGTCCAGATCAACCGCTCTCAAAACTCCGCCATCTCTCTCCCCACATCCACCACTGCTGGCGGGTCACCTCCAAAAGCGCAACGCTACGCGCTGTTCACATCCAACTGCCCAACACTACAATAGCGACTATTCCAAAATGCCAACCAGTCACAGAATTCACACAGCACAGCCAGTGATTTTCATACAGAGCGCTATGTGGCGATACGAATATAAAAATCTAAACAGCCTACTTACAATGTAACTTCCTTTCAAACAATTGAAGACTACGTCAAGGAAGTAGCTAAGGTCTATAAAGGCAACGGACGATGACGAAGATATCTCTAACTGATAAAATTGCAGATCACTAATCAACATCTTTAACGGCTTCTACAATGAAGACCATTAGAACAGTGGCTGAACAGAGGATGTAAGGCAAAATACTGGAATATTTTTGCTTGCAGAATGAAATAGTCGAGGAAACGTTGATAAAATGTTACGCCATGACATACAACAGAAATATTACGGCAGGTAGGTTAATTCCCACCGCCGAAATGCATGGAAGGGGCCCCGTGAATGTGGATATGATGTGACGTAATGAGCTAAATGAGCCAGGGGTGTCTAATAGCTGGTGGAGGAGGCTCGGAACGCCTCGGCAGTGGCTCATGACGCCGCACAAGGAAGCTGGAGCGTCCAAAGAGCCGGTAAGCGCTAAGGGCGTGGAATACGGCGCCGGCTAAATGCTGCTGGCGGAGGCGGTGAATGGGGGCGGCGGGGGCGGTGATCGGCTTGTCGCGCCGCCTCAGCTGCGTCGATTTGACGCGCT
Organism: Schistocerca gregaria; assembly: GCF_023897955.1. Lineage (NCBI taxonomy): Eukaryota > Metazoa > Arthropoda > Insecta > Orthoptera > Acrididae > Schistocerca > Schistocerca gregaria. Next base: position 441,519,774 of record NC_064927.1, on the reverse strand, counting down.
AAGCCGCGCGCGCTCATATCCCTAATGTGCTGGCGCACTGACTGGCGCCAGACAGCCAATACCCGTCTCTGACGTGAGCCCCAATTGAGCCCAGAGTGGTGGGATCACGCGCCCCGCGCCCGGGGACCTCCAATGGATCCCGGCGCTGCATTACCGCAATTACAGGCGCGCCGCGCCACGTCACGCCGCCTTCTTCTCCCTCTGGCTGCTAACACGGCACTGCTCTGTGCGTGTTTTGAAAGGCGCCCGCTTTGAGCAGAAACACCTTTAGTTCCGCATATCGGTTCGAGCTACGATAGTCACTGGCCTGCCTCAAGGACCTTGTAACGGTTCTTCGTTTACGTGACCATTACGGCACTCCAACCCCAGTTCTCGATACCAGTAATATCGTTCTACTTTTCTGCGAAGTAACACATATTTTTGTGACAATATTCACATTTGGTTTTATTAATGTATAGGTACTCCGACGTATCGATTTATTACAGTGCTATGGTTCCTGTGTGTATTCCATTTCTGTGGGACTGTCAAAATCTTTGACTTACTTGTAACCGTTTTGGCGCGAATGTGCACAGAGCAGTTTTTGTATCACTCTGCAGAAGTTAAGTTGTTACTTCGCTTTGTAAAAGTACAATCTTGTGTTTGGTTGAAGTAGAAATTAAATGTATGATGATTGATGCAAAACTGTTTTCTTGATGATGTGTCAATGAAGAAGAAGTATATGTGAATTTACAAGAAGTTTAATAAAAATTTGGATCCTGAACACCAAGTCAAAAATCATTTCTACCATACCATTGTTCTGATCTGGGATTGTTTGATCATTAAGAATTTCCTGAAAAACGCATTTTTAGGTCTTCAAATATTGCTAAAATACAGATCTGGACCTTCTAGCAGTCAAAGTGGAATCACCCTAGAATCAACAAGATGAGCCATAACAACTTCGACGAAATCTACATGGGAATCCATTCAAGGTAAGTGCCAAAATAAATTACTTTTTTTTACAGTGACTTCATTATTTCCATTCTGACGATACCATCCATATTCAATAACTCTGTTGTTGCCCGAAAAAGCGAACATACGCTGCGTGAGCAACATTATTAATCTTATTTCTAACCTACTTTGCAAGTAGTGGTATTGTTAGAACCTGTAGCCACCTGTCCGTCTGGTATGGCAGTATGGGTGGAAACTGCGTGGTACATCTTGACGAGTCGTGCGGTCTTTGATTGAAGCCACCCAACAGGAGCGCGACGTGGCAGAATTCTTTTCGGAACCCCTCGACGCACGCACACGAAAAGCCTTCTCCCGTCCTGCTGCCGTGACGATTGCACGTGACGATTTTCCTCGTAGTATAGACACTTTGTCTTGTGATAGTGAAATGCGCAGATTCATCCGACCTCGTTGTGCCTTATGGCGATATTCCTGCTGGGTTTGCTCATCTGCGCAACAATTATGTGATTGTACATTATGTCTTTCAGATCACGGAGAATTAGACTTCGTCGAAAATATCAAGTGATTTATCACATCTTCTTCCGCTGGTAACACAATCAGTAATTAATTACAATATGCTATTGTGGTGTGCGTGCTGTAAGACCTTCGGTACACACACCATCAGATTATTTGACTTGTCGCTCTAACGAAGTAGGCGAGTGTCAGAAATATTTCTCGTGATCTTATCATGGCGTTTTTATCTTCTGTCGTTAGGTCAGACAATAGAAATGACACTTGCACGCTTAGAGTAGCAGATTGACGGTGACCAACTTTAAACAGAACTTGATTAATTTTGAAACGTCTCCTTAGAAAAATTATACAAGACTGTGCTTAAACTGACATACAATATTTTTAGCGCAACGCAATCTGACTTTCAATAGTCCCTACAAAAGAATGGCCCTGACTAACATTAACCTATACCTTTCACAAATCACTTACCTCACCAAAAATCTTCATTACTCGAACTACTGCAATACAGCGAGCGCCACTACTGCCAGCTAAATAAAAGATTCAAACTATGGAAGTCACTAACTACTGATAGGCACAGTTAGCAAATGAAAGATTTTAATAGAGAACAAACAATGTATTTACCTTAATAGTCATAATATATATATCAGTTCATAACATCAATTCTTACAAATTTCAAAACTCCGCCATCTCTGTCCCCACGTCCACCACTGCTGGTGGCTCACCTCCAACTGCGCAATGCTACGCGCTGTTAGCATCCAGCTGCCGCTGCCCAACACTACAATGGCAGACAACAATGCAAACCAGCCACAGACTGCACACGGCACAGCCAGTGATTTTTATACAGAGAGCTGCATGGCGGCGGCGTTACCAATAAAAAAACCTAAACAGCGTACTTACATAGCCCTCATGCTCCCCACAAAAAAAAATTTACAAATAGTTTTGGGCAGTGGCCAATACAGATTTGAAAATTTTTTTCATAATTACAATGACAAAGAAATGAAATGCACACACTTATCGATACAATGTTGGTCAGAAGCTAAAATTTTCTCACAGTCCATAAAGACAGTCCTGATCATTCAACAAAGTAAAATTGCAGTGTTTTTCTCAAAGTCTGAGTAGTAAAAGAAAATGCACACAGAAGTAGTGGATTTCCATGCAGTCTTGAAGAAGTAGTGTTGTCCTTCCAACGGAAAGACAGTGCTGACTCTTGACATGCAGACAGGTAATGGGCCACAACAGAGCAAACCCACAGCAGAGTCAGTCGAAGTTTTCAAGAATATTGGTAGGTAGGTCGTCACAGAGTAGACCCATTGTAGTCCTGGTAGAGATTACGGTATTGGTGGCCCACCAGAGGTGCAGACCCACTGCAGTCCTTGAAGAAATAATGGTATCGGTGGGTCGTAAAAGGTGTAGACCCACTGTAGTCCTTGTAGAGATGGCCAGCAGCCATCTGTTTGACTGTGCAAGTGCACAATCACCATTGAAGAGTCTTGCGGATAATATAGCAAGTACATAACCACCACTTGTGCACTCACAAAAATTGTTTTTGAAATGTCCTTACAACCAGCAATGCTGTTATCCAGTCCCTTACTGAATTATTAACACACTTGCAAACACTATCAGTCCCCACCTCTCACATATTGTCCATATACTATGACCAACACAAACGTGTGCAATGAAATGTAATTTACAAGTTACTTAATTTGATGAACTGGTGTCAATTACAATTTTATAACATAAGAATACAATAACAAAGGTACAAAATATATCATTAAAGAACATAACAATACAGATAACATTTGTAGTAGTACAGGCTTTACAAAAGAATCGAAATAGCAAATACATCTGTGTTACAAAAATTACGACATAAGTACATACATAAAAGATCAGAATAACTTCTGAAACATCAACTTCACACATGAGCATTAGAACAAAACAGAATAAATAATGTGTAAACATCTTTACAAAGTAAATAACATGTTATTAATGCAAATTATATTTGAGGATAACAGTATTCCTCAACATAGTGAATGTAGCTTAGTATTATAAGAGAAAAAATTCTATGAAACAGCACACACAGACAGGAAGAAAACAAATACACAAGGGTACACAAACACATAGTGGGATAACACAAAGAAAGGACAGGGTTTGTTTTACTGCAGTATTTTTCAAACAAAACTTTCTTTACTTCTCAGAGATCTCCCTTCGTTCTTCATTATTTCCAAAAAGTCCTATCTATACCTGCTTTCTGTACTTTTCTCATATAACCTCTTAGTGCATTTCTTCAAATCCATCGCAACTCATTCTCTTATATAGGCTACCCCACTTAAGCTAACTTAAATCTACTGAGCTCAGATGCTTACCTAAGGGACGAGGTAATGCAGCGGCACAAAACAATTAATACAAACAGCAATGACAAAAAAATGCAAGTAAGCATAGCGAGCAGCAATAACTGTAATAATTTATATCTAAACATGACAAAGCTGAAGCAGAAAAAATATTACAGTAAAATTGTTTAATACCTATGTCACATCTTTACACTAGAGTGATGCATCACGAGAACATACGCTAGCAGATAAGTTATCAAATCGTAAAAAAATTATTTTTGCAATTCCTGTGAAGGGAAATCTCTATTTGTGCTCTCTTTTCTAAGAAAGTACATCATAAAATGATTCTTTACTGGGTCTGTAGACAGAAAATAGTGATATTAGTCCATCTATTAAATTTTATTTTAAGCAATGCTGCAGTGCAGATAGAAACTGGATATTAAACAAAATGAGCAATCTCTCAGCTAGAAAGACAATAGATATAAAATGTTTCTCATCATTTCATTTCAGTAAATATAATAAATTAAGAACGCTACAGTGTAATCATGTTTTCAAGTTTGAGGGTGTCGTATTTACGATGCTTTCTACAAAGGAATGTCAATAGCGAGGATAATGGCTTCTTTTTTTTTTACCTGTGCCTCTGAAACGCACACACTAATGGCTTTTTTCCCAGGCGACTGTCGCACAGCTGGGTGCCCACGACGCATTAAGTGCAGATGGTCACTTACCTTTCTTACTGAAAAATTTACGACAGCAGTTTCCGCTACAGTGACAGTCTCATATAAAAATATTTTCACAGGTTGAGAATTTGCGTTACAAATGTATAGAAAATAAAATCCTATAAATATAACAGTGTCCAAAAAATTTTCTTCGGCATTGTAATACATTCGCGCATTTACATACATTTCATAACTCTTAAAGTACGATTCTTGGTTTCCAACAACCTTTTTCACAAACCAGAGTCCCTAACCACTACTCATTATTCCTTGCTTTATTAAACATACACATATTCGTCGACACTTCTTCAATATTTCATCATAACAGATACATAGCATAACCAAATAACTCATATAGCATCAGCTTAAACATACCTCAGCAGCATAATTCACATCATCGTTGTAATAATAACATCATAACACCTCAGTCAAATCTCAAAAACGTCATAGCTTTCTGCAATAATTTCAAAACCTAAAAAAAATATTCTCTGCTCATTTCAAAAGTGTCATCTACCTCAAACGTACTTTAAAAATCATGATCTTATACCAAATATGTCATTCAAAGCTCTCATGGTATCACAATGGTTCCGAAAAAATATGAACATTTCACAAAGTACAGACAAAATAGAATTTCATAAGTGTGAAATTATCCAGCTGTTTGATTGCGTAAACATGTGTCACCGATGTAATAAAAAAAATGTTTGTCTCTCAGTTAAATAATCAGATAGCTGTGTAATTTGTGTGTTAGAGAAATATGGTACCGATGTGTAAAGCTGTATAAGTAAATACCATATTAGCTAGGGCTCCTTGTGCTTGCCAAACACATGGTACACAAAGTAAGCGTGTACCCCCCTGAAGATTAATGAATAATACCCTCAGGTGTTGTTCCATTGTGTCTAACTTTTGAAGATTTTGTTCCATTGTGTCTAACTTTTGAAGCTTTTGTCCTATTTGTTGCATTAATTATAATAAGAATGCACTGGTGTTTGAAACGTGCTCCTCAGTGCTTTTCGGCAGTGAATTTGCACCGGCAACATTCACATTTTGACAAGCGGAAAATGTGTCTTGACTCATTTGAGAAAACGGTGAGAACCCAAAACCTGAGTCTACAGTATTTGCAATATTGTGTTCCATCATTCCCGATTACTGAGGCGAGCTGTTGCCGACCGATCGATCGATAACGCTTCCCTGTTCACTACCTGTTTCACTGTCTACACCATTATTTGACGCCCGCTCCATTTCCCTATGCACAGTTACCAAATTACTACTTTGAATGTCCGTTAATTCATTACACAGTGGTGCTGGTAAGGTACGCTTGTCGTCACTATTATTTCTCAGTTTACTTTGGAGCCTAGTGTTACGTACGTTTTTCACACACCATTATTGTCACAATATTGCACACGATAACACAAAAAACACAATTTGAAGAACAAAAAAAGAAAACACATTAACATAACATTGAAAATAATATCTCATAAATTGCAAGCGCAGCTGCGATATACTTGGTGCAAATCTACATGCATGCCCCAACTGTTTTACTGTACAAGAATGAAAAACTAAAACTACAAAGGAAATTCTCTCTATGATTACGCTCTAGCAATAAACAATAGCTACACTAATTACACAAACTACAAGAACAATATCAGAAGATTCCAGTGAGGTATCCTCGGCCAGGGGTCGATATATGAAACGCCCCCTTAGAAAAATTATACAAGACTGTGCTTAAACTGACATACAATATTTTTAGCGCAACGCAATCTGACTTTCAATAGTCCCTACAAAAGAATGGCCCTGACTAACATTAACCTATACCTTTCACAAATCACTTACCTCACCAAAAATCTTCATTACTCGAACTACTGCAATACAGCGAGCGCCACTACTGCCAGCTAAATAAAAGATTCAAACTATGGAAGTCACTAACTACTGATAGGCACAGTTAGCAAATGAAAGATTTTAATAGAGAACAAACAATGTATTTACCTTAATAGTCATAATATATATATAAGTTCATAACATCAATTCTTACAAATTTCAAAACTCCGCCATCTCTGTCCCCACGTCCACCACTGCTGGTGGCTCACCTCCAACTGCGCAACGCTACGCGCTGTTAGCATCCAGCTGCCGCTGCTCAACACTACAATGGCAGACAACAATGCAAACCAGCCACAGACTGCACACGGCACAGCCAGTGATTTTTATACAGAGAGCTGCATGGCGGCGGCGTTACCAATAAAAAAACCTAAACAGCCTACTCACAATTTTCACACACATTTATTAAAATAGGTTCAAGCATAAACCTTACGTAACTTGATTCTGGATGCTATTTACAATTGACAATCTGAAGTTCCTTTGGTCTTGGTACGTTAATCTTATTCTCACATATCTCTGATACTTGACAAAGTGACCGAGCGAGGTGTCGCAGTGGTAGCACACTGGACTCGCATTTGGGAGGACAACGGTTCAATCGCGTCTCCATCCATCCTGATTTAGGTTTTCCGTAATTCCCCTAAATCGTTTCGGGCAGATGCCGGGATGGTTCCTTTGAAAGGGCACGGCCGATTTCCTTCCCAATTCTTTCCTAACCCGAACTTGCACTCCGTCTCTAATGACCTCGTTGTTGATGGGAAATTAATCGCTAACCTAACCTAACTTGACAAAGTGTCTATACACATCTCTTCATGGTTATGTACAGGAATATGATAATCTTATTAGGCGCAGACTGAAACTTAACTATAGACTGGTACAGACAAATGCAGACTCACTAATGGGATGTCTGTACAGATGTTATAATACCTCGCGCATTCAGGTATCACTGAGTGACTGTGATCCGTGAGGAGAAAAGGTTCTACGTTAGCAGCAATCTCAGTGGCTGCGTTACATATTAATACGCGGATCGGCGGAAGCAGAATTTGGTCCGCCTCTAAGACAGGGCCATCTCGCACTGCGGTGACGGACGAGCGCTGCGCCTGCGCTGTTGTGCTTAGCGGGGCGCGCTCTAGGGTGAAAGTTGTGTACGCGCTGACTACGCAGAACTATGTACACAACAGCTATGATTTTATTTTGTCAGTTTTATCAAGTTGGAATGTAAAGGGATATCGGCCTGTGGAGATGTATTGCCACACGATCTGCATTACCTTGCAGACGTATATTGATAATTTATATTACGTTTTAGCGTATTTAGCTCTTGAAAACTTTTTCCTCCCCCCTCCCCCCTCCAAGTCTTTGTTTAACTAATCTTTCCATGCTTTCCATGTCGCCACATGGGATCACTCAAGAACCATTTTCTCGAAAGGTACACCAGTCATTTTAATTGTATTCAGAGCTGGGGTAAAGAAGCCTGCCTTAAGCAGGGATTGCCAGAATGCTAAATAGGGGTTTCATCTATGCAGTTAAGTCAGTGTCGCTGTTGAACTTAGAAATAGGTGTCAGCGGAGACGGCGGCATGGAAATAATTTCTGCTGCTGCGACATTAGCTCAGACTTTTTGAGATTATTGGATAATATAGGTCAGAGATGGGAAAAACAGTTGTGTTGAACAAACTGTATCAATACGATGGAGTCTCTTGCCATACACAGTTTCCATACATGCAAAAATAATTAGCATTGCACAAACTTTATCTATAAGACCCAAGTTATTGTCATACACAGTTAGTAGGTCCATGAGATATACAATAAGGCTTCTGGTTTCAGTGTACTTTGTTAGCTGTGGTTAACCTGCCACCCCTACCCCGTTCTTACAACGTTGCACTTTGTGAAAGTCCTTCCTACTCAGAAACTTAAATCTTCTCAGTGAGATTGCGTTTATTTGCACATGTGTCACATCTCTTCTGAACTCTTAAGTTACTGTAAGTAAAGGAGGAAAACTTTCAGTTTCTGAGGTTGAATGTTCTGAGAAATGCAAGAGTAACTCTCAGATGCATCACAGGACAGGTGAGATCCATTAATCTGCATCCAGAGTCAGCAATCCGACTTCCGGTGGGCAGGGGAAGATTCTTCTGGCAGCAGTATCACTTTCCCTTTCCCGGCTGCAGTCACGAATGGTACACGAGATGAGTGATTGTCGGTAGGCCTACTGAATGGTGTTGGTCCAGCGAAAAGCTGAGATGCTACAGAAATTAGCCCCGGTGACCTACAGTTACAGACACCTTCCTATAAGATCGTACGAATTAAAAGAATACAGACGTGCACGACGGAAAACACCTTGTCTAAATTATCAGGGTTGGCCGAAGTAAGCACGAAATATGGGTATCGCAGCTCACATAGACATATTAATAACGGGATGCGACAAATAACAAAAATAAAGGTCACGTAACTATAATAAGAGTGGACGAACAAGAACAAAGTGCTCGTATTAAGAAGGGTGTAAGACAAGGCTGTAGCCTTTCGCCCCTACTCTTCAATCTGTACATCGAGGAAGCAATGATGGAAATAAAAGAAAGGTTCAGGAGTGGAATTAAAATACAAGGTGAAAGGATATCAATGATACGATTCGCTGATGACATTGCTATCCTGAGTGAAAGTGAAGAAGAATTAAATGATCTGCTGAACGGAATGAACAGTCTAATAAGTACGCGGCATGGTTTGAGAGTAAATCGGAGAAAGACAAAGTTAATGAGAAGTAATAGAAGTGAGAACAGCGAGAAACTTAATATCAGGATTCATGGTCACGAAGTCAATGAAGTTAAGGAATTCTGCTACCTAGGCAGTAAAATAACCAATGACGGACGGACCAAGGAGGACATCAAAAGCAGACTCGCTATGGCAAAAAAGGCATTTCTGGCCAAGAGAAGTCTACTAATATCAAATACCGGCCTTAATTTGAGGAAGAAATTTCTGACGATGTACGTCTGGAGTACAGCATTGTATGGTAGTGAAACATGGACTGTGGTAAAACCGAAACAGAAGAGAATCGAAGCATTTGAGATGTGGTGCTATAGACGAATGTTGAAAATTAGGTGGACTGATAAGGTAAGGAATGAAGAGATTCTACGCAGAATCGGAGAGGAAAGGAATATGTGGAAAACACTGATAAGGAGAAGGGACAGAATGATAGGAGATCTGCTAAGACATGAGGGAATGACTTCCATGGTACTAGAGGGAGCTGTAGAGGGCAAAAACTGTAGAGGAAGACAGAGATTGGAATACATCAAGCAAATAATTGAGGACGTAGGTTGCTAGTGCTACTCTGAGATGAAGAGCTTAGCACAGGAAAGGAATTCGTGGCGGGCCGCATCAAACCAGTCAGTAGACTGATGACCAAAAAAAAAACAACGATCTCAGTTATTGCTGACTCGCATTAAAATCATTTATCCATATAATCAAGAATACCATAAGCTATAGGCACAGAAACAATATAAAAATTGTTGCTGAATAAGTTAATGAGTTACAGAAAAGTCTTGGAAAAACCTGAACAAACACCAGTACTGTCGCCTAAGTACATCGTGTGTGAAAATTGGATCAAATAAACATCGATGCAAGATGAATAATTTCACGCTCGCCTCATCTCAGTGAATACAGATTTGGCCCATTCTTGCCACTCTACTCATGTACGAGTGCAGAGGACAGCTGCAGTATTGGCTAAGCATTCTAAGTTAAGCCACAGCGACTGCGTTCTACTCTACGTCGGAGACTTCTGGCTCTGCAGCTCCAAACTGAAGCGTACTGCCTCATGCACTATTTAAAAGTCTTCTCTTCCTAAAGAGCGATGTTATCGATGTCGCTCGGGGAGCAAGTACTCTCTTACTCTCCTCTTCGAAACTTGGTTAGTTCTCCCAGCACTGGAATCTCGCTGGCCAATTGCAACAAACCTTACGAGTTCCATCCAATGATGATTTAGTTAACATTTTAACAAATTTCGTACGCTTACGGATCCTGCTGTGGTTAACCAACGAAGTACATTTCCCGTTGCAATGGGGTAGGAAGCAAAAAGTCTGCCCCACTTCACGACAGATTCTAGTTATGACCAACGAGAAAGTATCCACGTTCCTAAGTGCAAGTCCTTTGCTCTGCAAGCAAAATGATTGCTATGAGCAAGTCATAGACCTCTTACTAATTTTGAAGGAAAATTTCAGCTGGCCTCTTTCAGACCTAATGGCTGAATCCCACACTAGCAGCATCGAGTGTTTCCTTCTCTACTTCAGATCTTACCTTTGCTAAAAGGCTTTCTTTGAGCTCTGCACACAATAAAACTTTAAAATGGACTGGGCAGCCACAGCGTTCGGTCTGCAGAGCATTCTCCTCAGGTGTACCTGGCCAAACTCCGCTTCCAGCAGAAACATTTTTACGACCTGTGTGGTCAGCCTCATGACTCTTGCCATTTGCAAGCCAGTTAAAAGCCACCAGGCTGCAGCACCCTACAAGAATCTGTCACTGTACCAAAAGGATAAGAGACACTGCTAATTAGATTTGCCGTCATTGGGTTATATTATTATTGCCTGTAGCTTTCAAGCAACATTATTGATTTGATTTAGTAGTCAGATGCGCATATTGAATTATTAAACAGGTTATGCTAAAGTTTTGGAAGAAACTGGCACGTATCACTGTCTACAGGCTCCACGGTCCCCAACTTTTCCCTGGTATGCGTTTCGCGAGTTCTACATGGGATTGTCTTTTAATTCTTGGTACCTGCTCTTTGCGAGCACTAGGGTTCTCTTCCATCTACAGTGTCTGTCACTGTTGCGTGATGAAAAACTCTATGATCTCGTCCTACTTACAAATCAGACCTATTGCGAGCCTGCTGCTCTTCTTTCCTTCTTCTCTGTCCCCTCTATTAATCCTACAAAGACCGCAGAAGACAACGTGAAACGTCCTCTTAGAAAAATTATGACTGACTGTGCTTAAACTGACACACAATATTTTTAGCGCAACGCAATCTGACTTTCAAAAATCCCTACAAAAGAATGGCCCTGACTAACTTTAACCTATACCTTTCATGGATCACTTACCTCACAAAAATCTTCGTTACTCGAACTAGTGCAAAACAGCGAGTGCCAATACTGCCAGCTAAATAAAGGATTCTAACCATTGAAGGATCTAACTACTGATAGGCATAGTTATCAGATGAGAGATTTTGATAGAGAACCAACAATGTATGTACCTTAATAGTGTTCATCAGTTCATGACATCCAGTATTACAAATTTACTCTTTCTGGCAGACACACGTTCAGATCGTCCGCTCTCAAAATTCTGCCATCTCTCTTCCTACATCCATCACTGCTTTCAGCTCACCTCCAACTACGCAACGCTACGCAGAGGGGGTCAGGGATTTTCTCTGCCTCGTGATGACTGGGTGTTGTGTGATGTCCTTAGGTTAGTTAGGTTTAAGTAGTGCTAAGTTGAAGGGGACTGATGACCACAGAGGTTAAGTCCCATAGTGCTCAGAGCCATTTGAGCCAACGCTACGCGCTGTTCACATCCAACTGCCCAACACTACAATAGCGAGTATTTCAACATTGCCAACCAGCAACAGACTGCACACAGCACATCCAGTGATTTTCATACAGAGCGCTACGTGGCGTTACCAACATAAAAACCTAAACAGTCTACTTACAAACGGTCGCATATTAGAATAAATGGGTTGAACGAATGTAGCACTCGATGCATGCAATCATAGAGTCTCTCTCTCACCCTCTCTCTCTCTCTCTCTCTCTCTCTCTCTCTCTCTCACACACCCTCTCTCTCTCTCTCTCTCTCTCTCTCTCTCTCTCTCTCTCTCTCTCTCTCTCTCTCTCTCTCTCTCTCACACACACACACCCTCTCTCTCTCTCTCTCTCTCTCTCTCTCTCTCTCATACACACACACACACACACACACTAGTGAACACGCTAGAGCTCCAGGCAGAAATCGTATAATTACTGCGGCACGCATCTTGACAGAGAAATTCCGAAGAGGCACGCCTGCAGGGAGTATCGGTCTAAACCGGCGGTCAGGACGCGCTGCAAAGTACTTAGGCGGAAGGACCTGGAGCGGGGGCGGGGTAGGTGGCGGTGGGGGAGAGGGTGAGGGGTGGCAGAGAGGAAGGGCTGCCGCGAGTGCTGGGGCGAGGCGCGCACCGCACCCCTTTCTTGTAATTTAGAGAAATAAACATTAGCGCAGCACTGCGATAGAGCAATAAAATAAATCAAGCCGGAGAAAACATAATGGTGCCGCACCGCGCCTCCTCCTGGTCGGAGCGAAAACAGGGCCGCGCCTCGCCCGGTGCGGGGGTGTGAGGGGGCGGGAGAGCGGCGGCAGTGGCGCTCAAATGGCCGACTCTCGTGCCGCGCGGGGGCGGCTTTCTTCGAGTGCCAACAGCCGGCGTGAGTTAGCGGCGCGCCGGGCACACCCCCGGCTGATGGACAGGCGTCCATGCGCTCTCTATTGCCCCGTCTGGCAGCGCGCCCTCGCGGCATAGCTCCTGTCTAAAACACGGTCCTGCAAGGCGCTCTAATTCTGCTCCTACGTCAGGGAGAATTTTAGTTAACGCTAGAGATGTAGCGGACGTGTTTTATCGCTTTATGTATCAGGAGTTACGATTATACGGATCCTTTTGCAGCTCTAGTATTGTATCTTTGCTTCGGTTGCAGTCAAACTCTAAGAGGCAACCGAATGAAAACGAGACATACAGGGTGTTACAAATAGATACGGGCAAATTTTCAGGAAACATTCCTCATACACAAAGAAAGAAAATATGTTATGTGGACGTGTGTCCGGAAACGCTCACTCTCCATGTCAGAGCTCATTTTATTAGTTCTCTTCAAATCACATTAATCATGTAATGGAAACACACAGCAACAGAACGTACCAACGTGACTTCTAACACTTTGTTACAGGAAATGTTCAAAATGTCCTCCGATAGCGAGGATACATGCATCCACCCTCCGTCGCATGGAGTCCCTGATGTGCTGATGCAGCCCCGGAGAATGGCGTATTGTATCACAGCCGTCCACAAGAGTCTCTACATTTGGTACCGTGGTTGAGTAGACAAGAGCTTTCAAATGCCCCCATCAATGAAAGTCAAGAGGGCTGAGGTTAGGAGAGCGTGGAGGCCATGGAAATGGTGCGCCTCTACCAATCCATCGGTCACCGAATCTGTTGTTGAGAAGCGTACGAACACTTCGACTGAAATGTGCAGGAGCTCCATAATGCATGAACCACATGTTGTGTCGTAAAGGCACATGTTCTAGCAGCAGAGGTAGAGTATCCCGTATGAAATCATGATAACGTGCTCCATTGAGCGTAGGTGGAAGAACATGGGTCCCAATCAAGACATCACCAACAATGCCTGCCCAAACGTTCACGGAAAATCTGCGTTGATGACGTGATTGCACAACTGCGTGCGGATTCCCGTCAGCCCACACATGTTGATTGTGAAAATTTACAATTTGAACACGTTGGAATGAAGCCTCATCTGTAAAGAGAACATTTGCACTGAAATGAGGATTGACACATTGTTGGATGAACCATTCGCAGAAGTGTACCCGTGGAGACCAATCAGCAGCTGAAAGTGCCTGCACACGCTGTACATGGTACGGAAACAACTGGATCTCCCGTAGCACTCTCCACACAGTGACGTGGTCAACGTTACCTTGTACAGCAGCAAGTTCTCTGACGCTAACATTAGGGTTATCGTCAACTGCACGAAGAATTGCCTCGTCCATTGCAGGTGTCCTCGTCGTTCTAGGTCTTCCCCAGTCGCGAGTCACAGGCTGGAATGTTCCGTGCTCCCTATCACGCCGATCAATTGCTTCGAACGTCTTCCTGTCGGGACACCTTCGTTCTGGAAATCTGTCTCGATACTAACGTACCGCGCCACGGCTATTGCCCCGTGCTAATCCATACATCAAATGGGCATCTGCCTACTCCGCATTTGTAAACATTGCACTGACTGCAAAACCACGTTCGTGATGAACACTAATCTGTTGATGCTACGTACTGATGTGCTTGAAACTTGTACCGTAGAGCAATGAGTCGGATGTCAATCCAAGTACCGAAGTCAACGTTACCTTCCTTCAATTGGGCCAACCGGAGGTGAATCGTGGAAGTACAGTACATACTGACTGCCGGCCGCGGTGGTCTCGCGGTTCTAGGCGCTCAGTCTGGAGCCGCGCGACTGCTACGGTCGCAGGTTCGAATCCTGCCTCGGGCATGGATTTGTGTGATGTCCTTAGGTTAGGTTTAAGTAGTTCTAAGTTCTAGGGGACTAATGACCTAAGATGTTAAGTCCCATAGTGCTCAGAGCCATTTGAACATACTGACGAAACAAAAATGAGCTCTAACATGGAAAATAAGCGTTTCTGGACACATGTCTACATAACATCTTTTCTTTATTTGTGTGTGAGGAATGTTTCATGAAAATTTGGCCGTACCTTTTTTGTAAATCCTGTATAGAACAAAGTAAGAGCACTCTTTATTATTTCAAAAGTAATTGCCATAATTGTTAATACATTTCACCGCACTGTGAGACAAACCGGTCGACGCCTTAATGGAAAAACATTTCCTGTTGCCTAAGGAACCGAAGCAAACAGACGACTACAAACGTTTGTCTTCAGTGCTGCAAGAATATGGAAATCGCACGGGGAGATTTGATTTGATCTGATTTATTGCTGATTCAGAGACTTGTTGCGTTACATTTTGTAACAGGTCGTTCATTTTACAGCTTTTCATATAGGTTAAAAACATATTCCACATTACAAACTGCAATTATTGTTGTCAGAAATTACAATGGAAGTAATAATAAATTAAAAATACATTAGAAATTGAAAGAAAAAAACTAAAAAATTAAGAAGATATGATGATAAATGACAGGAAAGACTTGCGTAGAAAGCGAAGGAGAAACGTTACCCTATCTGAGACAGCGGGCTCTGAAAACCTTGGAATTACTTCTTGCAGTCCCGGTTCGCTACAGTTTAGTTTACGGATTAATATTTCTTAAACAATATGTACAAAAACAGTATAATTATTATGTACCTTGTGGAAAGCGCAGTGGTGTGTGAGTGTGAAGTACGTAATTTTCTGGCGTTATTAATTAACCTTCAGTTCCTATATTACGTGTCTTGAATTTTACCTGTTATGTTGCTTATGTACTAAATGTTCAGTTAAAAGTGCTACATTCCAACAGAGGTACAATGTCTGCGGATGGATATGCCTGTTGTCTGTACTTAAGCAATAACAGGATTACAGGGATGAGTGCATGACACTGTTTATTCTAATACAGTTTAATTTTTCTAGATGTTGTGTAAGGTTGTCTGCGTAACGTGTTAGTGAAAGTTTCCGCTGTTCGAGTGAGTGTGTATATTCGAAACTGCTGTCTGTCTTCGTGTCCGAACTGGAAACTTTGTCTTACATGCTTCGTGTATGTTACAGTGTCCTGTTATACGGCCGTGTCTGCCTGTAATCGTCATGTAGTGTCCTTGATACATCATCAGCGATTTTGCACTACTGGCCATTAAAATTGTTACACCACGGAGATGACGTGCTACAGACAGGAAATTTAACCGACAGAGAGAAGATGCTGTGATATGCAAATGATTAGCTTTTCAAAGCATTCACACAAGGTTGCGGCCGGTGGCGACACCTATAGCGTGCTGACATGAGGAAAGTTTCTTATACAAAAACAGCAGTTGACCGGCGTTGCCTGGTGAAACGTTGTTGTGATGCCTCGTGTAAGGACGAGAAATGCGTACCGTCACGTTTCCGACTTTGATCAAGGTCGGATTGTAGCCTATCGCGATTGCGGTTTATCGTATCGCGACATTTCTGCTCGCGTTGGTCGAGATCCAATGACTGTTATCAGAATATAGAATCGGTGGGTTTAGGGGGGTTATACGGAACGCCCTGCAGGATTACAACGGCCACGTATCACTAGCAGTCGAGATGACAGGCGTCTTATCCGCATGGCTGTAACGGATCGTGCAGCCACGTCTCGATCCCTGAGTCAACAGATGGGGACGTTTGCCAGACGACAACCATCTGCACGAACAGTTCGACGATGTTTGCAGCACCATGGACTATCAGCTCGGAGACCATGGCTGCGGTTACCCTTGCCGCTGCATCACAGACAGGAGCGCCTCCGATGATGTACTCAACGACGAACCTGGGTTCACGAATGGCAAAATGTCATTTTTTCAGATGAATCCCGGTTCTGTTTACAGCATCATGATGGTCGCATCCGTGTTAGGCGACATCGCGGTGAACGCGCATTGGAAGCGTGTATTCGTCATCGCCATACTGGCATATCACCCGTCGTGACGGTATGGGGTGCCATTGGTTACACGTCTCTGTCATCTCTTGTTCGCATCGACGGCACATTTGAACAGTGAATTTACATTTCAGATGTATGACGACCCGTGGCTTTACCCTTCATTCGATTCCTGCGAAACCCCACATTTGAACAGGATAAAGCATGACCGCATGTTGCAGGTCCTGTACGGGTCTTTCTAGATACAGAAAATGTTCGACTGCTGCCCTGACCAGCACATACTCCAGATTTCTCACCAATTGCAAACGTATGGTCAATGGTGGCCGAGCAACTGGCTCGTCACAACACGCTAGTCAATACTCGTGAGGAACTGTGGTATCGTGTTGAAGCTGCATGGGCAACTGTACCTGTACACGCCATCCAAGCTCTGTTTGACTCAATGCCGAGGCGTATCATGGCCATTATTACGGCCAGAGGTGGTTGTTCTGGATACTGATTTCTCGGGATCTATGCACCCATTTTCCTTGAAAATGATATCACATGTCAGTTCTAGTATAATATATTTGTCCAATGAATTCCCGTTTATCATTTTAATGGCCAGTAGTGTATATATTATCTCCCACTCGTCTCTGTCTCTTATTGCACAAACCATGTCATTGTCGTACTACGTTGGTGCGCCAATCTCTTCAACTTAGAGTACCACTTCCACGATCATTTACTTGTTGTATGCTCTCAAATATTTGTCTTTCCCTATAATTTTTATCATCTTCAGTTCCCACTAGCACCATGGAAGCTACTCCCCGACGTCTTAACAAATGTTCTCTCATCCTGTCCCTTCTCCTTGTCAGTGTTCTCCGTATATTTCTTCCCTCGTCAATTATGCGGAGAATCTCCTCATTCCTTACTTCAACAGTCCACCTAATTTTCAACATTCATCTGTAGCATCACATCACAAATGTTTCATTTTTCTTGTGTTCAGGTTTTCCTTCAGTTCATATTTCATTGCCATTCAGTGCTGTGCCCCAAACGTAAACAGATTTCTTCCTCAAATTAAGGCCTATGTTTAACACTAGCAGACTTTTCTCGGCCAGAAGTTCCTTTATGCCATGTTATTTTGGTTTTTATGTCCTCCTTGTTCCGTCCGTCATGGGTCATTTTGCTGCCTGCGTAGCAGAATTACTCAATTTCATCTACTTCGTGATCACAAATTCTTATGTTAAACTTCTCGCTGTTTATATTTCTGCTGCTTCTCATTACTTTTGTTTTTCTTCGATTTTTTCTCAGTCCACTTTCTGTACTCATTAGACTGTTAATTCGATTCAACGGATCCGGTAGTTCTTCTTCATTTTCAGTGAGGATAGCGAAGTTATCAGCGAATCTTATCATTGATATCCTTTCACCTTGAACATTAATTTCCACCTCGAACCTTTCTTTCATTTATCGTGATTACATCTTCAATGTATAGGTTGAACAGCAGGGACGAAAAGCTACATCCTAGTCTTATACCCCTTTTCACCCGAGCACTTCGTTGTTGGTCTTCCAGTCTCATTGCTCCCTCTAGGTTCCTGTGCACATAGTATATTTCCGTCTTTCCTTATACCTTACCTGTACTTTTTTCAGAAAATGTGTTACACCTTTCTAATGGACCACTTCGTTTCAGGTCTTCCAATCTTATTGTTCCCCTTGCTTCTTGTACATACCGTATATTACCCGTCATTCAGTACAGCTTATTTTTCGCAGAATTTCGGACATCCTGCACAGTTATACATTGTCAAATGCTTTATCTGCATCCACAAATCTCATCAGCGTGTATTGATTTTTCTTCAGTCTTGTTTCCTTTACAAACGCAACTTCAGAGCTACCTCGAGCATCTATTTCCTTTTTCGTTTTTCTGTATATTATTGGTGTCAACAACTTGGATGCATGAGCTGTTAAGCTGATTACGCACAGATCTGGTCTTGCTATCACCGGAATTGCGCTTACGACACTTTTACGAAAGTGTGATTCTGTTCCGTCAGTCTCACAGATTCTACACACCAACTTGACTATTGGGTTTCGTCGTCACTTCCCTCCAATGATTTTAGGAACTTCTATGGAATGTTGTAGGAATTAATACAATAATTAATACTTCATTATTTGTTACCTTTGCTGGTGCAGCAGTTTTGGTTTCTAGCAGTGTATGACGACTTCGTCGTCGTCATGACGTTAAACTCTGACGATCTTCCTTCAAAAGTCATCTATACGCCTCATCAGAACGATAGAAACTAAGATGTATTTTTCTGAGAATAGTTTTCAAAGGCTTCAAATGGCTCTGAGCACTATGGGACTTAACTTCTGAGGTCATCAGTCCCCTAGAACTTAGAACTACTTAAACCTAACTAACCTGAGGACATCACACACATCCATGCCCGAGGCAGGATTCGAACCTGCGACCGTAGCGGTCGCGCGGCTCCAGACTGTAGCGCCAAAACCGCTCGGACACTCCGGCCGGCGAGAATAGTTTGTTATTGTTTGCAAGCAGCTTTCTGATTTAATTGCAATGGATACGGAACGGAATCTTTCTTCAGCAATCACAATAACTTATTTTTCTGATGTCAAAGTATAACTGGTTAAAAACTAGTAGACATTCGGTCTTTTTAACATAATCCCAAGACATGCTGTTCATCGTCTAGTGTAAGGGATATGGGAATCGAGTGAAGCCCACTCCAATCTGTTAACTGTAATAGACACGAAGTATTCAGTAGAACGTGTACTTTGGTTTCCTGCATTTACCGTGCCTCGATTAATACATTCATCGCATGTATTTTATTGTCGGCCGTAAGTCTAAACGAGTATTGAAGCAATTCTTTGAATTTGCCAAGTACATGTACGAGGTGCCTTCAGCCGAAGAGGTCGATCGGTACGTTACATCAGTGGCAGCCGACGAGTGAGTTCACTCGCCGTCGCTCGGGGGCGCACAGTACGTTCTGCGTCCTCGGCTACAAAGTAGTCTCGCTCAAACCATTGCCAGTCGCGTCTTCTGCTAGTCGTGATTTTTCATCGTGTGCAAGTGAGACAGTGCACTACGTCGGTGTTCGGACCACCAGCTGTTACTGCGTGACAGGGAAATGCGGTGGGTAAGTCACCTGCGGTATATCATTGCAAAGTGCGCCATGTCTTAACGTAGTATTATTTTTATTCTGATAGGAGGAAAGTCTTTGGTTTAGTGAGGAATTTTCCCTCAATTTAGGCGATGACGAAATAGTAGCAAGAAAACTATTGACTTTTTGTGTGGACTCAGGATTCCTGTTCAGTTTAAATGGCCAAAGGTTTTAATGTGGTGACCGACTCATCCCGTTAGCCCCTCAATCAACGAACCACTTGAATGCCATCCACTATTTTATTAATACTATTAACGTATGGCAACGGTAGGGATAGATGTACTGGGTATTAGAAAGGAAAATACTTCCTGATGGCCGGCCGTAGTGGCCGTGCGGTTCTAGGCGCTACAGTCTGGACCGCGAGACCGCTACGGTCGCAGGTTCGAATCCTGCCTCGAGCATGGATGTGTGTGATGTCCTTAGGCTAGTTAGGTTTAAGCAGTTATAAGTTCTAAGGGACTGATGACCTCAGAAGTTGAGTCCCATAGTGCTCAGAGCCACTTCCCGATGTTCTGCAACATTATAATTATTTGGTCAAGAACCGGCCTTTGGTTCCCCATCGTCTGGTGACAACTGAATATTGCAAACAGAGAATAACATGATGTGTGGCTCACATCGATATTATTCGTTGAGAAGATACAAAAATGACAAAGTACTTTCATAGCAAAATATTACAATAATTACATTAATCAAAAAAGGGAGGTGAACAAAGCTTTTATGTGAGGATGCATGTAACGAATTTTCATTTTCAGTTTTAATCTGATATTTGTAAAGAAAACTTAATTTTATAAGAGAGGAAAACGGAAACTCAGTTGATCATTTAATACTAGGTTGGCATTCTGTCATTACGCTATTTCCAGCAGGGTCATGTTCCTGTCCCCTTTTCTTTTAATACGCCGTAAAACTTCACATTCTACGTCATATTGATCGTTTTCTGCTTAAAGATGATCAGCAAAGGTCGAATCTTCCTTTCTTAATCTCTCATATTCACGCATTCCAATTGCCACAGCTCTACCTAACTGACCAATGTACACTTTTTCACACTGCTTGCAAGTGTTTTTCTTTAAATCAACCTGTGCCAGAAGTTGCAATTTGTCTTTGATATTGAACAAAAATTTCGATGTGTTATTGGTACTATAAACTCCCGGTATGAAGCTGTAGACATAAACTTTTTTGCAAGATTATCTCAAGTGTAGCCAGTGTATGGAATTTATCACCAGGCTTTGAACCTATTGAGTGACTGCTGTTGGCCATAGTACTGTAGATCGTATGTAAAACTTTTTATGACTGTGGATGTTGTTGTACGACCTTTTCTTATCGTTTTCACAAGTGTAATTACTCTTACACCTGCACCACGATCATGAGAAAGGGCTCTGTTGATCACACTGTTTAGCGCCCAACAGCTTTGAATCCATCCATCCATGTAATTGCAAGTAAATCTAATTCGGTGTTGTTTTCTCACGTGCGTGCTGAACTGACGAATGTATAGTACACTCGATACTAGAAATTTGATTTTGCTATTATAGTTTGGTTCTTTCGCATGTGCATAACGGAAGCCTAATTTAACAGAGGGATAAATTATTTGCTCTCGTTTATTTAACAGTAAGCTGCACTGCTGGCCATTAAAATTGTTACACCACGAAGATGACGTGCTAGAAAAGCGAAATTTAACCGACAAGAAGAAGATGCTGTGATATGCAAATGATTAGCGTTTCAGAGCATTCGCACAAGTTTTGCGGCGGTGGCAACACCTACCACGTGCTGACATGAGGAAAGTTTCCAACCGATTTCTCATACACAAACAGCAGTTGGCCGGCGTTGCCTGGTGAAACGTTGTTGTGTTGCCTCGTGTAAGGACGAGAAATGCGTACCATCACGTTTCCGACTTTGGAAAAGGTGGCATTGTAGCCCATCGCGATTGCGGTTTATCGTATCGCGATATTGCTGCTCGCGTTGGTCGAGATCCAATGACTGTTATCAGAATAAGGAATCGGTAGGTTAAGGAGGGTAATACACAACTCCGTGCTAGATCCAAATGACCTCGTATCACTAGCAGTCGAGATGACAGTCATCTTATCCGCATGGTTGTAACGGATAGTGCAGCCATGTCACGATCCCTGAGTCAACAGATAGGGACGTTTGCAAGACAACAACCATCTGCACGAACAGTTCGACGACATTTAGGGCAGCATGGACTATCAGCTCGGAGAGCATGGCTGCAGTTGCTCTTGACGCTGCATCACAGACAGGAGCGCCTGCGATGGTGTACGCAACGACGAACCTGGGTGAACGAATGGCAAAACGTCATTTTTTCGTATGAATCCAGGTTCTGTTTACAGAATCATGATGGTCGCATCTGTGTTTGGCGACATCGCGGTGAAGCGTGTATTCGTCATCGCCATACTTGCATATCACCCGGCGTGATGGTATGGGGTGCCATTGGTTATTCGTCTCGGTCACCTCTTGTTCGCATTGACGGCACTCTGAACAGTGGACGTTACATTTCAAATGTGTTACGACCCGTGGCTCTACCCTTCATTCAATCCCTGCAAAACCCTACATATCAGCAGGATAATGCGCGACCGCATGTTGCAGGCCCTGTACGGGCCTTTGTGGATACAGAAAATGTTCGACTGCTGCCCTGGTTAGCATTTGCTCCAGATCTCTCACTAATTGAAAACGTCTGGTCAATGGTGGTCGAGCAACTGTCTCGTCACAATAGGCCAGTAACTACTCTTGATGAACTGTGGTATCGTGTTGAAGCTGCATATGCAGTTTTACCTGTACACGCCATCCAAGCTCTGTTTGACTCAATGTCCAGGCGTATCAAGACCGTTATTACGGCCAGAGGTGGCTCTTCTGGGTACTGGTGGTGGTTAGTGTTTAACGTCCCGTCGACAACAAGTTCATTAGAGACGGAGCGCAAGCTCGGGTTAGGGAAGGATTGGGAAGGAAATCGGCCGTGCCCTTTCAAAGGAACCGTCCCGGCATTTGCCTGAAACGATTTAGGGAAATCACGGAAAATCTAAATCAGGATGGCTGGAGACGCAATTGAACCGTCGTCCTCCCGAAAACTGTTCTGGGTACTGATTTTCTCAGGATCTATGCACCCAAATTGCGTGAAAATGTAATCACATCTCAGTTCTAGTGTAATATATTTGTCCAATGGATACAATGAATACCCGTTTATCATCTGCATTTTTTCTTGGTGTAGCAATTTTAATGGCCAGTAGTGTATTCTTACACGATTTTCGCTTTATCGTTAAAAGCTGCAGACAGGTTCTTAGGTAGCTGCTGAAACTCAGGACTCTTGATCGACTGGTTACATTTACATTAATTTCTTAATGGTATCTGCATAATACCATTTTTCAAATCAAACTAGAAGTAAGGAAAATCTGCATAACATTCGTCCATGAAGGCGTTCATTTTTGAGGAAAATACATTAACATTAACTCGCCAGAGGACATAAAAAATTTAACCTCTATTTAAGTTCAGTTTCAGTGGAGCCTACAGTATTTATTGGTTGCCAACTCTTTCTATTCCTTTGACGAAATGACGTATATATCAAGACTCCTGTGTGTTGCGAGAACGTGACTTCCACGCATAATAACTGCTGTAATGTGATCAATATAATTTATTGTAATCTTCGGTGTATTTGATGACGCGTGGTTACAATACTCTAAAAATTATGTATTTCTGTGTAGGTATATTTACATTCCATGGTAGCCATAGCTCCTATTCCTGGCAATCCGAGACAGTGAAATAAATGGGAATCTTCATAATAAAACCTGATTAGCGCCATTATAACGATTTTCATTACGTCAATGTATATGTCGAAGTCATAGCTTCATCATGAGTGCTTTCACATGAAGAAGAAGTCGCTCGTTGTTCATTAGATACCGAGTAGCTATCAGATTATCGGGATGGCGATTGGTGCTTTTCACCGACTGTCCCACATATTTCCGTGTATTTTCTGTGGATTATGATCAGGTGGTTCAGGGGGCAGTTGAAATACGATAAGCTATCTGAATTTCGTCAAACCGAGAACGTTTTCTCGCAGCTCTCTGAGCATGGCTGTTATCAGGTTGGAAGACGAGAATGTTTCTACCATACTCATTATCCAGACGTTGTATAATTGGTTACATTCAGTCACCTAAAACTTTAGAAGAAACACCTTCTTTAATTTTGAACGTAACCTGAATTATTCAGCCTACATATGGTACGAAAATCATCTTTTGGTGTGATCATAGAACCACCTCTGGCACGAAACACGCCCTCCCTACACTGCGGTTTAGCCGCCTCACAAGGCAGTCGGCGTACTAGACTGTCAACTGATACGACCATATGTACGACGAGTGGCGATGTCGTCTCTTTTCAGTGACCACACTGACGGCTTCACGAGGCGCTTAACCCTCTCTTCAAAGGGGCAGAACTGCGACTGGCAGTACAAGCCGTATGCTTCCTCTCAGCTACGGCCCGGTTTCTGAACTGAAGACGAACAGCTTTATGTGCCAGTTTGACCAGAGGCCTTTGCAAGATACGCAACTCCAGATGTCCATTATATGCAGTTCCCTTGTCAATGAACGCTTGGAAAGTTGCTTAGATAGACCTGCATTTCCTGTCAGCAGCAGCCCCCATAAGTTTCGAAGCACTGTCGTTGACTCCGGTCCCTATTCGTTAGGATCTTTGCATGACCACTGTTATTTCACCGTTTTACATGACCGGAACTGGTACAGCATTCCCTGAGGACACATTGGACAGTCTGCGTCGCTACAATAACAAACCGAGCAACGTCACTGACGGCGTTGTCATGGATACTTCCATACACCGCGTAAGTAGCCTGTATAGTTTTTATGTTGGTAACGCCACTTGGGGTCTGTATGAAAATCACTGACTGTGCTGTGTGCAGTCTGTGGCTGGTTTGCATTGTTGGAATATTTTTTGTAATGTTGGGCAGTTGGATGTGAACAGTGCTTAGCGTTGCGCAGTTGGAGGTGATCCGCCAGCAGTGGTGGATGTGGGGAGAGAGAAGCCACAATTCTGAGATGTTACTATGAGAGGATGGCTGGACGTGTGTCCCTCAGAAAAAAGAAATTTGCCAAACTGGATGTCACAAATTATACGTATATAGTACGACTTTTGAACACTATTACGGTAAATACATTGTTCGTTCTCTATCAAAATCTTTCATTTGCCTATTAGTAGTTAGTGCCTTCAGTAGTTAGAATCTTTTATTTAGCTAGCAGTATTGGCGCTCGGTGTATTGCAGTAGTTCGAGTAACGAAGATTTTTGTGAGGTAAGTGATTCATGAAAGGTATAGGTTATTGTTAGTCAGGGCCATTCTTTGTGAAGGGATTATTGAAAGTCAGAGTTCGTTGCGCTAAAAAAAAAAAAAATAATAATAATAAAATAAAAATAAAGAAAATATTGTGTGTCTGTTTAGAGTTGATCAGAATAAGTAAAGAGTAAGTTTTAAGCCCGTCTGGTTGGCCGTGCGGTTTAACGCACGGCTTTCCTGCAGGAAGGAGCGCCGGCGGATTTGTGTCGAGGTCCGGTGAGCCGGCCAGTCTGTGAATGGTTTTTAGGTGGTTTTCCATCTGCCTCGGCGAATGCGTGCTGGTTCCCCATATTCCGCCTCAACTACGCTATGTAGGCGATTGCTGCTCAAACAAGTTCTCCACGTACGCGTACACCATTAGTACTCTACCACGCAAACATAGGGGTTACACTCGTTTGGTGAGAGACGTTCCGCCGGCCGGGTGGCTGAGCGGTTCTAGGCGCTACAGTCTGGAACCGCGTGAACGCTACGGTCGCAGGTTCGAATCCTGCCTCGGGCATGGGTGTGTGCGATGTCCTTAGGTTAGTTAGTTTTAAGTAGTTCTAAGTCTAGGGGACTGATGACCTCAGATGTTAAGTCCCATAGTGCTTAGAGCTATTTGAATTTGAGTGGACCTCGATTGCCAACAGTACTCGGCAGACCTAGACGGTGATCATCCAAGTGTTAGCCAAGCCCGACAGCGCTTAACTTTGATGATGTGTCGGCAGCCGGCGTTACCATTGGGGAATTTCCGTGTAGATTGAGTAAAAGTGTGATAAAGTTCTGTAAAAACCATTTCACCCCTGTACTTCCTCTAATAAAGTCACTTCACAAAAAAATTCCAATGAAACAGGAAATTCTCTATTCGCTGTCCCCTCCAACGACTTTACTGAAACACAGTTGCCCAATCATTCCATTAAGGCGCAGCTTACTGTAGCGGTCGTACGGAGTAGCCGCGCGGTCTTGGGCGCCTTGCCTCGGTTCGCGCGGCTGCCCTCGTCGGAAGTTCGAGTCCTACATCGGGGATGATGTGTGTGTGTGTGTGTGTGTGTGTGTGTGTATGTGTGTGTGTGTGTGTGTTGTCCTTACCGTAAGTTAGTTTAAGTTAGACTAAGTAGTGTTTTTGGAGACGTTTCCTGTGGGCGTCCGCCGGGGGCCGAACCGCACAATAACCCTGGGTTCGGTGTGGGGCGGCGGAGGGGTGAAGTGGACTGAGGTAGTCGTCGTGGGGTTGCGGACCACTGCGGCTGTGGCGGGGACGGAGCCTCTCCGTCGTTTCTAGTTCCCCGGTTAACATAACATAACGTTCAGTTTTGCTCAGCTGTTTGAAAATCATGTAACGTAGAGGTTTTCCAGCACTGACATTTTATTAATTTTTATGGGGGGACGTTACAACCATAACTCCTTTCTGCCACTGTGTAACGTCACAACCCGTCTTATGGGCTGATTCCGAATATCAATGTGGCACGCAGACATTTCACTGCCGTTACTTTCGAAAGTGGTGACGGGTGCCAGTTCTGTGCTACCTGCAGAACTCCAAAGCAAACAATGGGCTTTAATAAAGCGGTGGCTAACGTTTTCCAGCTGAGCTAATGTACTCTGTATTTTTATTTCTATAATACGCATCGTCAAGGATTTCCTAGCTATTGATATAAAATCGGTCACGTCTGTGGAGCAAGCATGTGACCGATCTATTGGCCAGTCAGTGGGTAAATGTCAGCTTTCTCCATCGCGGCACAAGGAGAGGAAGAGTGGGGGAGGGGGCACATGAGTACATCTCTACGGCCCCTTTTCACCCGCTGGAAAGAGCCCCAAAACTCACTGATAGCAAGCTGGCTGGTTCCGGGGCAGTCCTGGGGCGATAGAAAATCCTCACCCCTGTCCGAGAATGAACCCGAGTCCTCCAGAGCCATAATTTAGTACTCTGTCCACTAGAAGCTACGCCACGAACGCCGATCACCGCTGATCTACAGAACGAAAAAGTCGTCTGATGTAATTAACATTACCAACTTTTTCACTTATGGACGACTTAAGACGAAATAAGGCAGAAGGAATAGATAACATTCCATTGAAATTTCCTAAATTATTGGGCAAAGTGACCACAAAATGTGTGTAGAATGTGTGAGACAGGCGATATAAGATCAGACTTAAACATCATCCACACAATTCCGACGGTAGCAAGAGCTGACAAGTGCGAGAATTATCGCAGACAGTTTAACAGATGATGCATCCGGATTGCCGACAAGAATAATACTCAGAAGAATGGAAACGAAATTTGAGGATCTGTTGCATGACGATCAGTTTGGATTGAGGAAAGGTAAAGACACCAGAGGCAATTCTGACATTGTGTCTGATAACGTAACCAAGACCGAATAAAAATCAAGACACGTTCATAGCATTTGTCGAACTGGAAAAAGCATTCGACAGTGTAAAATTATGCAGTGTTTGAAATTCTAAGGAAAATAAGGGTACGCTATCAGGAAAGATGGGTGTATATAATATGTACAAGAATCAAGAGAGGACAATAAGACTCTAAAACCAAGAACGAAGTGCTCGGGTTACAGAGGATTTGAGACTGGGAGGTAGTCTTTGGTCCTCACTGTTCAATCTATACACCGATGCAGCAATTACGAAAATAAAACAGATGTTCAAGAGTAGGGTTAAAAGTCAAGGTGAAAGAATACCAAAGGCAAGATTCGCTGATGACAATCCTATCCGCAGTGAAAGTGAAGATGAACTGAAGTATCTGTTGAATAGAATTTACAGTCTAATGAGTACAGAATATGGACTGACAGTAAATAGAAGGAAGACGAAGGTAGTGAGAATTAGCAGAAATAACAGAGAATAACTTGACACCAGAATTGGTGATCTCGAAATAGATGAAATTTAGGAATTCTATTACCTCGGCAGCAAAATTAGCCATGACGGGCGGACCAAGGACATAAAAACCAGACTGGCCAGGAGAAGTCTACTAGTGTCAAACACAGGTCTTAATTTGTCGAAGAACTTTCTGAAGCACAGTACGGTAGTATATCCTGGACTGTGGGAAAAGCGGAATATAAAAGAATCGAAGCATTTGAGACATGTGCCTCCAGACGAATATTGAAAATTAAGTGGATTGGTAAGGTAAGGTGTGAGGAGATTTTCCGGAGAATCTGCGAGGAAAGGAATAGGTGGGGGTTTGGTTGGGGTTGTTTGGGGGAAGAGACCAAACAGCGAGGTCATCGGTCTCATCGGATTAGGGAAGGATGGGGAAGGAAGTCGGCCGTGCCCTTTCAAAGGAACCATCCCGGCATTTGCCTGGAGCGATTTAGGGAAATCACGGAAAACCTAAATGAGGATGGCCGGACGCGAGATTGAACCGTCGTCCTATCGAATACGTGGAAACACTGACAAGAAGAAGAGACGGGACAAAAGCATATCTGTTAAGAGAGCAGGAAGTAACTCTCGTGGCTGTAGAGAGAAAGGGAGCTGTGGAGAGTAAAAACTTTAGAAGCAGGCAAAGATAGGAATACATCCAGCAAATTAATGACACGTAAGTTGCAATTGCTACTCTGAGATGAAAAGGTTGGCGCAGGAGAGGAAGTGTGCCGGGCAACATCAAGCCAGTCATAAGACATGTGACCCCCAAAAATTGGAATAACTGGGCTCGAAGTTATTTTTGTCGCTATTTTTTTCTAGCATATAGGCGTTATCGTAGCTCATACATAAGCTGCGTTGAATGAAAAGACTCCGAGTGTCAGGCAAGTGTTTAATGAACTCAACTTGGAAGTCTGCTGTACTTGCAACCTTCCAGCCTGCCTTCCCCAGCCAGTCCTATAACCTACTCCGGTTGTTTATCTGCTTAATTCAGAGACACTCGGACAACGTAAAAAGACTCAGTCTTTCACAACAAAGGCGTTACGGGTCTCTGGGCTAGGCGAGACGGGCGCACCCCTCCACAGCTGGGGGAGGGAGGAGGCCAGCCTTCTGCCTTCTTCCCCCCCCCCCCCACCACCTCATCCCGCCCCCACCTCTGACGTGACACAAGAGACGCGGGTGCGACGGTCATGGGGGGGGGGGGGGGGGAGGAGTCCCGCCACTCCTAAGAGGCAATTGTGTTGCTGCGCGAGCTA
This sequence comes from Schistocerca gregaria, assembly GCF_023897955.1. NCBI lineage: Eukaryota > Metazoa > Arthropoda > Insecta > Orthoptera > Acrididae > Schistocerca > Schistocerca gregaria. The sequence goes on along the minus strand of NC_064927.1, from coordinate 441,490,523 downwards.
ACGTGCTTTAAATACCCGACGATAAATCAGACGGGGTTTAATACCAACGGGGCACACGCCCACCGCGCCTCTGATATGTTGTACCCGGACGGACCTGAAAACCATAAACGACTCTTATTAATCCCTCACTGTCGGCGCCGGCCGCCCGAGGAATGGATACCTCGCCTCTGCATAACAATAAACGGATCAGGTACCGGCCCTTCCCCTCCAGACGATTGTTCTCGCTAGTTTGACGCTATTCATTCAGCTCCTCGCGCGCTCTCCACTGATGAATAAGTTATTTATAGCGGTGCCAGTCGCTGCGCGGGAGGCGGTTGGCGCGATAAAAGTTGGTCGTACGTGCTTACCGAACGTGGATTCGTGCGCCGAACGCTTCGCGAGTTTTCATTAATTTCTTTCCTTATGGCAAATATTACCTGTTCTTTAAATAATCGAACTTACATGTAGAAAACAACTTCAAGCGTTAGATTACGTTACAAATGGGTTAATGTAGTCCATATTTGAAGTTCAGCAAGTAAAACATTAATGGTTTAACTTTCACTATCGTGTATGACTGCTACTAGAAATTTTTTTATAAAAGGTTTGAAATTTTTGTTAAAAGTCTGTTGGAAGCCACTAACTGCTGCCTCCGTAAAACACTGGATCAATGTGGTATGGATAATTTGTGCTTCAGTCTAAGAAAAGCTAGTTTTTACGCAACTGAGTGTTTGTGGCGTCACATCTTCTGAACTGTGTGTCATATAAAAACGTCACGCCTGTTGCTGCAGTTTTATTAAATAAACATTGAAAATGTACTAAGCAACAAATTTTTTTCTATCAATCATTTTCTGGAGGCTCAAATGGCTCTGAGCACTACGAGACTTAACATCTGAGGGCATCAGTCCCCTAGAAATTAGAACCACTTAAACCTAACTAACCTAAGGACATGACACACATCCACGCTCGAGGCAGGATTCGAACCTGAGACAGTAGGAGTCGCGCGGTTCTGGACTGAAGCGCCTAGAACCGCTCGGCCACCGTAGTCGGCTTTTCTGGAGAGTGTCAGCGTTTTTCGTAATGCTTTGAAATACGTCACACGTTTCTCTTGACGGGACATCTACGCCTGTTACTCATGATCAACGATAAAATCTTCTACAGTTGTATAAATTTTTACATCTAAAAAGAAAAGCACCACAGGGTTTGAGGACGTGTGACCCATCTTCAGGTGAATCAACAAAGGATAAATAACTGAGGTTAAAGTAGGTTAAAGCACACTGGATGCACAACTGAGGTTAAAATAGGTTAAAATATCTTAAAATAATGCATTTATGGTACCTGGAATACATGTGTTCACCTGTTTTAACCTCAGTTTAAAATATGTTAATATATAAATGGAACACTTATGATGACCTATTTTAACCACAGTTATGCGTTATTTGTGGACTCACATTTTAATATGCATCTGAAGATGGGACTTAAATTCTAAAACCGGGTTTTGCTTTCCTTCTTCGAAGTAAATAATGTTTACAACCATAGCGTAATTTATCAGTGATACTGAAACACGTGTAACCTTTGTTGAAAGTTACTAAGTCGAGGGGCACGAAAGAGAAGCAGTGGTTGGGAAGGGAGTGAGACAGGGTTGTAGCCTCCCCCCGATGTTATTCAATCTTTATATTGAGCAAGCAGTAAAGGAAACGAAAGAAAAATTTGGAGTAGCTATTAAAATCCAGGAGAAGAAATAAAAACTTTAAGGTTTGCGGATGAAATTGTAATTCTGTCAGAGACAACAAAGGACTTGGAAGAGCAGTTGAACGGAATGGACAGTGTTTTGAAAGGAGGATATAAGATGAACATCAACAAAAGCAAAACGAGGATAATGGAATGTAGTCGAGTTAACTCGGGTGATGCTGAGGGAATTAGATTAGGAAATGAGACACTTAAAGTAGTTTTGCTATTTGGGGAGCAAAATAACTGATGATTGTCGAAGTTTAAAGGATATAAAATGTAGACTGGCAATGGCAAGGAAAGCGTTTCTGAAGAAGAGAAATTTGTTAACATCGAGTATAGATTTAAGTTTCAGGAAGTCGTTTCTGAAAGTATTTGTATGCAGTGTAGCCATGTATGGAAGTGAAACATGGACGATAAATAGTTTAGACAAGAAGAGAATAGAAGCTTTTGAAATGTGGTGCTACAGAAGAATGCTGAAGATTAGATGGGTAGATCACATAACTAATGAGGAGGTATTGAATAGAATTGGGAGAAGAGAAGTTTTGTGGCACAACTTGATTAGAAGAAGGGATCGGTTGGCAGGACATGTTCTGAGGCATCAAGGGATCACCAATTTAGTACTGGAGGGCAGCGTGGAGGGTAAAAATCATAGAGGGAGACCAAGAGATGAATACACCAAGCAGATTCAGAAGGATGTAGGTTGCAGTAGGTACTGGGAGATGAAGCAGCTTGCACATGATACAATAGCATGGAGAGTTGCATCAAACCAGTCTCAGGACCGAAGACCACAACAACAACAACAACAACAACGAAGTGCTCTCATTCTCAAATACTGGATCAAGGAAGTCCTTGTGTTCGCGCGCTGCCAGTTACGCTGCCCCAAACCAAACACAGTTTCTGACTGTAATACTTGTCTTATTATGTTAAACGTTAAACAAGTCTGTACCTCTTAATGAGTACATTATGATAGTATTTTAAATTTTGAAAAACAGTCAGTGACGCAAAATACTGAAAATCGAAGTTTTGTTGCTCCTAGAAGCTGTTAGATAGGCAACGTGCAACTGAGACTTGGTGACATTTTGATCTGTTTTGTAGTATAGATAATATTATTGTCCAGGCTGACTGTAGTCACAGTTCTAGTTTCTTAACGCTCAAAAAGAACCGCTGCTTAGATTGACGTCAAATTTGAATGCAATATTATCGACGAAGGGGGAAACGTTATAGAAATACAAAAATTTAACGAAAATTTTCCAGCTAGATGGCGCTGTAAGAGCCATAACGCAAATGGCTTCGGCTACAAATGTCCGATGTATCGCAATACGGCAGCCATGGTGCGAGTTGCACACTAAAACAACATACTGTGCAATGAGCCCAACCATACAAATTTGGCATTCAACAGTTGTGGCACTGTTATATGAATGCGTGGTGTCTGTTCTTTCGAACATGTTCGAAAGAACTGACACTACGCACTCAAAGCGGCGCGGGATTAGCCGAGCGGTCTTAGGCGCTGCAGTCATGGACTGTGCGGCTGGTCACGACGGAGTTTCGAGTCCTCCCTCGGGCATGGGTGTGTGTGTTTGTCCTTAGGATAATTTAGGTTAAGTAGTGTGTAAGCTTAGGGACTGATGACCTTAGAAGCTAAGTCCTATAGTGCTCAGAGCCATTTGAGCCAACTTAACTTCTGAGGTCACCAGTCCCCTATAACTTAGAACTGCTTAAACCTAATGAAGCTAAGGACATCACACACATCCATGCCCGAGGCTGGATTCCAACCTGCGACCGTAGCGGCCGCACGGATCCAGACTGTAGCGCCTAGAACCGCTCGGCCACCATTTCCGGCACTACGCACTCATATAACTGGTTCACCTAGACAGTCAATGGATCCACGTTCTTCAGTCCGGATGCACAAGTAAGTCCGACCTCCTGCGGGAATCTCCGAATAGCGAGCGACGAGGAAATGGTCAGGGACTGCAGGTTGGTGTTCCTCGGTGGGAGTGTGGGCCGGCCGTGAGGCGCGCTTAGGCAGTCCCCGCAGCTGCGATGACACAGTGTTCTGGACGGCGCAGTGGTCAACCCACATGCCTAGTGAGCAGCAGCTCCCGGGTTCGAATACCGGTTCAGTACACATTTTCACTCCTCGCCGCTGATTCTGCGTAGTGTCCCAATGCAGCTGATATCAGTGATCCCTTTCCTTTCATTTCCTTACTCCCCTTCCACATTCTGCTTCCATATTCTGATAGTTAGATAAGCCCATCCACCAGGACAAGCTCGTACCACATGGGATGGGAGAAATCGGTTTTTAAATGACCTGAGGGTAGAAACCGAGTAAAAAGCAACAGTGACATCGGGTTTTAATCGTTCTGAGTCCAAAAAACGCATAAAAAGCAACAATGACATACGTTTTCAACTGTGCCAAACATGTTCAATATGCTGTCCGTCGTTTTCTTTCAGAAGTCAAAATCGAGAAACAGCATGTTCCATGACATATCAGCGTGTCATAGGCGTCACGTTCGGAATCCGCTGCACAGTGCGTGGCTTCAATTGAGCTACGTTTGTGATCGGAGCATTGAAAGCAACTTTTCCAGATAACCCCCCAGCCAGGTGGCACACGGATTACGACGATCAGGTGATTTGGATGGCCAGGCTGTAGAGGAATGAGGGCTGATATTTCTAGGATTTCCAAAACGACTCTGCAGAAGCTGGTTACAGGCTGTACAATGTGCGAAGAGGCGCTGTCTTGCATAAAAATGAAACTACTCGCATATCCACGCAGCTGAAGGGTTGGAATGACGTTAGTGCACCTTACCAGTGACGGTACAGGTAACAGGATCCGCAGGTCCCATCTCCACGAAGAAATACGGTCCTGCGATAAACGGTGCCGCGAACCCGCGCTATTCAGTTACCTCTGCAGAATGAAGCAGTACCGGTTGATGTACGAGCAAAGTTTCCGTTGCTCTGATTCTACAAATCTGTGTATTGACATGTTCTTGGAGATGAAAATGGGCTTCGTCTATCCACAGAATGTTCCATGGTCATGCCTTGTCCACTTCCAGGCGAGCAAGAAATTCCAGACCAACACGTTCGTCTTGCTTGCAGGTCAACATGAAGCGACTTCTGAACACGGGTAATTTTGTATGTGTGGATGGCACTGCAGGATGTTTCGTAGAATTTTACGCCCAGTGCTCAAAAAAATGGCTCTGAGGACTATGGGACTTAACATCTCAAGTCCTCAATCCCCTAGAACTCACAACTACATAAAACTAACTACCCTAAGGTCATCACACATATTCATGCCCGACGCAGGATTCGAACCTGCCCCGTAGAGGTCGCGCGGTTCCAGACTGTAGCGCCTAGAACAGCTCGGCCACCTCGGCCGGCCTCAGTGCTCAAAAGCATATCCAAAGTTGGGGCAGTTACACGTGTACTGCACGTGTGCACACAGCTGCTCGAACCCTCCTGCAGTGCTGTGGTCACATCCGCTACGAACGCCGGGTCAACTGCTTTCCTCCTCTGACGCATTGCACTTCAAGAGAGCCTGTCTTTTCGAATTTCGTAATCATTCCCTCCAGACCTTTGGCAAACATCGGACCAACACCTTTTTTATCCCTAGAGTGTCTGGAACTTCTGTGGAGCTACTGGTGCAAGTCATCGTTTTCGTAAATGAGCTTTAACGGAATCGTGCGGTCCTGCAGTATGACAGTCATGCCGCACATCTCAGACTCCAACTCAGGAATAGCCGTGTACCCCGTGTTTTATTTTGCATATTAAGCCGCTTAAAGCGCCATCTGGTAAGTTTTTTTTTTGTTTCTATAACTTCACCCCTTCTTCAATAATATTCCATTTAAATTTGATGATGTAATGACCGACGGGTCTTTCTTTACAGCACTTTGAAACAGAAACTTAAATTAAAATGATCCTGTGTTTTCGTTTCGCCACTTAAGGATCGAGCTCTTCAGCTGGTCTCTTATGTATCAGAAAACAACAAAACATTGTTTTCCCAATGGGTCTGATTTCTAGTGACTCATTTATGTTCATCTGAGATATTATTATGAAGATAATTATATTCACCAACATATGCTGTAACAGTGAATAATAATAATAATAACTGAGCCTTTGAGATCAAAAAGGGGATATGTCACTCAACTGACGTCCTGAGATATATTCAAAAAAATGTATCATTCTGAACAGCTTGATTCCCAAACTTTATGGTTAGTCCCACAGACTCGTGAGGAAGAATGCTATGTTATACCAATAATCTGTATAATAGAATGAAGGCAACTAATAGAAAATGGTAATAGAAAATGAATGACATATCTCCTTTTTGATTTAAACAACAGTCATTGTACTGAAATATTGTATAACGAAACAAAATACCACCTCTACAAGCAAAATATTACTTTTAATCATTTCAACATGGTCATATACATGTAATATGCGATAGTTAATTCCACATGTTTTACTTATCAAATAACCGTTTTTATATTGACAGAGATATATGTTTATAAATTTGTCACTCTTGATCACTGTCCCAAACTTCACTTCCAGATTCATTGGCGTCTTCTCTACCAGTCAGTTTATTAATCTCGCATTGCTTTGGAAGGCTATCAAAATACTCAGGAAACTGCAAAGGGATAGTGTCAATCATGCGTATAATATCCTTCAGTTTCTCAGGTTTCAAAGGAATGACGTCCATGTATGCCCTCGGCACTTTACGGAAATGAGGGACTGTCCCAGCCTTAACCAGACGAAAATCATACCTCATCATTCCACTGCGCATTTAGCTGGTCAGTGTACTCAAATAGTTTGTAACATGTAACAGCCATTTTTCTCCTTTCACAGTTACAGACTTCTTAAAAAATGCATTTAGGTGTTTCTGACAGTCAAGAAATGCGTCTTGTGGGCATAGTTCAATATGCATGCGTTTCCTTGCTTTCAGCAGTACTGTGAACTATTGGTGGGAATTATACAGTGTGTCCTGTTTCCTTTTCCGCAACTCCAGACTTGTAAAGTCCCTATCACAGGCACTGAAGGAATACCCATGGGTTGGGAACATGAGGACAACGTTGGAAAATCTACACTAAGTGTACCAAAATTGAACCATTGTGCGATTCCTATTCTGTTCCGTACAGGCATCTGAAAATGCATACAACGTTTTCACACTAGAGGTCATATGTTTAGTTATGAAATCCATAAGGAGGGAAACCACTGCATTAGAACCGTTTTTAGCGGTTACTTTATCAAACATATAAATGAAAGCTTTCTTATCAGAAAATCTATGAATACCAAATATAAATACCCATGGCTGCCGCAGACAGAACTCACCAGTTACCGGTATGTGTAGAACGGGCACGTTCTGCATGAAATCGAATGTGATCATTTCCGATTTTCCCATCTCTTTTATTTGTACAAGTTTTTCACAACGTGCCATGTTATCACCGAACTGACGTGCCCGAAGCTTATACAGTTTCAACTCATTCTGCGCTGCAATCTTGATAGCAGGGTTGTTCTCTCATTCAATTGTACATGTAAGCCTTTCACAGTCACCACAGATATCCATTCGAGGACCACCAAAATCATAGTTGTAATTATTCTTGAAATAATCATAAAAATATCGATAAAGCACCTTTGGTTTGAACAACTCTGGGTCAGTAGTGTTACTTTGAGACCTATAAATTATGTACATTTCGGGGTCGTATTTTTCAAGAAACTTTTTCCTCATGGTTTTCACAGATAAAGAACTTGAGAGGTATCTCTCCTTCCTACCACAACGTCCGCGGTGTGCTACCCTTATTGGAAACGACTCAGTGAATTCCGCTCTCATGACATTGGTATTTGTTGGAACGGAATAATGGTTCTTGTGTCTACCACGACCATCATGCGGCGAAGTCACTCCTCCTTGACTTAAGCGGGACAGTCTCTCCACTCGGCGTTTTGTTATGCCATGGGGTGCAATAAAAGCTTTCTTGCATACCATAGTTTCCTTGAAGCCAACTTTAACCTTCAGATGCAAGTGAATTACTAACATAATACAAAAATATAAATAATCGTAATACTGTAACCCTGTTAAATATATGACATAATTATTTGCCTTAAAGATTTTACAAAACGCGGATCAGAGATGTATATAATTCGGGAACGAAGTGGTTAATAAAATAATATTACAGTTGTCATCCCAGTTACCTTACAATAATAGTTTTCTGTCGTTCCACAATTGGTAATGGTATTTGGACTTGGTCTCCTTGCTTTTGGAATGAAGGGAAGAATGTGAGCACTCAAGTACCCACCCTGTCCATCTTTGTTGGGCATATTGTTGAATTCTGTCAACAACGGTTCCTTCTCAGTAAATAAAAATTACTCAAAACATTAACACCGGCATCTGTAAACAGCCTACTATTAACCTTGTAAGGTGTCAGGCAAATCCAACACCTTCCGTGAAAACCCTGACACGTTAAGCAAATCCAGTAGTATGTCACATAGCTCCAAATAAATCGGGACATTAAATGAACCAAAGTAATACGAGTAACGAGTGAGCAAATAGAATACCACAGACTAACACAAGAATGCCTAAATGCATGTCGTACCTTCCCACCGTGAGACCGACGCAGTTCGAGGGGAGAAACGAGAACAGAAGCCGAGAGCAGAACTGTGTCAAGCTAGAAGGCCCTACGATAAGGGACGGACTGGACACCCACGTTGCCAGCCTACCGCTAAGACCACACCACCCGCATGTTTTAGCGTGAGACTTTTTCGCGTTTCTGTTACGTCTAGGACCACCACCAGCCCATGTTAAAAGCTAGAACCCTCCAGAAAAACAGTATAGATCTTACGATAACACAAAAAGGGCCACTACCACCCACCAGTTTTAGCGTGAGACTTTTTCGCGTCTCTATTACGTTAGGACCATCCCCCAGCCCATGTTAAAAGATAGAGCCCTCCAGAAGAACTGTATAGATCTTACGATAACGCTAAAAGGACCAAATCAGCTGCAGGTTTTAGCGTGAGAGTTTTTCGCGTCTCTGTTACGTTGAAAACTTTAAAAACATTGCCCCACCACGAAAAGTATAACGTTTCTCATTAGATAGACAGAATTTTTGAAGGCGGAGCTTAAGGTTAACATTGATACCCTGATTGGTCAGATGGAAACACAGCCAGATAGTTTTTTTTTTTTAACCAACTTCGGTAAATTGTAGTAAGGAGAAGTTAGGGGAGAGTTAGTTCCGAGACGGCGAGCTGGATGGCTGCTGCGCCGGCCGCCGCCCCCCCCCCCCCCCCCCCCCCCCCCCCCCCCCCCACGCCCCTGACGAACACGGACAAGGTAATGAACGCACGCGATGCCGCATAACAGCGCATAAAGCTTCACTCAGAACTGCAGAACCTCCTTTTTGCGTAATACTAGTGTCGATCGTTAATTAAAACTCATGGTGTTCACATTTGCCACTTGAAGTAAAGATCTGAAACGCGATGATTTTTCTGTTATATAGTTATTGAGAAGCCACATCAGGCACTGTAATTTACGACAAGTTAGATAAGTAATTAAAGATAATTGAGGGTCACTGTAGACCATTTCGATAGTTTTCTCTTTTGTGAAACTTAATTTAAACCTAGATTATAGACGTGATATGGCATAGGTCATTCTTCGATCCATTGTAGAACTTGGAAACCCACTCAGGGAATATTCGTTCACATTTTTGCTGACTGTACACTCGGTGAATAACGTATTTTTACCGATTTTCTGTATTTCAAGTGAAACGTAAATTGAAAATTTGCGTCCATGAAAAGAATTTATATTCACATTTTAGTACAATGTTTCTACACAACTTGCCTCTGCTACGGAATATTACATTATGTACAGAGAAATCAAACAATGAACATTGTATGACTATTTACCTGCAATCTGCACCTGTTTCCCTCCTAGGAACAATGTTTCCTTTCCATCTGGTATGCTCCAAACCCTTGACCTTCTTTTGTTTAAGCACATTCCTCTCCCACGATTCGAGGAGTCTTTTCTTCTTTCTAATTCACGTAAATCGTCTTCGGACTTGTCTGAAAGTCCCATCACCGAAGGCATTTTGAAATATCACAGCTGATTACTGCGTACCGCTATAGAGCTGTCCTCACGCCTCACGTTCTTTCGCGCAATATAGAGACTTGCCTCTCTGACAAGCAATTTTTCTGCACGAAACGTAACTTCAACACTACTTTTGACAGGGAAATAACACTGAACAAGTCCCATTTTAGAACCAACAGATGCGGAATCGTGTGAAAATACCAACTACAGTAATAATTCATATACCCCAAAAATGATGACAAGTCCCGTTTCGGATCTCAACGCCTCAATTGCAGGCATTAACAATAATGATGATATGAATTAGTTTAGCATCTTTGTAGCCGTGTTCAATATTATCAGAAACGAAAGGGATGGCGACAGAGAAGAAGACTGAAATGACAGTGACACTAACTGTCGAGGAAAGGCAGACTGTTTCAGCACAGGACTCTGTAGACAACGGAAGGGGGAAAATGAAGGATGAAGGTGAACTAGAGTGAGCTGCAGACACAGACGTGAAAGACGCAGCTGTTATAGCAGGTAGACCACTGGCTGTCTTTTGATCCTGAAAAGGGGTGTAATTGCACTGAGATTTTGAGGATGACCATTCAAAAGTCCGGTTTCCGAAATAGAAGATGATTTTGAGAAGGTGACTGTGTTATGTAGCGGTAGAGAGCAAATTAGACATGGTTGCGAACGAATCTTTCTGCTATGCTATTCAAATAGCAGTTTTAGACTCGAAGATAAATGAGAATCTAATGAGTGAGCATAAGGTAGAACAAACGGAGGGTATAATGGTCTCTAGGTTTATATCTCCACGTAACTATGATAATTTTTCGCAGTCATGAGTGATATGATTGGAAAAACAAACGCGAGAAACGTATCGCACACAAGTCCGGTCCATCTGCCATCACCTCTCACGTGAAAGTCGTAGAAGAACAGCATTACCATAATCATGAATTGGGGGCGCCACTGATTCTACGAGCTTTTTTTCAGCTCAATAGGAAATATTCTTTTTCATATTTCCGTTATTCTTAGCTTGCTATTACTTTTTAATTCTCTCACTTCGGATCTATCGTCTTTCTCGTGTCCATCTGTTTTTAAATTTCAGGCTCCCTTCTGGAAATTTTTGGGATGCAGTCATGTGAGAGTCAAGCTTCTGTTGTACACTGAGGAGACAAAAGTCGTGGTCGAGCGGTTGTAGGCGTGTCAGTCCGGAACCACTCGCTGCTACGGTCGCAGGTTCGAATTCTGCCTCCGGCATGGATGTGTGTGATGTCCTTAGGTTAGTTAGGTTCAAGTAGTTCTAAGTTCTAGAGGACTGATGACCTTAGATGTTAAGTCCCATAGTGCTTAGAGCCATTTGAACCATTTTTTGAGTACATCACTGACTGCGAATGGCACGTGTGCTATAGAATACCTAGACAGAAGAAAACTGGAAGTGGTGCCGTATAAAGACGTTAAATATTAAGAGGACAGACTGAGTAATAGATCAAGAGGAATGATCGAGGGGGGGGGGGGGGCAATAAGATAACTGGCAGGCACAGGTTAGATCATGGTTATTGGGCGCATTAGGTCTGTAGAAGTGAAAATGTTGGTACAAGATCGGAAGAAAGACGATTTACGCTACTGAAATGGCGTATGCATATCCTGTTTTGGAAATAACGAAAGAATAAACTAAGAAAAAATAGGTTTCTCCCCCTTTAACGAATGCCGCGAGCTACAACTGTATTGTGCTCTTTCCGCATTGGAAGGTTGAGAGGACGTGATGGCGACAGCAGAGCAGATCAGCAAGATACGGCCGACTTTAGTCGCTGACTGTGAACATCTTTCTCTCCTCCTGGTGTATGGATGTGGACTTATACGAGTATACCTACATCCTTCGTTCGTTGGGTCTACATTTATTTCTGCACTACATTTTCCAGCAGTTAAGAAAGGGTTTATAAAATTTAGTAGGAGGGGATGCAATCTACGATTGTTATAGAGCAAGCAGTACAGCGCTTTCCAAGATGATGCCGTGGAGAAATGATGCCCTCGTCTTTGCCATTGCGTATTCTGGCAGAGAAACTGCGCACTGTCGTTCTCTACAGCTTGTAATTCTCCGCCTGGAGCCTCCAGAAAAGAATCCAGTACACTAAACTTGCATTCAGATTTTCTTTGTACGCTCGGCCTGCAGAGCCGTTTTGGAAATTTGAAGCTGATCAACTCATACACTATCTGATCAAGAGTATCCGAGCACCTCATCGTAGCGCGAGATTACCCACTAGATGTCACGGGAGGCGGGTCCGGCAGTGTAAAAGGAGACGAGGGGTGCTGTGATGTCAGTAGAGAAGCAGTAACAGTCAGAAGAGCACAGTCACTGGCTGCTAATTGTCACCCGACTAACAAATCCATCAGCAACACTTTAACCCTTCTAAAGCCGTGCAAGTCGACTGTTGTTGATGTGATTGTGATTGGAAACGCGAGGAGACAACTACAAGTAAACCAACACCAGAAAAACCTGATGTACTGACGGACAGGATCCACCCATCATTGAGGATGATTATAAAAAAAAATCTCATGATACCAAAGTAAGCAATCACTCGTGAGATCCAAAGTTCTACCAGCAGTTGAGCTGGCACAGTGACCGTGTATAGTGAATTCAATAGAATGAGTTACAGTAGTCGAGTCTATAAACCACACAGTTCTGTAGTGAGTGCAAAGTGAAGCTTGAGGTGGCACAAAGAGCGACGCTAGTGGACGGCAGATGACTGGAAGCGAGTGGTTGGGAATGGTCAGTCATGATGTACGCTTGTGGCAATCCGATGAAAGTCTTTTGGTGTGGCGAATGCCAGGTGAATTTTACCTGCCAACATGTGCAGCGCCAGCAGTGAAGTACACGAAAGTTGCGTTACGGTATGAAGGTATTTTTGTGGTCAAGCTCAAGTCTCCTTATTAAGTTAACAAAACGCTACATGCGGAAGGATGTAAACACATTTTACAGCAGTCTTTAGTGCGCACACTAGAGAAACAGTTCGGAGACGATGGTTGTTTGTATCAGGATGGTTCAAATGGCTCTGAGCACTATGGGACTTAACTTCTGAGGTCATCAGTCCCCTAGAACTTAGAACTACTTAAACCTAACTAACCTAAGGACATCACACACACCCATGCCCGAGTCAGGATTCGAACCTGCGACCGTAGCTGCCTCGCGGCTCAAGACTGTAGCGCCTAGAACCGCTCAGCCACACCGAACGGCGAATCAGGATGAAAATGCATCCTGTCATAAAGCAGCATCTGTGAGAAAATGGTTTATGGACAGTAACATGTCTGAGTTTGGCTCATGGTCTGCAGCAATGAATCCTCGCGCTATCAACGCAGATGTGTTTTTGAGACTGATGGAAAAAATATGGTACAAATGGCTCTGAGCGCTATGGGTCTTAACATCCTAGGTCATCAGTCCCCTAGAACTTAGAAATACTTAAACCTAACTAACCTAAGGACATCACACATATCCATGCCCGAGGCAGGATTCGAAACTGCGACCACAGCACTCGCGCGTTCCGGACTGTAGCGCATAGAACCGCTCGGCCACAGCGGACGGCGAGACTGGTGGTGAGAGTGAGAACGCACACCTGCATAACCGAATAAACAACAAATATTAAGTGAAATTTTTTCCTCTGTTGGCCGGCCTAAGTGGCCGAGCGGTGCTAGGCGCTACAGTCTAGAACCGCGTGACCGCTACGGTCGCAGGTTCGAATCCTGCCTCGGGCATGGATGTGTGTGCTGTCCTTAGGTTAGGTTTAAGCAGTTCTAAGTTATAGGGGCCTGATGACCTGAGAGGTTAAGTCCCATAGTGCTCAGAGCCATTTGATTATTTTTTCCCCTCTGTTCACCGCAACCTCTTACCTTCGCGGCGCCCTTGTCATCCTTTCTCCACTCACTTCCTGTCACATTCTGTAAGTATGAGCTTGTAATCATAATATGGTGAACGAACTGCGTGTGTGGAATTGTAGACCGTAGTTCCACCTGCCGCTTTTGTACGGAGAACGTAACATAAAGTGAGAGGGGTGCGGCTCGACCACATAAAGGACACCTCCTCGTTCCAGACCTTGCACCACTGTGCGCCAGCGGCAGGTGTGTGGCTCTGCGGCGCTGCCATTGTAGCGGCGCTCTATCCTATATCGACAGACGGCGCTGCCTGTTGCAGGGCAATAACCGGCCGTAAAGTCATCCCCTGAGCAGACAGGCTCGCTCTGTGCCGGGAGGAAGTCGCCTTCCGCCTTCCCCCTCTATCTTTTACGGTGCCGCACACCACAGTGGTAACTAAATCCAGCGTCGAGGCACCAGAGTCGTCGGCAGATTCGCCACCACTTAATCCATTTTATTTACTAACTGATGCGAATGAAGAACGTCTTCACTATCCTTCACACTAACAAAACCTTAACATAACAACAAGGTGGCAACAAGATAAGAAAAACGAATCAAGTTAAAATATGGTTCTGAAGCTTGATGCAATTCTACGCGTCGCACTTGATGTCTTAAATCTACAATACTGGCCATTAAAATTGCTACACCAAGAAGAAATGCAGATGAGAAACACGTTTTCATTGGACAAATATATTATACTAGAAATGACATGTGATTTCATTTTCAAGCAATTTGGGTGCATAGATCCTGAGAAATCAGTACCCCGAACAACCACCTCTGGCCGTAATAACGGCCTTGATACGCCGGGGCATTGAGTCAAAAAGAGCTTGGATGGCATATACAGGTACACCTGCGCATGCATGCACGATACCACAGTTCACCAGGAGTAGTGACTAGCCTATTGTGACGAGCCAGCTGACCGGCCAACATTGACAAGACGTTTCCAGTTGGTGCGATATCTGGAGAATGTGCTGGCCAGGGCAGCAGTCGAACATTTTCTGTATCCAGGAAGGCCTTTACAGGACTAGCAATATGCGGTCGTGCATTATCCTGCTCAAATGTAAGGTTTCGCAGGGATCGAATGAAGGGTAGTAACACATCTGAAATGTAACGTCCAATGTTCAAAGAGCCGTCAATGCAAACAACAGGTGACCGAGACGTGTAAACAATGGCACGAATGGCAACGCCAGTATGGCGATGACGAATACACGCTTTCAATGTCCGTTCACCGCGATGTCACCAAACACGGATGCGACCATTATGATGCCGTAACAACAACCTGGATTCATCCGAAAAAATGACGTTTTGCCATTCGTGCACCCAGGTTCGTCGTTGAAGCGCTCCTCTCTGTGATGCAGCGTCAAGGGTAGCCGCAGATACGGTCTCCGAGCTGATAGTCCATGCTGCTGCAAATGTCGTCGAACTGTTCGTGCAGATGGTTGTTGTCTTGGAAACGTCCCCATCTGTTAACTGGAGGTCGAGACGTGGCTGCACGATCCGTTACAGCCATGCTGATAAGATGCCTGTCATCTCGACTGCTAGTGTTACGAGGCCGTTGGGATCCAGCACGGAGATCCGTATTACCCTCCTGAACACACCGATTCCATATTCTGCTAACAGTCATTGGATCTCGACCAACGGGAGCAGCAATGTCACGGTAAGATAATCCGCAACCGGAATAGCCTACAATCGGACCTTTATCAAATTCGGTAACGTAATGCTACGCATTTCTCCTCCTTACACGAGGCATCACAACAACGTTTCACCAGGCAACGCCGGTCAACTGCCGTTTGTGTATGACAAATCGATTGGAACCTTCCTCATGTCAGCACGTTGTAGGTGTCGCCACCTAACTAACATAAGGACATCACACACATCCATGCCCGAGACAGTATTCGAATCTGCGACAGTAGCAGCCGCGTGGTTCCGGGCTGTAGCGCCTAAAACCGCTCGGTCACAGCGGCCGACCCGGTGAGTGCAATTAACTCAGTACAGTTCTCTGGAGATTTCGTTCCATTTTAGCTGTCGAAATATGTGGCGAATTAGAAACTGTAACAGAGTGTCTGCACAATTATATTTCGTTACAGTGACGAATCATACGATTGCTACAGACAGCAGAGTAATTTAGATGTCACTGTATTACACTACTGGCCATTAAAATTGCGACACCACGAAGATGACGTGCTAAGGACGCGAAATTTAACCGGCAGGAAGAAGATGCTGTGATATGCAAATGATTAGCTTTTCAGAGCATTCACACAAGGTTGGCGCCGGTGGCGACACATAAAGCGTGCTGGCATCAGGAAAGTTTAAAACCGATTTCTCATACACAAACATCAGTTGACCGGCGTTGCCTGATGAAACGTTGTTGTGATGCCTCGTGTAAGGAGGAGAAATTCCGAATTTGATAAAGGTCGGATTGTAGGCTATCGCGATTTCGGTTTATTGTATCGCGTCATTGCTGCTCGCGTTGGTCGAGATCCAATGACTGTTAGTAGAACATGGAAGCGGTGGGTTCAGGAGGGTAAAACGGAACTCCGTGCTGGATCCCAACGGCCTCGTAACACTAGCAGTCGAGATGACAGGCATCTTATCCGCATGTATGTAACGGATCATGCAGCCACGTCTCGATCCCTGAGTCAACAGATGGGAACGTTTGCAAGACAGCAACCATCTGCACGAACAGTTCGACGACATTTGCAGCAACATAGACTATCAGCTCGGAGACCGTGTCTGCGGTTACCCTTGATGCTGCATCACAGACAGGAACGCCTGCGATGGTGTACTCACGACGAACCTGGGTGCACGAATGGCAAAACGTCATTTTTTCGGATGAATCCAGGTTGTTGTTAGAGCATCATGATGGTCGCATCCGTGTTAGGCGACATCGCGGTTAACGCACATTGGAAGCGTGTATTCGCCATCGCCATACTGGCGTATCACCCGGCGTGGTGGTATGGGGTGCCATTGGTTACACGTCTCGGTCAACTCTTGTTCACACTGACGGCACTTTGAACAGTGGACGTTACATTTAAGATGTGTGACGACCCGTGGCTCCACCCTTCATTCGAATCCTGCGAAACCCAACATTTCAGCAGGATAATGCACGACCGCATGTTGCAGGTCCTGTACGGGCCGTTCTGGATACTGAAAATCTTCGACTGGTGCCCCGGCCAGAACATTCTCCAGATCTCTCACCAACTGAAAACGTCTGGTCAATGGTGGCCGAGCAACTGGTTCGTCACAATACGCTAGTCACTACTCTTGAAGAACTGTGCTATCGTGTTGAAACTGCATGGGCAGCTGTACCTGTACACGCTATCCAAGCTCTGTTTGACTCAATGCCCAGGCGTATCAAGTCCGTTATTACGGCCATAGGTTGTTTGTCTGGGTACTGATTTCTCAGGATCTACGCACCCAAACTGGGTGAAAATGTAATCACATGTCAGTTCTAGTATAATATATTTGTCCAATGAATACCCGTTTTTCATCTGCATTTGTTCTTGGTGTAGCAATTTTAATGGCCAGTGGTGTATTCTATGGAATTTACGTCGGGCGATCTGGGAGGCCAAATCATTTACCCGAACTATCTAGAATGTTCTGGCATGGCATATTGTCATGCATACGAATTCTATCGTTTTTTTTTTTGGGGGGGGGGGGCGAATATGAAATCCACGAATGGCTGCAAATGGTCTCCACGTTGCCGAACATAACCATTTCAGTCAATGATCGCTTCAGTTGGACGAGACCACCCAGTCCATTCCGTGTAAACACAGCCCACACCATTATGGACCCACCACGAGGTTGCACATTGCCTTGGCGACAGCTTGGGTTGATGACTCCGTGGAGTCTGCACCAAACACCTACCCTACCATCTGCTCTTACCGACTGAAATCTGGCCATGCCACCATTCTCTAGTCTTCAAGTGTCAAATCGATATGGTTACATGCCCAGGAGAGGCGCCGCACGCCATGTCGTGCTGTTCGCAAAGGCACCCGCGATGGTCGTCTGCTGCCATAGTCCATTAAAGCCAAATTTCGATTCACTGTCTTGACGGATACGTTCATCGTTCGTCCCACATAGATTTATGCGGCTGTTTCACGCATTGTTGCTCGTCTGTTAGCACTGACAACTCTACACAAATACCGCTGCTCTCGGTCGTTAAGTGAAGGCCGTCAGCTACTGGGTCCTCCGTGGACCTGGAATTTGGTATTCTCGGCACACTCTTGACAACGTGTATTTCGGTATACTGAATTCCCCAACGATTCCGTAAATGGAACGTCCCATGTATTTATCTCCAACTACCATTCCGGGTTCAAACTCTGTTAATTCCCGTCGTGCTGTTATAATCATGGTTCACATGGCTCTGAGCACTATGGGACTTAACATCTATGGTCATCAGTCCCCTAGAACTTAGAACTACTTAAACCTAACTAACCTAAGAACATCACACAACACCCAGTCATCACGAGGCAGAGAAAATCCCTGACCCCGCCGGGAATCGAACCCGGGAACCCGAGAGTGGGAAGCGAGAACGCTACCGCACGACCACGAGCTGCGGACTGCTATAATCATGTCGGAAAGATTTTCACATGAATCGCCTGAGTACAAATGACAGCTCCGCCGCCGGTGCAGAATATATTGGGGCATCTAGGATTGCCCAGTCTGAAAATAGAAGTTCAAGCCATGCGGCTACGCCTTCAAAAATAAAAATTGACAATAAAACAACAGCTATTTGGTTGTGAAGTTTTTTTCTGCTTTTAAATGATTTAAAAATACATTGGTTGTATGATAATTTTTTCTTTTTTCTTTTTTATTATCTTTATTTTATCTTTATTTTTTATTGTTTTTCTTCCATACGCTCACACATTCACACGATATATACATTGCCCCCAGTCATACATACTACAGTTAACACATTCTCACAGTCATTCATTCACTTTTTTTATTTTATTTTTTGTATTTTTTCTCTTTTTCTTATTGCACGCGGTACTGCCGCTATCTTTGTGGTGGTTAGTGTTTAACGTCCCGTCGACAATGAGGTCATTAGAGACGGAGTGCAAGCTCGGGTTAGGGAAGGATTGGGAAGGAAATCGGCCGTGCCCTTTCAAAGGAACCATCCCGGCATTTGCCTGAAACGATTTAGGGAAATCACGGAAAACCTAAATCAGGATGCCTGGAGACGGGATTGAACCGTCGTCCTCCCAAATGGGAGTCCAGTGTGCTAACCACTGCGCCACCGTGCTCGGTATCGCTATCTTTGTATGTGCATATCCCCGTCCAATGATTTATGCCTGGAGGAGCTGTGACTGCACATCCCTGTCCAATGATTTATGCCTGCAAGAATAGTTACTTTAGGAGCTCTCTCTCTCTCTCTCTCTCTCTCTCTCTCTCTCTCTCTCTCTCTCTCTCTACTTATCTACCTATCTACTGTACCTATGTGTGCCTGCGAGCGCGCGTATATGTACGTCTGTGTGTGTGTGTGTGTGTGTGTGTGTGAGAGAGAGAGAGAGAGAGAGAGGGTGCAAACAAGACAACTGCAATCGTGCAGACACCACGTCTTGTTAAACCTTCTCCCTGAGCTACGCAGCAGGAAGAAACAAGTACTTACGAAGCTCAAGCGGCCTCGACAACATACTAAAGTCACAAAAGCTCAAGAAAACGTGATCAGTCTATTGTTCATTAGACCTCCTCCATATAGTACGAGCTATTCACGTGTTAGAATTGGTTGCCAATCCGCATCATTATTTTCATCACTTCGTCAGTGTCCTGTAAATTCCAAATGTATGAACATACAGTGCTTTACTTATTAACAGCGGTGTTAGGGCTGACAAGTTTTCATAGCGCACCAGAGTTCTCTACTTTTTGCTGCTTGAAAAAAAAAAGGAAACGAAGATGTAGTAAATGAGATTCAGGTTCCTTTGCGCGTAAAGCATGTACTCGTACAAATGTAGTTATTCGAATTTAATCAGAAAGTTCCGCTCTGCTAGCATACTTACCATTCTTTTTCTGGATGGTGTGTAATGATATAATCTTCTGTTGAAATGTATGTACTGTTAAAAGAGTGCTTATTATACGCTGGTGTTGCAGCTATTACGCGACTGCAGATTTTTGCAGTAAGTTTGTTACGGTGTGGCAAGCTGTTTTGGGAGCCTGCAGTATAGTAGCGTTCGGTGGCGGCCGGCTTATGGCCTGCCGTATGTGTCACAGCCACACCTGCTGCTAAAGCGGACCGTGAGAATGCTCACTGTGGCGCGTACTAAAATCACGTAAGCAACTAAATAACTGCGTCAAAAACTAGCTGTTTTATTCCAAATCTGTTACATGACCTTTTGTTATTCAGACGAGCTTTGTGTCGAAACTTGATACCGCTACCTACAATAGTTCCAGAGATATAAAAAACCTACTAAAAAGTACTTAACTGACACTTAAAGTAAATTCAAACAGTAACAATAACAGTTGGTATTTCTTTTGTTATTTGAAAACAGTAATAGCACCCTTAGAACGCCGATTCATTTTATAAAGATTTTCAATTCTAAACTTTCGATACTTTTTCATTCGTAATGGAAATAACAGTTTAAAAGTTAATATTTATGTTTTGTGTTAAGGTGAGAGTAAATGAGAGGGAATGTGACTGTGTACATAGGACATACGTCAAATTTCAATTCTATATTGTATTACACCCTGCGTAACTAGCAAGTGTTACGCCACCTGGATGTCATGAAAAAACTGTGAATTCCCCTAACTGGTGGATGACGTATGTCTATGCGCGTTTGCTTTTGTAATAAGGCAGCCAGAAAGGTAGTAAGAGGATAATCAGTTCTAAAGTATGTTTCAAGTATAGTTTTCTCTTAGTTTTCGTTTGGTTTGGTTGGGTGGAACATTTTGTTTGCAATTGCAGCATGAAATGACGTAGATGCAACTGCGAAAGTTGACTCGAATAAAGCAGTTTGAGCGCGAATATGATCATGGAAGATTAATCAGATTGGCTGTTCGTTTTGATCGACCAAAGAGAGTAAAGTCTTTCTCGCGCACTGGGGTGAGTTATATGCCCTAAAAGCAACAGCATGCAGTGAGTCATGGACTAGCTGCCGGACGAGGAGGTCATGTTAGACGTGCCCGAAAAAGTTATTTGTAAAATGAAGAAGAGACTGTTATTTCATGTTCGATTTATATCGCCGTGCAAGCAGATACATTTACGGACAGTTCTGTAAAGTTTGGGAGATTTTGGAGTGTTTGTTGTAGACAAAACCGCGTGTAAAACTATCGGCCTTTGTGAAGAATTCTGCTTGGCGTGTTCAGTATACATTTACAGAACATTTTTTGTTGAGCATCTTCATTTGAGGAATCCACTGAAAAGGACCGAGTTTGAAACTCATTTCGTAGCAGAGTATTGACTGTATTAATGTTGTAATATTTCGGGTTGGACTTAACACGTTTCTGGCTGTCTTGCGTGTGACATAAGCTGCATGAACTAGTAGCGGATGTGCTATTGACGTAAATGTGGCTTGTTGACAGAATAGCTAAAAGACAATAAAAACATAAGCGGACATTTTCAATGAAGGAAGGAAGCATCCGCTTATGCCCGTTATTAGTAGAGATTTGCAGGCATATTTTGTTACCTGAGTTACGCGGACTATGAAGTCGTTAAGTATGGACGATGGTTTTCTTCAATGCTGCTTTTAACATCGTCTGCAAAGTACCTACGAATGCAGAGCAACGGATGGTGAAGGAACGCTATAGTGAGGTAGGTGGACATTAATTTTGCAGCTTGCTTCACTCAACGAAAATTTTCGAACCCCGCCCCGCCGCAGTGTACAGTAGCAATATAATGCAAAGTCGAGAACCGAAGACCTCTTCAAGAATCCTGCGTTTTTTACACTGATATTCCAATACCTATACTCGCTGATGGTTTTTGTGGATAATACTGAGATTGACCCAGAACAAACTGTGAAATTAGCAATCACAGTGCTGTACTGAAACACTGATACTCGGGAGCTCAACAGTTTATCTATATGTGCGTCGGGTCCTGAGTGCCAAAAGCAAAATGAATTCCATCCTGAAATGATCTGCACTGCTTTTATGGCTAAACAATATTTCATAATGCTTTAATTTCAAAGTTTAATGCTCAGACCTTCAAACTTGTGCTGTAAATAACATTTTATGACTTACAGAATCTCATAAAACATAACCAGGGAGCTATGGTGCGCCTTCTTTTAATTTACCCACGAGACTTAAAGCCGCCCAGAACTTTTGATGATCATGAGAACTGCTCATTAGTGTGCGTACAGGCAATGAATACATCGTTCAGACGATGCATTCGACGCGGATGTAATCTCAATTCTGAATGCACTATACGTAAAGGCAATTGAAGCATCACAGTCAACAAAGGCAAAAGAACATTAATTCTTTATATTTCCTACTCGCTGTTAACCTATTCGTTGCTTAACGAGACTCATTAGTGCTTCTACAGTCAGAAAAGAGAAGCTACAGGCAGTCACGAAAATTTGAATCTTACAAGAAAAAGGACGTTCTGCGAATTATAGTTTACGTTAACGTACTTACGGGTAAAGCATTATTAAAAAAAATGGTTCATATGGCTCTGAGCACTATGGGACTTAACATCTATTGTCATGAGTCCCCTAGAACTTAGAACTACTTAAACCTAATGCAAGTAGCCTGTTTAGATTTTTTTTATTGGTAACGCCTCGTAGCGCTCTATATGAAAATCACTGTCTGTGCTCTGTGCAGTCTGTGACTGGTTTGCATTGTTGTTCGCTATTGTAGTGTTGGGCAGCTGGCTGTTATCGGCACGTAGCGTTGCGCAGTTGGAGGTGAGCCGCCAGCAGTGGTGGATGTGCGGAGAGAAATGGCGGAGTTTTGAAATTTGGAAGACTCGATGTCATAAACTGCTATATATATTATGACTATTAAGGTAAATACATTGTTTGTTCTCTATTAAAATCTTTCCTTTGCTAACTGTGCCTCAGTAATTAGTGACTTCCGTAGTTTGAATCTTTTATTTAGCTGGCAGTAGTGGCGCTCGCTGTATTGCAATAATTCTAGTAACGAAGATTTTTGGGAGGTAAGAGATTTGTGAAAGGTATAGGTTAATGTTAGTCAGGGCCGTTTTTTTGTAGGGATTTTTGAAAGTCAGATTGCGTTGCGCTAAAAATATTGTGTGTCAGTTTAAGCACAGTCTTGTACAATTTTCCTAAGGGGACCTTTCACTAGCTAACCTAAGGACTGCACACACATCCATGCCCGAGGCAGGATTCGAACCTGCGACCGTAGCGGTCGCGCGGTTCCAGACTGAAGCGCCTAGAACCGTTCGGCCACACAGGCCGGCAGCATTACAAAAGTTCGGAATTTAAAGGACGTCTTGTTTTGACACCTGACCACGTCCTCCCCCCGTCGACATATATGGACAGATAACTGAGGTAATGTGATGATCGAAGCGTCAGTTCGAAAGTGGTACATCATGTTCAGTGGCGGGGGGAAGAATGTTCCCGACAAAGATCGCTCAGACCGGCCCTCAGTGCTGACTCATGGACTCAAAGCAAGGACTGAAACAAAAATCCAAGAAGACAGGCGTTTCATAATAAGTGGACTGCACACATTCTTTCCAGATATTTCAAGAACTATGTTTTATGAGACTGTAGTGCAGATCTGGACTATAAAAAAAGTCTGTGCCAGGTTGGTTCGTCGAATTTTGTCAGACGAACACAAAACTGAATGAACTTCAGCTGTATTAACATTTCTCGGTCTCTACGAAAACCGTGGTGATGAAGTTGTGAGTCACCTAGTCACTGGTGATGAAACTTGCATGTCACATTTCACATCAGAAAGAAAGCGCCAATCAATAGAATGACGTCACTGGATATCCCCAACGAAACCGAAGAAAAACTAATTTTAAGCACCAGAAAGATTATGGCTATTGTGTTTTGTAACCGTAAGGGTGTGCTGTTCACTGACTACGTGCCTAGAGGTGAGACCATAAATGCAGCGGCGTACTGTCATACCCTTCAACGACTTCGCCGCACCCACCAAAAACAGACTGCGCGGAATGCTAAACAGCGGAATAATCCTCGTTTACGATAATTCACGTCTGCGTGCAGCTGGAATGACACAGGACTTGCTTCAGCGGTTTCAGTCGGAAATGTCTCAAGATCTTCCATATAGTCTGGATTTAGCTGTAAGTGATTATCACTCGCTCCCCAAACTAAAAGATTCTTTGAGTGGATAACGCTACGGAAGTGATGATGAACTTAAAAATAAGCGTTAATCTGTCATTCAATAACTTGGCGGCAACTGCGTATGCGGAAGGCATAAAACAGGTGGTAAAATGGTACAAGTACCTAAATTTGTACTGTGACTACTTTGAAAAGTAGCTTTGGTATCAGGTGTATGTAAAATATAGTTTCGTTTAATTATATCACATAAAAATTTGAGTAGAAAAAGCACTCTGTACTTTCCGAATGACCCTCCTTATTAAGATGTTAATAGTGGGATTTTTCCCCAAAAATAACTTGGAAGGTTAACAAAGTGTGCATAGCTGACTCCATCGTCTCCCTCCAGTTGGCTATGAAAGACTATACATAGGGTGTAGCACTCGTAAGTGGACATGAGCAGCTATTTTGAGACGCTGTGGGATGCAACGAGGCAAATAGTGGAACGGAAATGCTCTTACGAATAACCATAATTCTTTGCACATACCCGAAGCGTGTCTATGAGCCAGGAGGGTCCAGCGGAGCATTTCCGTTGACAGGCGTTCGAGTTCATCGCAAAACCATCCTCAACGTCTGTGTACTGTCTCTGGAAGACCAAAAACTTAGACTGAGCATTGAATTATTTGAAAGTCAGAGTGAAAACTTTCTCTAACTTCAGTGCAGCTGATAACTGTAGGTTGTGCCAGGTTTGCCATTTTCCTAGTAGATTGTTACATGGAATAATATCTTGTCTGTATTTCTTAAATATTTTCCGAGTATCGGTAAACTAGTAAATTAAATTGAGTAATGCATGATCACATGTTTTTACTTTTAATTTTCATAAACCACTTGAAATAGTTTCTTTTTGAGCATTTGGTTCTGTACCTAATGGAGATCTTGAGATTAACATTTATTTGAATGTCGAATGTCAAGGGCCACCTCACTAACTAATTATTCCTGACACTGAACTGGTTTGGAGTACTCCAGTGTTGTGTAGCCTTTTATTTGAAAAGTGATGTGAAAGTCATATTTAAATCAGTTTTAATCAAGTTAATGAGTGCAATCTGTAAAAGAAGGCACTAATGTGTTGAGACACTATTGCGTTATCGTGTGCGAGTACAAATGTCAGTAATTACTCTGCAGTCAGTAGTGTAAGTCCATTTGTCCAAATTATTAGTCAAAGTGTTTCTACAGAGAAAACTTCGGAATCTGACACAAGTAGAGAAATTCTGCAACGCCGTACGCGTCTCCATGTAACCTGATTGGTTGAAAGGGGTCTGCCCAGTGTTTTACTGAAGTAATCAGTTTGTTTGCTAAAGTGCTTTCGTGAATATTTGTAACAGTTATTACCTACTTAGTGTTCGTCAATAATAATTAACTTCATTAAATATTTTACGAACCTCCTTAACTTCAGAAAAAGAGTACTGTCTTGTTGGTACTAAGTTGCATACACCGTATTCTTTGTTATCGAACCAATTAGGAAGCCATCACTCAGGCGAATGATACTTTGATAGGACCAAGGGGCAAGCTACAGTCTCCACTCGAAATTGTTTAATTTCCCCGTCACAGTCATTTCGTAAGATGTGTGTGAGAGGAAATAGTGGGCCGCATGAGTCTCCTTCGAACGTATTCTCTCTGCGATGCACATAGAGTCTACCGTTGGAGTTTTACCATTATCAAAGAATGGTTAAAGTAACGAGGATTGGCAGAAATAAATTACTTGAAGAAATATGACAACTAGCTGCGATATATGGAGCTCTGTTTATGTCAAGATGCGTTACGGGTTTTTACCCAAATTCAAATGGCGTAAAACTTTTATAAGACTGATGACAGATGGAAGCCCACATAAATTAAGCTGCATAAAAAAGGCTGATTGCTGTATTTCTTCAAGAAATTTAAAACACAGCCATAGAGTCCAACCATCAATATCATGGAAATATTCATAAGAATCAAGACTAGTGATAAACTTAGCACCAAAACTGGGGGCAACGCAGTAGATGAAATGAAGCAGTACTGCTTTCGTGGAAGCAAAATAACAAATGACCGGCGAAACAAGGAATATATTAAAAGAAGGCTAGCTGAGTAAAGACCGCTTTCCTGGCGAACAGAAGTCTACAAGTGTCAAACATTGGCCTTTATTTTTGGTGAGAAATTCCTGACAATGTACATCTGGAACATAGCGTTGTGTGGAAATGAACAGTGTCCTAAGGGGAAAACAGGAAAAAACATTGACTCGAAATGCTTAAGATATGGTTTACAGAAACATACTGAACACTGAGCTGGTAAGAAATAAGCTGTGGAGGAAGGCAGAAATCTGAATGTATTCAAGAAATTATTGAAGACGTTGAATGTAGGTGTTGCTTTGAGATGAAGTTGTTGGCACGAGAGAGGAACCCAACATGTGGCATGTAGTCACGCAAGATGAAGAAGGTGAAGGCCGCATCAGTCAGAACACTGATGGACTAAAAACATAAATCATCTCCGTGATGGTGTTAAGCTTATTAAGCGAACCTCTTACGAAATAGGCCTTTCTTCTTCGGATCCCAGCCACTAATTCTGTCCAAAGAACTGGTGGAAAGATCGCTCGGACCGGCCTTCATTACTGATAGATTAGGCGGTTGACAGTCATTCAGTGGGAGCAGTCACAGCTTTAAAGCTACAAAATATAATACAACATAATGAGAACAATATAACGTGTAGTTTTTAGACGTCCATATACTTTGAAGATTTTGACATACAGGTTTACGTTCTGCAGAGATAGCAACGCAATATCAACATCAAAGAACAAGTATTCAACGATACTAGTGAATATTCCATGTCATGTACTGCAAATTTAAGTGAACTATATACATCGCACATATAAAAAGGGCACTTGTATACATTAGAGTAAATGTCTAAAACAACCGAAAACTTTTTATTTTTCTGGTCTGCTTGTTCAATGAGAATGTATTATGGTTGTCCTTCGAAGACGCTATAAATTTCAGTTTGCTTATAGTTGGTAATTTTCGTAAAATAAATATACGGATAAGGTTCCTCATGGTCAAGAAAGCAGGGACAATAGTCAGACACGTGATTCACAAAACAAAACCATTTAAACAATCAGAGATTTAAAAATAAAATGAGGAGAATGTGAAAATTTCTATCAGACAAGTAGATGTTTCCTCACTAGATTCAGAGAGCACGCAAATATAAGCGAGAACTGCTGATCTTCATTTTGCGGACGTCTACGAAACTACAATCATTACACGAGCAGCATCGAGGAGTCTTTAGAGGTATGGCATACAGTAGGAATAGGTAGATCAATGGATGCTCTAGAAGAAATTGAAATTTGTTTATTAACTGCACCAAGCCTCGATCCTCCACAAGACTTCCTGCATTTCGCTATTTCACTAAGATTTTCCGGTGTTGTGACTTTTAGTTCAAAACTGCTCCAGTGAAAGTCTCACTAAACTTAACGCTTCGTTACCAGAATTGATATTAAATCCAAAAAAATTACCATGTATACAGGGTGTTACAAAAAGGTACCGCCAAACTTTCAGGAAACATTCCTCACACACAAAGAAAGAAAATATGTTTTGTGGACATGTGTCCAGAAACGCTTACTTTCCATGTTAGAGCTCATTTTATTACTTCTCTTCAAATCACATTAATCATGGATTGGAAACACACAGCAACAGAACGTACCAGGGTGACTTCAAACACATTGTTACAGGAAATGTTCAAAATGTCCTCCGATAGCGAGGATACATGCATCCACCCTCCGTCGCATGGAATCCCTGGTGCGCTGATGCAGCCCCGGAGAATGGCGTATTGTATCACAGCCGTCCACAATACGAGCAAGAAGAGTCTCTACATTTGGTACCGGGGTTGCGTAGATAAGAGCTTTCAAATGCCCCCGTAAATGAAAGTCAAGAGGGTTGAGGTCAGGAGAGCGTGGAGGTCATGGAATTGGTCCGCCTCTACGAAACCATCGGTCACCGAATCTGTTGTTGAGAAGCGTACGAACATTTCGACTGAAATGTGCAGGAGCTCCATCGTGCATGAACCACATGTTGTGTTGTACTTGTAAAGGAACATGTTGTAGCAGCACAGGTAGAGTATCCCGTATGAAATCATGATAACGTGCTCCATTGAGCGTAGGTGGAAGAACATGGGTCCCAATCAAGTTATCACCAACAATGCCTGCCCAAACATTCACAGAAAATCTGTGTTAATGACGTGATTGCACAATTGCGTGCGGATTCCCGTCAGCCCACACATGTTGATTGTGAAAATTTACAATTTGATCACGTTGGAATGAAGCCTCATCCGTAAAGAGAACATTTGCACTGAAATGAGGATTGACACATTGTTGGATGAACCATTCGCAGAAGTGTACCCGTGGAGGCCAATCAGCTGCTGATAGTACCGGCACACGCTGTACATGGCACGGAAACAACTGCTTCTCCCGTAGCACTCTCCATACAGTGACGTGGTCAGCGTTACCTTGTACAGCAGCAAGTTCTCTGACGCTGACATTAGGGTTATCGTCAACTGCACGAAGAATTGCCTCGCCCATTGCAGGTGTCGTCGTCGTTCTAGGTCTTCCCCAGTCGCGAGTCATAGGCTGGAATCTTCCGTGCTCCCTAAGACGCCGATCAATTGCTTCAAACGTCTTCCTGTCGGGACACCTTCGTTTTGGAAATCTGTCTCGATACAAACGTACCGCGCCACGGCTATTGCCCCGTGCTAACCCATACATCAAATGGGCATCTGCCAACTTCGTATTTGTAAACGTTGCACTGACTGCAAAACCATGTTCGTGATGAACACTAACCTGTTGATGCTAAGTACTGATGTGCTTGATGCTAGTACTGTAGAGCAATGAGTCTCATGTCAACATTAACGTCCTTCAATTGGGCCACCTGGCGGTGAATCGAGGAAGTACAGTACAAACTGACGAATCTAAAATGAGCTCTAACATGGAAATTAAGCGTTTCCGGACACATGTCCGCCGGCCAGAGTGGCCGAGCGGTTCTAGGCGCTACAGTCTGGAACCGCACGATCGCTACTGTCGCAGGTTCGAATCCTGCCTCGGGCCACGTGATGTCCTTAGTTTAGTTAGGTTTAAGTAGTTCTAAGTTCTAGGGGACTGATGACCACAGCAGTTAAGTCCCATAGTGCTCAGAGCCATATGAACCATTTTTGACACATGTCCACATAACATATTTTCTTTTTTTGTGTGTGAGAAATGTTTCCTGAAAGTTTGGCCACACCTTTTTGTAACACCCTGTAAAGCACAATGCTTTTGGGTTACTCGTGGAGTGCTTTCCGAATGGTACTGATCACCCGATGGCAAGGGCTCCGACCCCGGTCACAGACTACGGCCCTGTCTGTGAGTGGACACAAGAAACATCTTCCGATTGGCTGTAATTGCGACCGGACCGTCCGATAGGCGCCGAGGTGGCACAAGAAGCGTCGAGCAGCTGCGATTCTTCTGGGAAGCAATTTGTCGCCGCCCGCTGCCGCTGCTGCTGCCGCTGCCGCGTGGCTCCGCCGACCGGAAGACGGCCCTCGACGAGTGTCGACGAACCCGTGCGAAAACATCAGGCGCGGCCGATACGCGCCGACTGCACGAGAACGGCAAAAAGACCGACTCTGTTATTACCGAAGAGCCCCGCAGGTGACTGCTCATTTCCCGTGGGACATCGCGAGGGAAAGAAAGCGGTGCACCCATTGCGATACTCGCATCTATGTCTGTGAGCACGTTTTCACACTCTACTCCTAGCTCTACAGTTCTGCTGACTCAGTAAGAGTTTCCGGCACCCACTAAGTATGATAGCTGAGTAGCTAACGTTACTGTTAGGTTCAAATGGCTCTGAGCACTGTAGGACTTAACATCTGAGGCCATCAGTTCCCTAGAACTTAGAACTACTTAAACCTAACCAACCTAAGGACATCACACACATCCATGCTCGAGGCAGGATTCGAACCTGCGACCGTAGCAGTCGCGCGATTCCGTACTGAAGCGTCACATTTGTCGTCGGCACATTTACCCCTCTCCCCTCTCAACGTTACTAAGGCAAAATATCCTCTCGTCCTATAACGAATCTTTTACCCTGCAGTGGCATATACCTCGCTTTGGAGTTTCCTCGTAGGTTAAAACAGTTTAGCGTGCCGCGCTGTGTTCTGTGCCAGAATAGCTTTCTCCCTGCCGCTTCCATTCCCCATCTCTCGTTATAGCATCCTAAACATGTTAGAAAGTTCTGGCTGTTCACAGTCCAAGCAGAGTCCAGATTTTGCATGTATAGAACAGCTTAGAACCATGATAGTAACTAAGCGTTTAGTTCGGTGCTTCCGTACAGTCAACAGTGCGCCTTATTTTGTGTATAAAAAAAGTTGAATTAATAAAGGCAAGTTTCTAGATAGAGAAAAGAAAGTTGTCCTCTATATGTTACCCACTAGTGCTCAAAGTTCGTGTGTGAGGTTCTGAGACAACCTATAGTTACGTTTGAGATATCAAAATAAGCAAGTCGAGGAGACGTAAAACTGTCACTACTTCAAGAATGCTACAGTTTAATCGTCTGATTTGGCGTAAGCTCTAAGACGTACGGCAAAGTTTATATTTCAGACCTCTTGGCTAATGATAACTAATCTACCAGGATAAATTTGTGCATACCGTTGCACGATGACTCCGTTACCACAGCAATATCAAACAAACTGTATGCTGGGTGATGAAGGATACAATTTCACTTTCTTTTACATTTGAAGGAAATAGTTAAAACTATTCGTGTACTAACAGCAAGTGAAACCTGCAACATTGCTCACAAACTTTCCCAATTCGTGAATGATTAACAATACGTTGTCAAGTTACGAACCAAGTTGACGGTTTCTTTCCGTTCACAGTGTCAGAACTTCACTGGGCTGTAAGCTTGGAGTCCAGCCGGAAAACAAACATAAGATCATATGAGAATGATGCTAGGTATTTTCTTGAAAATCTCCGTGCCTGCACTATCTTAGCCGTTCTATTACCATCCACATGTCTCATCTGGCAATAGCATTCTAGGTCTTTCTTTCCCATGCACTGTACCATGTTGTACATATTTCCATCATTTGACTGATGTCTTCATTCTTTACATTATCCTCTATTATGGATTTGCAACCATCATCAAATACATCGTCTCTATTGCACAATTTTCCAAGATCACTGCTGCAGAGGTTAGGGAAAATTAGTACACCAGTGGTAGACCTAAAACTAGCCTTCTTACTTTTTTAAGCGAGATTTTTTATGTTGATAAGAGACTGTAATAATACCAATATCACAGAAGGCAGATGCTGTCAACTGTATTACGGAACTCTCAGTATAACGAGTTATGAGTGTAAAATAAGGATTATCTATATACATAGCTGAAACGACTCCTTGAAGCAGACCAGGGAAGGATGTACTTGGGAGCATGTAGGAGAGGAAATCAAAGGGAAATCTAAGTAGGAGTTTAAAGTCTAGGGAGAAGAAACAAAAACTTTTGATTTTTGTCGATGTCATTATACAAGGTGGGGCAAATGAAAGAGTCCCGGACGAATGGATACGATTGGACGTAAATGTCTGCATATGACTACACCCTGTGACACGCCCACCACGCGCCCAGCACAGCGCGTTGCTGTGTCAGTGTCAGTGGGGTAGTGCTAATGGCACGATGGTATTCACAGTGAAGCAGCTGTGGAAAGTTATGTGACGACAAAGTCTTGGGAAGTGAGTGATTACTTTGTGTGGAGAGGCCTCAAATCTAAGGAGTATAGCAACACCACTCTTACCCTTCAAGAACTGCAGCAGAAGAGTTCGGATGAGGTTTCAGCAATTCCGGCCGTCCAGATTCTATCTGCCTTCAGAAACTTGCTGTTCAGGCGTAAAAGTGCCAAGAGATGAATGGTGGTCACTTTCAACATCTGCTAATGTCAGATTAGTAGTGTATTTCGTTTCCTCTGCTATGTTTCTTTGTTCACTGGAACTCTGTTCTCCGGGCCACTTTAATTTGCCCCACCCTGCATTTCTGTCATGGGCGGGAAAGACCTGTATGAACAGCTGAATGGAATGGACAGGGTCTTGAAGACGACATAAACGTGAAAGAAAGAAGTACGAGGTTAATGGGCTGTAGTGGATTAAAATCAGGTGAAGCTAGGGAGTTATATTAGGAACCGAGATGCTAAGAGCAGTGAACGTGCATTGTTGTTTAGGTACCGAAGTAAGTGACGATGACCGAAGTAAATAGGACGTAAAATGCAGACTAGTCATAGCAATTATAGCTTTTCTGAAGAAGAAAAAGACGTTAACATCGAAAACAAATTCAAATATCAGGCAGTATTTTCTTGATGTACTTTTCTGCAGTGTACCTTTGTAGGGAAGCAACACGTGGACGGTAACCAGTAGAGCAAAGAGAAACGAAGCTTTTGAATGCGGCGTTACAAAAGAATGAAGATTTGATACGTAGATCCGATAACTAATAAATAAGTACACAGCCAGAAAAAAATTAGTACATCAGCTAAGACAACGTTGATTTTGATCAGATGACGAAGTATCCCACCTCAGGGACGATAGACGTACTAAAAACATTTTGAACGTTGTCCGCCAACATATTTTATTTATTTATTTATTTGTTTATTTAACCTGGCAAGATTAGGGCCATCAGGCCCTCTCTTACATCTAACCAGGCATTCTACTTATTTTACAGTCATATGTTTTAGTAGGCATGTTAAACTACATCTAATACAAAAAGTGAGATAAACAATTAGAAAGGTAACCTCGAAAAATACATTATTGAAGAGAAAGATTTTAGATAGGAGTGCTGGCAGCAGGGAGTATGAGGGAGACTCATGGTGAAGGGAGGAGAAGAATAGAGAGACATGATGAAACATAATTAAGGAAAATATAAAGGAAAAGGAGACTGCGTGGCTAATAGAGATAGATGAAGAGGAAGGCATCTCAGGAGCAAGATAGGAGACGCTAGCTTTGCTATTTGACAGATGAGAGGATTGGCCTTGCACATTAATTTTGTGGAGACTTTTATGCGGATGATAGTAGGAAATGCTTCAACTTCTTCTGAAAAGCAACAGGAGATTGAATTTTCCTCAAGGTAAGGGGCAGTTTGTTCCAGAGGCGGACAGCGGCAACTGAGAAGGAGTTTGCAAAAGTTTTTGTTTTGTGGGTGGGCACAGTTAGGATACCAGATAAGAGTGACCTCGTAATGGCATAAATACCAGAGGGCCCTCTGTGTTTACTCTTCAATAGGGAATGCTCACAGCCAGATGATTCAGTGTCGTGCAAATGCGTGAAGCAAGTAGGCGACCATGCCAACTGAGCGAGTCTGAAAGGGGTCAAACAGTGTTGCCTTCCAAGTGGAGAGACAGCCGTTTTGGAAAATTGTCGCACATGTTGGAAGTGCTGCGCCAACTGTGCAGTGATTCTAATATCAGAGGTTATGTGAACATTCTCACACCTGTAGACGAGGTTCTGCACGCAGCACAGATGCCCGACCGGATCGCCGTACTGTAAGAGCAGCAGTGGCAAATCGTACAGCTACCACAGCACAGATAAGAGTCCATGTGAGCCCAGATGTGAACGGTTGCGACCCGGTTATTAGCCACAAGACTACGGGCACGCACAACTCTCGCCTGTCTTCTAATCACGTTGCATGGCTCGACTGGTATCACAAGAGGCTC
This sequence comes from Schistocerca gregaria, assembly GCF_023897955.1. Lineage (NCBI taxonomy): Eukaryota > Metazoa > Arthropoda > Insecta > Orthoptera > Acrididae > Schistocerca > Schistocerca gregaria. Next base: position 441,456,962 of record NC_064927.1, on the reverse strand, counting down.
ACGTAAAAGATGGAACAGCGTGCTGTGGTCTTCAGCGATTGAGAGCAGATTCTACCTGCACCCAAGTGATAGTCGTTGGTGTGAACGACGTAGACCTGGTGAGTAGTGTCTCTTAAAGTGTATTCATCCAAGACATACTAGTCTCACCAAAAGCCTTATGGTCTGGGATTCCAAACTACAACTCTCGTTTGCCTTTGGTGTTTCAGGAGGGGACGCTAACAAGGACTCGGTACACGCAGAACGTTGCTAGACACGCTCTTTTGCCGTTCTTACAACAGGATGGTGATGCGTTGTTCCAACAGGATAATACTCGCCCACACTTTGTCCGTGAAACTCAACGCGCGCTGCAAGAGGCGCAGCAACATCTCTGGCCAGCACAACCTCCGGACTTGTCTCCAATCGAGCACGTTTGGGATGTGATGGGACGAGAAGTGACTCGTGCGACTCGTGAACCAAAAAGTCTTACAGGACTACGTGAACAGGATGAATAGGCATTTTACATCGTATTTCAGGACAGTACTCGACGTCTGTGCGAGCGACTGGATGCCAGACTCAGCCAGCATCAGCATCGCTACCTGTGGAGGCTACATCAAGTACTCATATGGGTATTTCAGCATGGGCAAAGAATGTGACAATCCCAAAAACTACAGGCTGACCTCTCTGCTATGGAAAGGATGATACTCCGCAGAATCACGGTCGCCATCGAGCCCCTCCTGATCCCACAACAAGCAGGCTTCAGCCAGGGCAAATGCTGCACGTCACAGTTGCTAAATAAAATTAACGCAACACATAGAGGATGGGTTCGAGAACAGGAAGATCACCGGGGCTGTCTTCCTAGACCTATCAGCAGCCTTCGACACAGTCAACTACAGACTAACCTTACTGATTGGAAACCTACTCCAGAATTGAAGATTCTTCGTGGATTTTCAGGGACAGAGAAGTCGGTGGAAGATACAGAAAAATGGCCTCCCCCAAGGAAGCATACTTGTCCCAACACTTTTTAATATATATACAAAGGACCAGCCCCTCCCCCAAGGCACCGAAAGCTTCATATATGCAGATGATTGCGCCATTACCGCTGAAGCAGACAGCTTTGAAACTGTTGAACAGAATCCATCAGAAACACTAGAACAGCTTGCCACCTACTATAAGGGGAACCATCTCAAACCCAAACCAGGGAAAACCCAAACCTGGCCATTCCACCTAAAGAACAGACAATCTGCAAGAAGACTACAACTTAACTGGGAAGGAGTGTCCCTAGAACATTGCGAAACCCCAAAATACTTAGGCGTCACCTTGGATAGAGCACTCACGTATAAAAAGCACTGCATGAACACTAAATACAAAGTAGCTGCGAGAAACAACATTGTGCTCAAACTAACAGGCACTACATTGGGGGGGGGGGGGGGGGCACAGCCTGGAATAGTGAGAACCACAGCTCTTGCTTTGTGCTATTCAACAGCGGAGTACGCATGCTCAGTGTGGTACAATTCTAGCCACGCCAAGCAAGTGGACATACTGCTTAATGAATCCTGCCACATCATCGCAGGCTGTCTGAGACCAACCCCGACTGATAAATTGTACTACCTGGCAGGCGTGGCCCCACCAGATATTAGAAGGAAAGTAGCGGCCAGGAAGGAAAAGACAAAGGCGTTGACCTCACCAGCCCACCCGCTGTACAAACACCAGACAGCCGGGCATCGACAAAAATCTAGAAAAAGCTTCCTGCACACAGCAGAAAACATCGCCAGGACACCGCAGCAAGTGAGGCTGGCAGTGTGGGGAGAAGAAAACGCGTACCTTGGGGAATGGTTAGTCCCAAACGAAGAACTCCCTCCCGGCCATAAGGAAGGATGGACGACATGCAAATCTCTTAATAGGCTGCGCTCTGTGTCACACGCTCCAAAGCGAATATGCGCAAATGGGGCCTCCCAAATGGTTCAAATGGCTCTGAGCACTATGGGACTCAACTGCTGTGGTCATTAGCCCCTTAGAACTACTTAAACCTAAGTAACCTAAGAACATCACACACATCCATGCCCGAGGCAGGATTCGAACCTGTGACCGTAGCAGTCGCACGGTTCCGGATTGCGCGCCTAGAACCGGGAGACCACCGCGGCCGGCGCCTCCCAAATGAACCGGTGCTGTGTGACTGTGGATACACTCAAACCACCACCCACCTCACGCAGTGTGTGCTGTGCCCAAGCACCTGCACCATGAAGGATTTGATGAACGCCACCCCGGCAGCGCTGGACGTGGCCAGGTTCTGGTCCAAGACTTCATAAAATAAAAACTACTTGACCCTGCTTATATATCTGTATACTTTTATACTCTTTTTGTATTTGTTATATACTTGATATGAATGTGTTAATCATTGTGATTATATGTACGATGTTTCTAACATGATTAAATAAAACCTGGTTCGATATGGGTTACATGAGAACCGTCTGTGCTATTGATCTGTAAATGTAATCAAGTACCACATATTCACTGTTGCAACAATAAATCTCAAATGAATTGGAAACCTCTAAAAGGGTGTACAATTTTTTTCCGCAGTGTATTTAATAGAATTTTTTTTCGAATTTGGTTGAAATCTTATGGGACTTAACTGCTAAGGTCACCAGTCCCTAAGCTCACACGTTACTTAACCTAAATTATCCTAAGGACAAACACATACACACCCATGACTGAGGGAGGACTCGAACCTCCGCCGGAACCAGCCGCACAGTCCATGACTGCAGCGCCTGAGACCGCTCGGCTAATTGGAGAGAATAAAATTTGAAGATATAAGTTGACTAAAGTAAGGGATATTTGAATAGGACACAATACTGGATATTAGTTAGTTGATGCAGTAGCATAGGAAAGAGTGAAGAGTAAAAATTGAAACCAAGGTTAGGCTACCGTGAACAGTTTCAAGTGGATTTAAGCTGCAATAGCTACGCAGAGATGAAGAGACTCGCAGAGGATAGAGTTGTGTGGAGACATACAGCGTCCAGACTGAAGACCACAACAACAATCACGCACCTAAGCTTTGTGATACTGAAAGAGTAAGTAAATAAACAAATAAGTACATACGATATCTGATATTACAGCACTGGAGGTAGTAAACGGAAGCGAACAGGGAACTTGGCTGCGGGCGCTATGCTGGCGCCCCGACGCGACTGCGCCGGCCGCGGCCAGTGTTTGCAGGTGAGGCGGCGCTGTTTGGCGTGACGGCTGCGCTCCCCACGGCACAGTGTACGGACCAGCTCAAGAAGAAGGGGCTGCCGCGGCGGCGCGCCGGCCGCAGTTGCAGGGCCGCCGGTCGCTCGGTACACATCGCAGTTGGATTAAACTTAATTTAACTAACACGGCCGGCCATTGTGGCGGCGAGTGATTAAGTTATTTATGTTTGGGTCAGGAGCTTGACCAGCCGGCAGCGGGCCGCCTTACGTACACACTGCGTGAATAGAAGCCGCGGCCGGCGAATGGGATGGAGAGAGGGCCCCACTCGCCCGCTTTCAAGAAGCTAATTGCAAACAGAACCGCCGAGGAACAATGCGACGTATTTGCTTTGCCAATGTTAATTATGAACTTTTTGGTCTATTGTTTTCCCTCACTCCATCTTGCCTTCGCCCCCCCTTTCTTTCTCCCGAACGCCGCCTGTCCGTCCTTTTGCTGCCCAGGCGGAATAAGACCGCCGGCCGAGGATACGCGTGCTCGGGAGAAAATGGACTGTACTCGGCTGGCGCACAGCGGGAAGGTACAGGAGGATTCCATTTCCCCGACGGATTGGCGGCGGCGCGTGGGAAGGAGCTGCCCCCGTGTCTGGGGCAGTAATTGGAACTTAATGCCGCGCCATCATTTCCGGCTTTTTCTCGTTCGGTTAATTGCAGAGGTCGCGCGCTGTTGACGAAGATCGTGAGTCACTGTAATAAGCAACGGGCGAGGACAGTGCTCGAAGCATTTCTGACTACTGCCGTGCAGTTGGTAGGCTGGGAGGGAAGAGGCGAGTGGTACTGACCGCCCCAACGACGCCCGCACCGCATCACTTGGGCGTTGCAAATGTCAGGTGTACTGCGATGGTAGCTCGGAAATCCTATTTGCTGCTGAGACGTCACAATTGAAAAATCGTGTCCCTTGGACGTCTTGAGGCTGAACTAGTTGGGGTCTGTGAGTGCTACGGTTCTCCGGAGATGAAGGTCTGGAATGCAGTACACTGAACTCGCCATTGGGCTAACAATCAAACCGAACACGAAATACTTCCTCAAGTCACTCAGTGGACTACCGCTAACTGAAATAGGAACATCGGATAAGCTTTGTGACTGTCTCTAGGACTTCGTAGTGTATAGCACCCAACACATCGTTTCTGAAGCCTGGAAGCTTCCACACCCATGCGTCTTGTAGAGATGGCAAGTTCAATTAAATAATTTGGATGTGCTGGAGGGTGGAGTAGGGGGGGGGGGGTGGTAACTCACTTACAGGCAAACAAGATACGGTCAATACCTGTGACCGCGTGCCTAGTACCAACCCAGTAGCCCTGTTTTGATTTTAATACGACTTGAAACTTGTTCATAATAGGTAACAGAATTCTCACGTGCCTTACTCAGTATTCAGTCAAACGAATTTCGTTACTGTCACTCATTGTGTGATAAGTATTTTTACCCTAATAGCTTCAGTTCGCACACATATTTGGCAGTAATTTTACAATATTATTTTAACTCTAGTTAGTGTCGTTCTGGAACACAGCTCAAGAAAAATTCACTGAAACACTGCATACGTCAGTTACAGTTTCTTATTGTACAAACACGGTTGCTAACTTTAAATAGTTCAGTCACTTTTAATCAGTACACTTTTTGCCTAATCGTTATCACGACCTTCTCTCTGTATCAGTAATTAATATGCTTACCGTCATAATATTTGCCATGTTTACTACAAGAATTAGTATTAATTGCCGGCATCGGTGGCCGAGAGGTTCTAGCCGCTTCATTCCGGGACGGAGCAACTGCTGCGGTCGCAGGTTCGAATCCTGCCTCGGGCATGGATGTGTGTGATGTCCTTAGGTTCGTTAGCTTTAAGTAGTTCTACGTTCTAGGGGACTGATGACCTCAGATGTTAAGTCCCATAGTGCTCAGAGCCATTTAAATCATTTTGTATTAATTAGTATTACAGGAAACTCTGCTCCTCAATTTTTTGCCTGCCTTTCGAGGCTACAGCGACCGACTGACTACAAAGAAATGCATGCAAACTCGAATCGAAAACTTCTTACATATGACGATTGTTTCAAAAGTCCTGCACACTGCACAGTGAAATTCACGTCAGTTATAATGGAGACTCTTGGCGTTACGCTCGTATATGTGTTTGTTGGTTCGCGCAGTTTTTAAATGGAAGCTGAAACTGCGTCAGGTCGCATTATACGTAGTGACCAGCGTTCCTACAATAAACTCGAATCTCCACGCGGAAAGAACCCAGCGGAAATGTAAAACACTTTGAGAGAGGTATGTGGGAATGGTGTAGTGGATCATAGCACAGTAGCACTGTGGTATATGGTACTCGTTTCCGTGAAGGTCTGGTAAGCACCGAATACAACCCCTAAAAGTGGAAGACCATCAAATGCAACAGACTACACCTCTCAGGTTATTGTTAATGGCATTATGAGAGTCGATTCACGTAATACATGTGAGAAAACTCATTATGAGACATGAATTTGTCACTTCAGTTTACAAAAAATAACTAAGAAGCTAAAGATGAGAAAAGTTGCTGCCAGATGTATTCCGCATGACCTTATCGAACAGCAAAAATCAGTTCGCAAACGAATCACAGAAGTGCTTCAACGTGTAAGTAGGCTGTTTAGGTTTTTTTATTGGTAACGCCACGTAGCGCTCTATATGACAATCACTGACTGCACACAGCACAGCCAGTGATTCCAACTGTGCAGCGCTACGCGCTGTTAACATCCAGCTGCCTAACACTACAATGGCGAGTGTTACAACAATGCCAACCAGCCACTGACTGCGCACAGCACAGCCAGTGATTTTCATACAAAGCGCTACGTGGCGTTACCAATAAAAAAAACCTAAACAGCGTACTTACATAGCCCCCATGCTCCCCACAAAAAATTTAAAAATTGTTTTGGGCACTGGCCAATACAGATTTGAAATTTTGTTTCATAATTATGATTACAATAACAAAGAAATCAAATGCACACACTTATTGATACAATGTTGGTAAAAAGCTAAAATTTTCTCACAGTCCATAAAGACAGTCCTGATCATTCATCACAGTAAAATAGCAGTGTTTTTTTCAAAGACTGAGCATTAAAAGAAAATTCATTCGAAAGTAGTGGATTTCTAAGCAGTCTTGAAGAAGTAGTGTTGTCCTTCCAACGGAAAGACGGTGTTGACTCTTGACATGCAGACAGGTAATGGGCCACAACAGAGCAAACCGACAGCACAGTCAGTCGAAGTTGAAGACTATTGGTAGGTAGGTCATCACAGAGCAGACCCACTGTAGTCCTGGTAGAGATTATGGTACTGGTGGGCCACCAGAGGTGCAGACCCACTGCAGTCCTTGTAGAAATAATGGTATTGGTGGGTCTTCAAATGTGCAGACCCACTGCAGACCTTGTAGAAATAATGGTATTGGTGGGTCATCGAAGGTGCAGACCCACTTCAGTCCTTGTAGAGACGGCCAGCAGCCATCTGTTGCAACTGTGCAGGTGCACAATCACCATTGAAGAGTCTTGCGGAGAATATAGCAAGTCCATAAACCACCACTTGTGCACGCACAAAGGTTTTGGAATTGTCCTTAGTGCCAGCAATGCTGTTAACCAATCCCTTGCTGAATTATCAACACACGTCCAAACACTAACAGTCCTCTTTTTTTCACGTATTGTGGATATACTATGACTAACAGAAACGTGTGCTGTGAAATGTAACTTCAAAGTTGCTTAATTTGATGAACTGGTGTCAATTACAATTTTATAACATAAGAATACAATTACAAAGGTACAAAATACATCATTAAAACATAACAATACAGATAACATTTGTAGTAAAACAGGCTTTACAAAAGAATAGAAATAAACATGCACATCAGTGTTACAATAATTATGACATAAGTGCATACACAAAGATCAGAATAACTTTTGAAACATCAACTTCACATATGAGTAACATAACAGAAAAGATAAATAATGTCTAAACGTCTTTACAAAGTAAATAACATATTATCAGAAAAATTCTACAACGTAACTCTCATCAGATAGACACATAAAGACAATGGGATAACACAAGAGGAAAGGGCAGGGTTTGTTTTCAGTGTAACATTTGGTACTGCAGTCCAACCCAAAACTTCATTCCATAGATCTTTCATCTTATTTCAACATTTGTTTCCACCAAAAAAAATCCTATCCAAGCATGCTTTCTGTATTTATATGTTCACATATTCTTACCTCATTATTTATTTTCCAATATCTTACTTCATCATTTATTTCCAAGAAAATCCTACCTATACCTGCTTTCTGTACATTTTTCGTATAACTTCTCAATGCATTTCTTCCAATTCATCACAACTCGTTCTCTCATACAGTCTACCCCCTCTTAAGATAACTTAAATCTCCTGAGCTCAGATGCTAAACTAAGGGACGAGGCAATGCAGCAGCACAAAACAATTAATACAAACAGCAGTGAAAAAAATGGAAATTGTCAAAGCAAGCTACAGTAAATCTAAATTACCAAGCAATGCAACATTACAAGTAATATGAGCCAATGTGCGGCAACAAGAAAAATAAATTAGTAGTAAAACTAGCTTAATAGAGTAAAACAAAGTCAAATTCAGTAACACTATGCCTGGCAAACAGCAGCAGCAAATGCAATAACTTATATCTAAACATGACAAAGCTCAAGCAGAAAAACTATTACAGAAAAAACGGCCATGTATAATACCTGTATCACATCTTAACACTAGAGTGATGCATCACAAAAACTTACTCTGCAAGGAAGTTACCAAGTCGTTAAAAAAATTAATTATACAATTCCTGTGAGGGGAAACCTCTATTTGTGTTCCTCCTTTTTTACGAAAGTACACCATTAAATTATTCTTTACTGGGTCTGTAGACAGAAAGTAGTTATATTAGTACATGTATTAAATTTTAATTTAAACAACGCTGGAGTGCAACAAGAAACTAGATATTAAACAAAATAGGCAAAGCAAGGCGTGAAACGTCATTCGCTAGCCATAAGGCATTTCATAAACAGTCTTCCAACTAGCAAGACAATAGACATGAAATGTTTCTCATCATTTCATTTCAGTAAATATCATAAATTAAGAACTCTACAGTGCAATTATGTTTTCAAGTTTGAGGGTGTCGTATTTACGATTCTTTCTACAAAGGAATGTCAATAGCGAGGATAATGGCCTACTTTTTTTTCACCTGTACCTCTGAAAGACACACACTAATGGCTTGTTTCCAGGTGGCTGTCGCGCAGCTGGGTGCCCACGAGGCATTACGTGCAGGTGGTCACTTAACTTTCTTACCGAATTATTTACGACACCAGTTTCCGCTACAGTGGCAGTCTCATATAAAAAAATTCACAGGTCTAGAATTTGCGTTACAAATCTGTAGAAACAAAATCCTATTGATATAACAGTGTCCAAAAAAGTCCCATCGGCATTGTAATACATTCACGCACTTACATACATTTCATAACTCTGAAAGTACGATTCTTGGTTTCCAACATCCTTTTTCACAAACCAGAGTCCCTAACCACTACTCATTATTCCTTGCTTTATTACACATATACATATTCGTCGACACTTCTTCAATATTTAATAATAAGAAATACATAGCATAATCAAATTCCTCATATACGGTAGCATCATCTTATTGATCACAAACATACCTCAACAGCATAATACACATCGTCGTCGTAAAATAACATCATAACACCTCAGTAAAATCTCTAAAACACCGTAGCTTTCTGCAATAATGTCAAAACCTAAAAAAAAATCTCTGCTCATTTCTGTAGTGTCATCTACATCAAACGTACTTTAAAAATCATGATCCCATGCCAAATAGATCATTCAAAGCTCTCATAGTATCACAATGGTTCCGAAATAATATGAACAGTTCAAAAAGTACAGACCAAATACAATTTCATAAGTGTGAAATCATCCAACTGTGTAATTGCGTAAACATGTGTCACTGACGTGGTAAAAAAAATGTTTGTCTCTCAGTTAAATGATCAGATAACTGTGTAATTTATGTGTTAGAGAAATATGGTACCGATGTGTAAAGCTGCATAAGCAAATACCATATTAACTAGGGCTCCTTGTGCTTGACAGACACATGGTACACAAAGTAGGCGTGTATCACCTGAGGATTAATGTAATTATACCCTCAGGTGTTACAGATTACAGCAATGGAATGAAATGTATCACGGAAAACCTTTGTATCACTGTACTTCAAATATCTTTAAAAATAAATGTTTTAAGTACAAAATTAATCACTCAAATACGTGTACTGTATCGCTAAACTGTGCGTCCTTTTGTAAGATAATCTCTGCGGAAGTGTCGTAGTTACCGTCCTCCGAAAGCTAAGTTCTGCAGAAGTCAATGTACTTACCTCATGATAAACACAAGTGAAATGCTTTGCGTATAAATATCTTAGTTATTACGCTTATTGCCGTGATGAAGAAAGTACTGTGCTGTAACGTATTGTTGTGCTATGGAAAAGGCTGTCTCATTGTACCTATACCACAAAAGTTACTACCAAAACATGTTTTCCTTTCCAGAAGAATTCAGAAAAACTGTGCAGATATAAAACAGAAACACCGAAAAAGCAACATTGTAAATTGTCACTCATTAGTAGCGTCGTGATAAAATCGTGTAGCTGTCAAAGAAACCAAAGACTAAGTCATCTTTAATGTCACAAAAACTACTTGAAATTAGGAATGTCTTTTCAAGTAAATCAAAATGTTGCATTAAAATCTCATTAGCAGTATATGTTCTAAGTATGTAAGCCTTATAGACGTTAGTAATCGCGCAACTATCAAGCAAGAATGTACACACAGAGTAACACTGTGTCCTCTGTTCACTATCACAATGCAGTGGTAATTACTGTCTTAATATGTTCCGTTGGTTCTAGACTGGCTAGTTAACTTCAAAACACTGTTGCGTGATAACAGTTTTAAAGTGTGACAACGCATACTAGTAACGTGAAGTGAAAAGTTTTATGGCAAAGACAAAGTTAAAAAGCAGATTATCTTTCAATAAACGGTTTTATACGTGAAATGTGGTGTAAACCTTTACTCTTCCTAGTACGCAGAGTTTCAACTTCCAAGTAATTATCATGTTGTATACGTCGGTGAGGAACGCTAAAATTTTTATCAAGGTTAGCGTCTACGTTATTTTTCTCGGAGCCAGCCGGCTCACGTGGCTGAATGCGGTATGAGTCAATGTCTGTCTCTTTGTTGGCGCACGTCTTTATTGGGATTAGGAGACCTAACTTCTACAAATTCACCTTGTCGAGAGGGCTCTGCCCTGTTTGAAACTCGTCAGTTCTGATGCAATTCAGGTCTGTCGTTACGATCATATGGTCTGTCGTTATGACGGTAGATTCCATAGTTTCTTTCTTGTCGTCACGTGGTGGAAATTTCTCCCTGAATCGTAACTGCGCGCTGGACCGTTGCATCTAAAGTTATTCTGTTTCCCTTGATAATAATTATTTTGTTTCCCATATTGTCTGTTTCTCTGATTGTCTCTGTGATAGTCATTACCGCGGAGAGGTGATCTTTCTCTGTAATTATTACTACTCTGCCAACGGTTGTCGTACGGGTGGTGTCTATTTTGGTCACGATTTACGTTGCAAGAATAGCCTTGTCGTGTATTATTTCTGTCATCGCGGAATTGTGACAGATATGACCTGTAATTGTTGCGTTCCTGTTTACGCGTTCCGCGATTGTCAGTGTCAATTTCTAATTCTTGTAAGAGTCTCTGAAAAGCTTCAGTGTGGTCTTTGCAACGTCCTGCCAAAATAATATGCCGTAAATGTTCAGGTAATTTGATTAAGCAAATGCGGATGAGTTCTGAAGGGCTGTATGGGTTTGACAGGTACTGATTCTTGTGCAACATGTTTTCAAAATATTTCACAAGACTGGAAAATTCAGATTGTTCGAAATGTTTCATCATTATGATGCCATATTTTACTCAGTCTTGTGTGGCTTGAGACCAATATGCTGAGCGGAAAGCATGGTAAAATTCTCCTTCACTGTGTCAATCGTGAATGACCGATCACTTTCTTACAGCTGGTTCATTCTCTAATTAGCCACACATAAATTCTAATCAGTGCTCTAATGACCAGTTGGGGGGGGGGGAAACAATGAGAGAATTGATGAAGCCACGCTTGTGGATGAATTTCGTTGCCAGAATTCTTAAATGTTTTGAATTTACGTGTAGTAATGATCAGCTTATAGTGAAAATCATCATGTCGGCGAGTAGCATGTCGGTCATTGTTACGTCGTTTCGGCGGTTCCATCTCAAAATTCGGTGTACCTTGCCAATTTCTTTCATAATTTCCGATGTGCCCTGTGTTATTATTTTTGTGGCTGTTCCGTATATCTATGTCTCTTCCCGTATTGGAGCGCGAGTGTCCTCTGAATTACGCAATTCTTGTATTACCTGTGTCAGCTGATCTTGTACTTCCCGGATTTCTCTTCTGTGTTGCGGATTAAATTGATTAAGATTTTGTTTGAATTTCCTAATTTGTTCGCACTCTTCTGTGTCATTAAAGACTACCGGCTTTGTGTCTTTCAGATTATCATCTACCTTCATAGACAAATTATTTAGCTGATTCGAAAGTTCAACTACTTTCTCTGATAATGAACTAATTTCCTCCATGTGTCTTTCTGAACCAATTTTCAGAGTATCTACTGTGTCCTTTAAGTTTTCTAGAGTTTTTGCAAGTTGCGTAACCGAATCGGTAGATGCAACTGAGTCAATTTTAGCTTGCAAGGTCTCGTGATTTTCATGAACAATAGTTTGCAGTTCTTTTATGGCTGCTTCGTGATTATGTAATGCATTTTCATGCCGCAAAAAAATAGGTTGGAAATGCTCACAAATTTGTGTTTTTACGTCATTACAGACTTTTTGACATTTCAATTACATTTTATGTAGTTCAGTAGTTAAATCTTCACGTGTTTGTTCAAGTGTATGTTCCACTGAGTCTAACTTTTGAAGCTTTTGTTCCATTGGGTCTAACATTTGAAGATTTTGTTCCATTGTGTCTAACTTTTGAAGCTTTTGCTGTGTTTGTCTCTGATTTTGTTCTATTGTGTCTAACTTTTGAAGATTTTGTTCCATTGTGTATAACCTTTGAAGCTTTTGTCCCATTTGTTGCATTAATTGTAATAACAGTGCACTGGTGTCTGAAACATGTTCCTCAGTGCTATTCGGCAATGCATTTGAACCTGCTATATTAGCAGTATGAAAAACAGAAAATGTGTCTTTACCTATTTGAGAAAACGGCGAGGATCCAAAACCTGAATCTACAGTATTTGCAAGATTGTGTCCTGTCATTTAGGATTCCTGAGGCAAGCTGTTGCCGACCGATCGATCGATAATGCTTCCCTGTTCACTAATTGTTTCATTGTTGACACCATTATTTACAGCCCGTTCCATTTCCCTATGTACAATTACCAAATTACTACTTTGAACATTAGTTAATTCATTACTCGGTGGCGGTAACACACTGCTTTCGTCTTCACTGTCATTTCTCAGTTTACTTTGAAGCCTAGTATTACGTTTTTCACACGTCATTATTGTCACAATATTTCACACGATAACACAGAAAAGCACAATTTGAAGAGCAAAAATAAGGGAAAACATTAAGGTAGCACTGAAAATAATATCTCGTTAATTGCAAGCGAAATACTTGCTGCAAATCTACATGCATGCCACAACTGTTATACTGTACAACACTGAAAAACTACAACTACAAAGGAAATTCTCTCTATAATTACACGCTAGCAATAAACAAAAGCTACACTAATTACACAAACTACAAGGAAAGAAATCAGAAGATTCCAGTGAGATATCCTCGACTAAGCGTCGACATATGAAACGTCCCCTGTGAAAAATTGTGCATGACTGTGCTTAAACTGACACACAATATTTTCAGCGCAACGCAATCTGACTTTCAAAAAGCCGTACAAAAAATGGCCCAGACTAACATTAACCTATACGTTTCACAAATCACTTACCTCACAAAAATATTGGTTACTCGAACTACTGCAATACAGCGAGCGCCACTACCGCCAGCTAAATAAAAGATTCAACCTCCTGAAGGCACTAACTACTGACAGGCATAGTTAGCAAATGAAAGATTTTGATAGAGAAAAAGCAATGTATATACCTTAATAGTCTCGAAAAATCATAATATACATAGCAGTTCATGACATCCAGTCTTACAAATTTACCGTCATCTCTCTCCCCACATCCACCACTGCTGGCGGCTCACCTCCAACTGCGGAACGCTACGCGCTGTTAACATCCAGCTGCCCAACACTACAATGGCGAGTGTTACAACAATGTCAACCAGCCACTGACTGCACACGGCACAGCCAGTGATTTTCATACAGAGCTCTACGTGGCGTTACCAATAAAAAATACCTAAACAGCCTACTTACAAACGTTAAAGAATGGAAGTAGAGCAGTTTCTGAAAACGACTGTTGCACTTGATGGTACCTGGATACGAGCCAGAACTGAAGTGTCAGTTGTCACAATGGAAATGTCCGGCTCTACCAACCCGAAAAAATTTTGCAGCCAACAGTCAAAGATGAAAGTCTACATCTACATCTACATTTATATTCCGCAAGCCACCCAACGGTGGGTGGCGGAGGGCACTTTACATGCCACTGTCATGACCTCCCTTTCCTGTTCCAGTCGCGTATGGTTCGCGGGAAGAACGACTGTCTGAAAGCCTCCGTGCGCACTCTAATCTCTCTAAATTTACATTCGTGATCTCCTCGGGAGGTATAAGTAGGGGGAAGCAATATATTCCACACCTCATCCAGAAACGCACCCTCTCGAAACCTGGCGAGCAAGCTACACCGCGATGCACAACGCCTCTCTTGCAGAGTCTGCCACTTGAGTTTGTTAAACATCTCCGTAACGCTATCACGGTTACCAAATAACCATGTGACGAAACGCGCGGCTCTTCTTTGGACCTTCTCTATGTCCTCCGTCAACCCAATCTGGTACGGATCCGACACTGATGAGCAATACTCCAGTACAGGTCGAACGAGTGTTTTGTAAGCCACCTCCTTTGTTGATGGACTACATTTTCTAAGGACTCTCCCAATGAATCTCAACCTGGTACCCGCATTACCAACAATTAATTTTATATGATCATTCCACTTCAAATCGTTCCGCACGCATACTCCCAGATATTTTACAGAAGTAACTGCTACCAGTGTTTGTTCTGCTATCAATAATCATACAATAAAAGATCCTTCTTTCTATGTATTCGCAATACATTACATTTGTCTGTGTTAAGGGTCAGTTGCCACTCCCTGCACCAAGTGCCTATCCGCTGCAGATCTTCCTGCATTTCGCTACAATTTTCTAATGCTGCAACTTCTCTGTATACTACAGCATCATCCGCGAAAAGCCGCATCGAACTTCTGACACTATCTACTAGGTCATTTACATATACTGTGAAAAGCAATGGTCCCATAACACTCCCCTGTGGCACGCCAGAGGTTACTTTAACGTCTGTAGACGTCTCTCCATTGATAACAACATGCTGTGTTCTCTTTGCTAAAAACTCTTCAATCCAGCCACACAGCTGGTCTGATATTCCGTAGGCTCTTACTTTGTTTATCAGGCGACAGTGCAGAACTGTATCGAGGGCCTTCCGGAAGCCAAGAAAAATAGCATCTACCTGGGAGCCTGTATCTAATATTTTCTGGGTCTCATGAACAAATAAAGCGAGTTGGGTCTCACACGATCGTTGTTTCAGGAATCCATGTTGATTCCTACAAAGTAGGTTTTGGGTTTCCAAAAACGACGTGATACTCGAGCAAAAAACATTTTCTAAAATTCTACAACAGATCGACGTCAGAGATATAGGTCTATAGTTTTGCGCATCTGCTCGACGACCATTCTTGAAGACTGGGACTACCTGTGCTCTTTTCCAGTCATTTGGAACCTTTCGTTCCTCTAGAGGCTTGCGGTACACGGCTGTTAGAAGCCGGGCAAGTTCTTTCGCGTACTCTGTGTAGAATCGAATTGGTATCCCGTCAGGTCCAGTGGACTTTCCTCTGTTGAGTAATTCCTGTTGCTTTTCTATTCCTTGGACACTTATTTCGATGTCAGCCATTTTTTCGTTTGTGCGAGGATTTAGAAAAGGAACTGCAGTGCGGTCTTCCTCTGTGAAACAGCTTTGGAAAAAGGTGTTTAGTATTTCAGCTTGACGCGTGTCATCCTCTGTTTCAATGCCATCATCATCCCGCAGTGTCTGGATATGCTGTTTCGAGCCACTTACTGATTTAACGCAAGACCAGAACTTCCTAGGATTTTCTGTCAAGTCGGTACATAGAATTTTACTTTCGAATTCACTGAACGCTTCACGCATAGCCCTCATTACGCTAACTTTGACATCGTTTAGCTTCTATTTGTCTGAGAGGTTTTGTCTGCTCTTAAACTTGGAGTGAAGCTCTCTTTGCTTTCGCAGTAGTTTCCTAACTTTGTTGTTGTACCACGGTGGGTTTTTCCCGTCCCTCACAGTTTTACTCGGCAAGTACCTGTCTAAAACGCATTTTACAAGTGCCTTGAACTTTTTCCATAAACACTCAACACTGTCAGTGCCGGAACAGAAATTTTCGTTTTGATGTGTTAGGTAGTCTGAAATCTGCTTTCTATTACTCTTGCTAAACAGATAAACCTTCCTCTCTTTTTTATATTCCTATTAACTTCCATATTCAGGGATGCAGCAACGGCCTTATGATCACTGATTCCCTGTTCTGCACATACAGAGTCGAAAAGTTCTGTTCTGTTTGTTATCAGTAGGTCCAAGATGCTATCTCCACGAGTCGGTTCTCTGTTTAATTGCTCGAGGTAATTTTTGGATAGTACACTCAGTATAATGTCACTCGATGCTCTGTCCCTACCACCCGTCCTAAACATCTGAGTGTCCCAGTCTATATCTGGTAAATTGAAATCTCCACCTAAGACTATAACATGCTGAGAAAATTTATGTGACATGTATTCCAAATTTTCTCTCAGTTGTTCTGCCACTAATGTTGTTGAGTCGGGAGGTCGGTAAAAAAGCCAATTATTAACCTAGCTCGGTTGTTGAGTGTAACCTCCACCCATAATGTTTCACAGGAACTATCCACTTCTACTTCACTACAGGATAAACTACTACTAACAGCGACGAACACTCCACCACCGGCTGCATGCAATCTATCCTTTCTAAACACCGTCTCTACCTTTGTAAAAATTTCGGCAGAATTTACCTCTGGCTTCAGCCAGCTTTCTGTACCTATAACGATTTCAGCTTCGGTACTTTCTATCAGCGCTTGAAGTTCCGGTACTTTACCAACGCAGCTTCGACAGTTTACAATTACAATACCGATTGCTGCTTGGTCCCCGCATGTCCTAACTTATCCCCCCCCCCCCCCCCCCCACCCGTTGAGACTGTTGCCCTCTCTGTACTTGCCCGAGGCCATCTAACGTAAAAAAACCGCCCAGCCCAAGCCACACTACCCCTGCTACCCTTGTAGCCGTTTGTTGTGTGTAGTGGACTCCTGACCTATCCAGCGGAACCCGAAACCCCACCACCCTACGGCGCAAGTCGAGGAATCTGCAGCCCACATGGTCGCAGAACCGTCTCAGCCTCTGATTCAGACCCTCCACTCGGCTCTGTACCAAAGGTCCGCAGTCAGTCCTGTCGACGATGCTGCAGATGGTGAGCTCTGCTTTCATCCCGCTAGCGAGCCTGGCAGTCTTCACCAAATCAGATAGCCGCCGGAAGCCAGAGAGGATTTCCTCCGATCCACAGCGACACACATCATTGGTGCCGACATGAGCGACCACTTGCACATGGGTGCACCCTGTACCCTTCATGGCATCTGGAAGGACCCTTTCCACATCTGGAATGACTCCCCCCGGTATGCACACGGAGTGCACATTGGTTTTCTTTCCCTCTCTTGCTGCCTTATTCCTAAGGGGCCCCATTACGCGCCTGACGTTACAGCTACCAACTACCAGTAAGCACACCCTCTGCGACCGCCCGGATTTTGTAGACTGAGCGGCAACCTCTGGATCAGGTCATGCAACCATGTCAGGCCGAAGATCAGTATCAGCCTGAGACAGAGCCTGAAACCGGTTCGTCAGACAAACTGGAGAGGCCTTCCGTTCAGCCCTTCGGAATGTCTTTCGCCCCCTGCCACACCTTGAGACGACCTCCCACTCTACCACAGGTGAGGGATCAGCCTCAATGCGGGCAGTATCCCGGGTAACCACAGTCGTAGTCCGATCGGGGGATGCGTGGGACGAGCTGGCCGTCCCCGACAAACCCCCATCCGGACCCGCACAGTGATGTCCATTGGCAACAGCCTCAAGCTGTGTGACCGAAGCAAACACTGCCTGAAGCTGGGAGCGAAGGGATGCCAACTCAGCCTGCATCCGAACACAGCAGTTGCAGTCCCTAAAGTGATGATCATCTTTGCGTATGACGTGAACGGAATCATAGCTATGTCTGTAACATGCATATACTGTACTACAAGCTGTTTTGCGCCCGAAAATTCATCAAAGATGACCTGACATGTTTGTAGCTGGTGTCCCCATTTTGCACAGTGTGCAAGACCGTATGCTGCCCTACCAGCGAGAGAAGCGCTCGACAAATATGGATGGGAAATACTTCCCCACCCACCATACAGTCCTATGAAGATCTGCCAGATTTTTATTTGTTGTCCCAGTTGTAAAAACAACTCCGTGAAAAACATTTTGATATAACTGATACAGCTTCCGGTGACGTGACCCATGCAATCAGACAGCTCAACAATAAAGGTGCCTGTCGGAATACAGAAGTTACCAAAACGCTGGGAAGCAGTCAAAAGCAAAAATGGAGATTATCTGAGGGCCTATAAAGGTATTTTGGAAAATAAATTACAGCTACAGAACTTTTGAAACGATGCTTGTGTATATATAAACAGAGGTATGTACCCTCCACCTATAGAACAAGAAGGCTTTAAGGAAATTGCAATTAGCTTGGACGTCCAATTAGACCAGTTTCCAGGTGTAACAATAAACTACACCCTTACTGACAAAACCACTGCTTAAACACTAAAGAGAAAGCGTCAGCCTGATATAACATCTTTCGTAAATTGACTCGAAGGAACTGGTGAACGGTCCCGGCGGAGGTTCGAGTCCTCCCTCGGGCATGTGTGTGTGTGTTTGTCCTTAGGATAATTTAGGTTAAGTAATGTGTAAGATTAGGGACTGATGACCTTAGCAGCTAAGTCCCATAAGATTTCAGACACATTTGTACATTTGCAACTGGCGTACACAACTAAAGGCGTTGAGAACCACTTTCCTGAGTCACTGCTACTCTGCTGCAGAATATGCTTGCCCTGTTTCGTATGTCCAGACGTGCTAAACAAGCTGACACTTCTCTGAAGGAAACACGTCGACTCGTCACTAGTTGCCTGTGAACAACACCACGTAATAAAGTTTACTCTCTGGCAGGAATCCATCCATCCGGTATTAGAAGAGAAGTTGCCACCAACGACTGACATCTAGGAGGTTTTCGCTCTCTACAGTCGAAAATCTAAACGAATCTCTTCAGACACAAAGGTTAAGATATGGAGAACACAAACTCACCTTCCTGGTTGGATTCTAATCGAACAATATCCCCTCTCCCTACACCCTGGACGTCAGAAACACTAGCCTGCCTGAAAATCCTTAAACTGACTTCGCATGGGAGAATGAGAATGTGCCAGTGGAGCTTCCATAGTTCTTATAGGCTCTGTGAATGTGGCGAAGATCAAACGACAGCCCACTTCAGAAACTGCAGCAAGTGCTCTTTCAGATGCAAATTAGAAGATTTGACGGCGACATCTAATTTGGCAAAATTCTGGGCATACGCTGTTTGATATGTTTTATGTACCTTCTCATTAAGCACGCCTAGGTAATTTAATTTGTATTTTTATCATGGTTGGCATCTGAGAAGAACACGGCGAATTGTAATGCCGCCTTGTGGCAAGAAAGCGGTAAAGAAAGTATACCAGCGAAGCGGAGATGAATGGGGAATCATTCTAGCCACGATAACGGACGGCAGATAGGAACGTCCACTCATATACCGGGTGGTCCATTGATAGTGACCGGGCCAAATACCTCACGAAATAAGCATCAAACGAAAAAACTACGAAGAACGAAACTCGTCTAGCTTGAAGGGGCAAACCAGATGAAGCTATGGTTGGCCCGCTAGATGGCGCTGCCATAGGTCAAACGGATATCAACTGTGTTTTTTTTTAAATGGGGACCCCCACTTTTTATTACATATTCGTGTAGTACGTAAAGAAATATGAATGTTTTAGTTGGACCAGTTTTTCCGCCTTGTGATAGATGGCGCTGTAACAGCCACAAACTTATAAGTACTTGGTGTCACGTAACATTCCGCCATTGAGGACGGTATTTACTTCGTGATACATTACCCGTGTTAAAATGGATCGTTTACCAATAGCGGAAAAGGTCGATATCGTGTTGATCTATGGCTATTGTGATCAAAATGCCCAACGGGCGTGTGCTCTGTACGCTGCTCGGTATCCTGGACGAAGTCATCCAGGTGTACGGACCGTTCGCCGGATAGTTACGTTATATAAGGAAACAGGAAGTGCTCAGCCACATGTGAAACGTCAACCACGACCTGCTATAAATGATGATGCCCAGGTAGGTGTTTTAGCTGCTGTCGCGGCTAATCCGCACATCAGTAGCAGACAAATTGCGCCAGAATCGGGAATCTCAGAAACGTCGGTGTTGTTAATGCTACATCAGCATCGATTGCACCTTTACCATATTTCTATGCACCAGGAATTGCATGGCGACAACAATGAACATCGCGTGCAAAAAAAAAAAAAAAAAAAAAAAAGGCTCTGAGCACTATGGGACTTAACAACTGAGGTCATCAGTCCCCTACAACTTAGAACTAGTTAAACCTAACTCACCTAAGGACATCACACACATTCATGCCCTAGGCAGGATTCGAACCTGCGACCGCACTGGTCGCGTGGTTCCAGATTGTAGCGCCTAGAACCGCTCGGCTACCGCGCCGGCGAACGTCATGTACAGTTCTGCCACTGGGCACAAGAGAAATTACGGGACGATGACAGACTTTTTGCACGCGCTCTATTTAGCGACGAAGCGGAATTCACCAACAGCGGTAACGTAAACCGGCATAATATACACTACTGAGCAACGGAAAATCCACGATGGCTGCGACTTTGGCGGGCTAATGTATGGTGCGGCATTATGGGAGGAAGGATAATTGGCCCCATTTTATCGATGGCAATCTAAATGGTGCATTGTATGCTGATTTCCTACGTAATTTTCTACCAGTGTTACTACAAGATGTTTCACTGCATGACAGAATGGCGATGTACTTCCAACATGATGGACGTCCGGCACATAGCTCGCGTACGGTTGAAGCGGTATTGAATAGCATATTTCATGACAGGTGGATTGGTCGTCGAAGCACCTTACTATGGCCCACACGTTCACCGGATCTGACGTCCCCGGATTTCTTTCTGTGGGGGAAGATGAAGGATATTTGCTATCGTGATCCACCGACAACGCCTGACAACATGCATCAGCGCATTTTCAATGCATACGCGAACATTACGCAAGGCGAACTACTCGCTGTTGAGAGGAATGTCGTTACACGTATTGCCAAATGAATTGAGGTTGATGGACATCATTTTGAGCATTTATTGCATTAATGTGGTGTTTACAGGTAATCACGCTGTAACAACATGCCCTTTCAGAAATGATAAGTTCACAAAGGTACGTGTATCACATTGGAACTACCGAAATAAAATGTTCAATCGTACCTACTTTCTGTATTTTAATTTTAAAAAAACTACCTGTTACCAACTGTTCGACGAAAATTGTGAGCTATATTTTTGTGACTATTTACAGCGCCATCTATCACAAAGCGAAAAAAGTGGTCTAAACTAAAACATTCATATTTCTTTACTTACTATACGAATGTGTAATAAAAATGGGGTTCCTATTTTTAAAAAAACGCAGTTGATATCCGTTTGATCTATGGCAGCGCCATCTAGCGGGCCAACCATAAAGTCATCTTTTTTCCCCCTTCAAGCTAGGCTAATTTCGTTCTTTGTAGTTTTTGCGTTTGACGCTTGTTTCGTGAGATATTTGGCCCGGTCACGATCAATGGAGGATAGTTTCAGACGCTCCATGAGCCTCTGGTATTATGATGCTGTTTTATTACGGCAAGAATGTATAGCGAAATGCAGGAAGGCCTGCAAGGGTACAGATATTGGTAGTTGCTCGTCAACGTAAATAAAGATAACATATTGTGCATAAGACAGCTAAAAGTCCCATTATTAGTGATAAATCATGGAACACTGTAACACCATACAATATTTGGGAGTAACAGTTCGAAATTGGAATCAGCATCTGAAACTAGGCTCTTTTCATTAATACTCGACTTTCACTGCCATATATCATGTCTGGCAGCGCCTTTATTTAGTAGAATTTTGTGTATTCTTTCTTGCTTTATTGTCGAGAGAATTTCTAACAGTGAATTTCGGTTAGGAGGTAATTACTTTTTCATTTCACTCAATTATTATCGGCCTTCAGTGAGATTTGCTGTTTCAAAACAGGACAAATACCAGACAAACTACTGGAGAATGATGATGAGCGAATGATATTATAGGTTATTTGAGACAATTACCCCGAGAATCACGCTCTTTGTCACCGTTACGAGACAAAGTGATAGTTTGGTTGGAAACGCTCCAAATACCTCACACCAGAGAAGCTGTCCACAGGGAGGGAATTAGACAAGAAGAGAGAGTGTATTGTATAAAATAAATGATTCGTGGCAATGGGTCTAACATGTATGAGACAGAAGACTAATGTAACTCAAAATTAAAGTAACCCACATACGTAGCAGTGAGCTTTGTTACCAAGAGCCAGATCCAAGTGGGCGGGATTTGCGACTATCTCCGGCGACCAGTCATCAAGCTAAAATTTGCGCAGTGGGCTATGGATAAATGCCATATACACTCCTACTGTGTTGTGTTATCACTGCGTTGCGATGAGCAGAGAATTCAATGGACGGGTCACTGCGAAGGCGGGCCAATTTCTCTCGAGTTTAACATCATCAGCAATAGGGAGATTTTCACTCTGCAGCGGAGTGTGCGCTGGTATGAAACTATCTGGCAGATTAAAACCGTGTCCAGGACCGAAACTCGAACTCGGGACCTTTGCCCTTCGCGGGCAAGTGCTCTACCAACTGATCTACGCAAGCACGACTCAAGACCCATACTCACAGCTTAAATTCCGCCAGTACCTCGTCTCCTAACTTGCAGACTTCGCAGAAGCTCTCCTGCGAACCTTGAAGAACTAGCACTCCTGGAAGAAAGGATACTGCGGAGACATGGCTTAGCCACAGCCTGGGGGACGATTCGCAGGGGAGTTTCTGTGAAGTTTGGAAGATAGGAGACGAGGTACTGGCGGAACTGAAGCTGTGGGGGTGGGTCGTGTGTCGTGCTTGGGTAGCTCAGTTGGTAGAGCACTTGCCGGACGAAGGCAAAGGTCCCGAGTTCGAGTCTCGGTCCGGCATACAGTTTCAGTCTGCCAGGAAGTTTAATCATCAACGATGTCTCATGACCTCTCTCCATCAGACACTGGCAGAGGTATTAGTTTCTACACCATAAGGTCACGCACATTGTAGCAACCAGAAATTTTACGACACCAACGTTCCCCCTCCTGTCAAAAATGTAGTATCAAAAGTTTTCTCCATCTCCAGGATTAAAATCGACTATTGTAGAGCAGCATCGTATTAGCGTGAGCCACGAAGTATCACTTCAGAGGGGTATAAGAAAAAATAAGACAATTAGGAATTACCATCCCGTCGAAGATTAGGTCATCTGAGACGGAGCGTAATATCCGGCTGGGGAAAACAACGGAAGGAAATTGGCATTGTCGTTTCTAAGAAGCATTCCCGCCCTTGAGTGGTGTAGAACAATCATGAAATTTGGGTGGCTGGACCAGAAATTGAATCGCCCTCCAGTGCGCTAAACAGTGTGCTACCTGGATCGGCTGAGAAATGTGGGAACACACGGGAAGGCGCATGTCTTAATAAAGACGAATAATCTTGGCTACGAATGGCAGATGGCTGTGCACACTACTGATCCTGTTATGTGAAAGAAAGTGGCAGCACTGCATATGATTACAACAGCTGATGAAAATGAGAATGTCTGTATGACGTTTGTTAGGTAATTGTGTCATTATCGGGCTAATGACAACTTCCGTGTTGATTTCTCCTTTGCTTTAGATGGCTTGGAAAAAAGGCAGCATGTTAGACATAAAACTGAAGATAATGTGCATGACTCTGTGAAGGCAAAATGGGAAGAGCTTAGATATATTTGTGGGAATTCTTCAGACAATATGTAGAACTGTTCATAAACTGTCAACAACATTAAACGAGAAGCTAACATAATGGCTGTGACTGTCTTAGTGGCGTATTATCCAAAATTAAAGTATCTAAGTGAGATGAGATGTACAGAAAGATTTGTTTTCGTATGAAATTCTTCTGAGATCTCATACATCCTCACGAATTCAGTAGTGTACATCCATCAGTGAGTTTTTACAAGGAGTTCCTTGTAAGAGGAATTTAGCTTACGGACCGTGATGGTGCACTATCAAACGGGCAGTTGCATGTGATTTCCCATCTCACAAGCAGCATGTCGAAAAATACACAGGTCTCGAGAGGAAGAAATCGTTATCACAACAAGCAGCAGATTTTATTTACTGTAGTGCTATGGTTGTCACGTAGAGTAAGGTGTATTAAAGTATTGCGTGCTATGGTTGTCACGTAGAGTAAGGTGTATTAAAGTATTGCGTGTCATATCGGAATCGGCGGTGTATTAGTTGCGTCTTCTATTGTTGATGTTGTCGCTACCACTTAGATGAAGAAAAAAGGAATACTGGAAAAGTGACAGCAATGTGTATTGTATGCTGTCCAGATACGTTATTGTGACCACTTGCCAAATTCTAAATAACTATGTTTTGCAGCGAGGACCGCGGCGGGATGTGCAGAAAGAGAGTCTATCAGTTTTTGAAAAGTACCGACAGGGATGTCGAACCATACCCATTCCGGTGTCATGGCCAGCTGAGCTGGGTTTTTCGCTTGAGGTTATATGACGCTAACAGCCCGATCGAGATGGCCCCACAGATTATCGATTTGGATTTAGATCCGGGGATATTGGTGGCTAGGGGAGTACGGTGTACTCATCTTGGTGCTCTTGGAACCACACACACTACGAGCTGTGTGACACGTTGCATTGTCCTGCTGGTAGATGCCATTGTGGCGTCGAACAACAAATTGCATGAAGTGGTGAACTTGGTCCCCAATTGTGACGAGATCACCCAGGGATTGCCAGGAAACCATTCGTCAGGCAATAACGCTCCCTGCGCCTCCTTGGACCCTTCCGACAACTGCTGCAGGGTGTCAGCTTTCGAACGTTTCAAGCCGTGCACAACAATGGCCATCTGTCCGATGGAGCATAAAACGTGATTCATCTGTTAAGGCCACCTGTCGCCACTCACTGGATGCCCAGTTATGGTGATGGAGTGCAAATTCGAATCTTCATTGCGTATGAACAGCAGTCAGTAGAGCGGTCGTTGAGGAGACGCTGTTGGTGGCTGCCCTGTTCGTCTGGGCGGTCACTTGCTCAACAGTTGGACGCCTGCTCTCTCGCACACGTCTCCGCAGCCGTCGTTAACGTCTGTTATCTACGACCCTTGGAGCTCCACAGTTGTCTAGGCCACAGTTTTGAACAGCGACATTTTGCCACGCACTATAACTTTAACCACGGTGGCACGCGAACAAACCTAGCCCTTTCTGAAATGTTTCCAATCCTGACCTGAAAGCCAGTGACCATGCCCTTGTAGACGTCAGATTGCAACGTAACCTTCCAGTACTGGTGTTGGAAATGTCTACCTAAGTAGGAAGATTACCGTCGCTTTGACATGTCCTACCGCTCCTTCAAGCTACCGTCTGTAGTAAATGGTTTCTTAAATTCGTGTGGTCCACGAAATTACTGGCCCCTGCTAGTTATTGCTGGGTATTAATAATTTCTAGCGGAAGGTTTTAACGAACCGGTAGAAATTCGAACGCAACGGATAACGCATTTTTTTTTTCTTTTTGAACCACTACAGAAGGCACCTATACAGGGCTGAATATGCAGTATATAACTTTCATTTGCTTTCATGACCCAGAATTCGATTGTGGTACTGACTGCCACCTATTCTTTATGATGGAAGAAGTAAATAATCAGTCGAGGGTAGAGATTAATTGATACAGGGTGTTTCAAAAATTACCGGTATATTTGAAACGGCAATACAAACTAAACGAGCAGCGATAGAAATACACCGTTTGTTGCAATATGCTTGGGACAACAGTACATTTTCAGGCGGACAAACTTTCGAAATTACAATAGTTACAATTGTCAACAACAGATGGCGCTGCGGTCTGGGAAACTCTATAGTACGATATTTTCCACATATCCACCATGCGTAGCAATAATATGGCGTAGTCTCTGAATGAAATTACCCGAAACCTTTGACAACGTGTCTGGCGGAATGGCTTCAAATGCAGATGAGATGTACTGCTTCAGCTGTTCAATTGT
Organism: Schistocerca gregaria; assembly: GCF_023897955.1. Lineage (NCBI taxonomy): Eukaryota > Metazoa > Arthropoda > Insecta > Orthoptera > Acrididae > Schistocerca > Schistocerca gregaria. Next base: position 441,431,042 of record NC_064927.1, on the reverse strand, counting down.
TTCTGGAAGTCACAAGGGTTCATGTCTGGCGAATAGGGAGGCCAATCCACGCCGCCTCCTGTATGTTTCGGATAGCCCAAAGCAATCACACGGTCATTGAAATATTCATTCAGGAAATTAAAGACGTCGGCCGTGCGATGTGGCCGGGTACCATCTTGCATAAACCACGAGGTGTTCGCAGTGTCGTCTAAGGCAGTTTGTACCGCCACAAATTCACGAAGAATGTCCAGATAGCGTGATGCAGTAATCGTTTCGAATCTGAAAAATGGGCCAATGATTCCTTTGGAAATAATGGCGGCCCAGACCAGTACTTTTTGAGGATGCAGGGACGATGGGACTGCAACATGGGGCTTTTCGGTTCCCCATATGCGCCAGTTCTGTTTATTGACGAAGCCGTCCAGGTAAAAATAAGCTTCGTCAGTGAATCAAATGCTGCCCACTTGCATATCGCCGTCATCAATCCTGTGCACTATATCGTTAGCGAATGTCTCTCGTGCAGCAATGGTAGCGGCGCTGAGGAGTTGCAGCGTTTGAATTTTGTATGGATAGAGGTGTAAACTCTGGGGCATGAGACGATACGTGGACGTTTGCGTCATTTGGACCGCAGCTGCAACACTGCGAACTGAAACCCGAGGCCGCTGTTGGATCACCTGCTGCACTAGCTGCGCGTTGCCCTCTGTGGTTGTCGTACGCGGTCTCCCTACCTTTCCAGCACGTTCATCCGTCACGTTCCCAGTCCGTTGAAATTTTTCAAACAGATTCTTTATTGTTTCGCTTTTCGGTCCTTTAGTTACATTAAACCTCCGTTGAAAACTTCGTCTTGTTGCAACAACACTGTCTTCTAGGCGGTGGAATTCTAACACCACAAAAATCCTCTGTTCTAAGGAATAAACCATGTTGTCCACAGCACACTTGCACGTTGTGAAAAGTACACGCTTACAGCAGAAAGACGACGTACAGAATGGCGCACCCACAGACTGCGTTGTCTTCTATATCTTTCACAACACTTGCAGCGCCATTTGTTGTTGAAAATTTTAACTACTGTAATTTCGAAAGTTTGTCCGCCTGAAAATGTACTGTTGTCCCAAGCATATTGCAACAAACGGTGTATTTCTATCGCTGCTCGTTTAGTTTTTATTGCCGTTTCAAATATACCGGTCATTTTAGAAACACCCTGTATTTATTCAGTAGCGATGGTATATCAACAACTAGTGTTTATCTTGCAATGTACATCATCAAAACCGGTCTCTAGTTAACATGGTTCAGTTTCGCCACGTAATTATGGAATGGGACAGAGGAGCGCAGAGTTGGCTTCAATGTAATTTTATACAACCGCACCATTATACCTAAACCCTCGGTTATTACCTTCAGTTGCTATAGATTACTCAGAACAAGTTCCGCAAAAACAATGCACGCAAAACTAGGTCAGGGTGAAAGAGTATTTTGCAAATATTTATCAAATCAGTAGGCATTAAAATCCCATACTTTTCATAATGGCACGAGTATTTTACTTAACGTACAACATCGCCAAAAAATCAAATCGTTATGGGAGTGCAGAAGAACCATCACTTCCATGCTGTTCAAACCACATGGCCAAGTTTCAGTAGGCACCAGAAACCCAGAAAAATATGGACACAAACGATTATTCCTTCCCTCTTATACACTTGCTCACTATCGCATGATTATTCATCGTGTACAATATATTTTCAGACCGAAGCTACAATTTATCAATGCGGCGGTTGCTCCAACTGGCCACGTGGCGTGAAAGCAAGTTCACAAAGAAAACATGGAAAATAAACAAAAATCACCAAAATGTTACTGTAAATGAAAGAGCAGATTAAAATACATTGAATGAGTGAATTTCCGTTAAGCACAGAGCAATAACGTGACCGTGAGCTTAAGGCATATGGTGCGTTGCCTGAACATGGCACTAACGCAAGGTCTACTGAAATTCGAGTAAATTAAGAAAATCAATTCCCTTGTGGGGTTCAGTGGTAATTTCGCACCTGATTTCAACGTCTGGGCCTTATTACAGAGCAGATTTCAGACAATCTAATACCTATGTTAACATTACCAAAATGAGAGCTGCGTCTCCATGTCTCTCCCGCACCACGACCCAGGAACAAGTGCCCTTCCAACCGAATTCGCGAATTCGCCTAACCGTTCCGCTTACAAACGTGGTGGGGGTGGCGCGCCAACCTGACAGAGCCAATACGCGCGCCTACGTGTCATCTTTGCCCTGACCTGCAAACTTGGTCTCTGCTAAACTTGTTCACTCTTGAGGGGTTGGTACTACTCTACCCCAGAACGACCACTCATGCAGTGTTACAAGCTGTGCCTAAAGCTTTCTGCTAGTTCACACACTCACTCATTTATATTGTCCAGGCCGCACAAAGGAAAGGAAAATGGGAAACGTGGTGCACAACAGAAAAAAATTAATGTATGGAAGTGAAACATGGACAATAAATAGTTTGGACAAGAAGAGAATAGAAGCTTTCGAAATGTGGTGCTACAGAAGAATGCTGAAGATTAGATGGGTAGACCACATAACTAATGAGGAAGTATTGAACAGGATTGGGGAGAAGAGGAGTTTGTGGCACAACTTGACCAGAAGAAGGGATCGGTTGGTAGGACATGTTCTGAGGCATCAAGTGATCACCAATTTAATATTAGAGGGCAGCGTGGAGGGTAAAAATCGTAGAGGGAGACCAAGAGATGACTACACTAAGCAGATTCAGAAAGATGTAGATTGCAGTAGGTACTGGGAGATGAAGAAGCTTGCACAAGATAATCATGGAGAGCTGCATCAAACCAGTCTCAGGACTGAAGACCACAACAACAACAACACTCTTTAGCTGGACAGCAGCTGAGATATTACCTGCAACAGAAGAAACTCTTGCTAATAATTTCTACATGCTATGCTAGCAAGGCAACGGCCTTGCCGCAGTGGATACACCGGTTCCCGTGAGATCACCGAAGTTAAGCACTGTCGGGCGTGGCCAACACTTGGATGGGTGACCATCCAGCCGCCACGCGCTGTTGCCATCTTACGGGGTGCACTCAGCCTCGTGATGCCAATTGAGGAGCTCCTCGACCGAATAGTCCAGAGCTGATAGAGAGCATCATGACTGATACAGGGATTAGTGATCACAAGGTCATTGTAGCTAGGCTCAATACCATTTCTTCCAAATCCATCAGAAACAAACGCAAAATAATTTTATTTAAAAAAGCGGATAAAGTGCCACTAGAAGCCTTCCTAAAAGACAATTTCCATTCCTTCCGAACTGACTATGCGAATGTAGACGAGATGTGGCTCAAATTCAAAGATATAGTAGCAACAGCAATTGAGATATTCATACCTCATAAATTGGTAAGAGATGGAACGGATCCCCCGTGGTACACAAAAAAGGTCCGAACGCTGTTGCAGAGGCAACGGAAAAAGCATGCGAAATTCAGAAGAACGCGAAATCCTGAAGATGGGCTAAAATTTACAGACGCGCGAAATTTGGCACGTACTTCGATGCGAGATGCCTTTAATAGGTTCCACAACGAAACATTGTCTCGAAATTTGGTAGAAAATCCGAAGAAATTCTGGTCGTATGTAAAGTACACAAGCGGCAAGACGCAGTCAATACCTTCGCTGCGCAGTGCCGATGGTACTGTTATCGACGACTGTGCCGCTAAAGCGGAGTTATTGAACGGAGTTTTCCGAAATTCCTTCACCAAGGAAGACGAATGGAATATTCCAGAATTTGAAACACGAACATCTGCTAGCATGAGTTTCTTAGAAGTAGATACCTTAGGGGTTGCGAAGCAACTCAAATCGCTTGATACGGGCAAGTCTTCAGGTCCAGATTGTATACCGATTAGGTTCCTTTCAGATTACGCTGATACTATAGCTCCCTACTTAGCACTCATATACAACCGCTCGCTCACCGATAGATCTGTACCTACAGATTGGAAAATTGCGCAGGTCGCACCAGTGTTCAAGAAGGGTAGTAGGAGTAATCCATTTAACTACAGACCTATATCATTGACGTCGGTTTGCAGTAGGGTTTTGGAGCATATACTGTATTCAAACATTATGAATCACCTCGAAGGGAACGATCTATTGACACGTAATCAGCATGGCTTCAGAAAACATCGCTCTTGTGCAACGCAGCTAGCTCTTTATTCGCACGAAGTAATGGCCGCTATCGACAGGGGATCTCAAGTTGATTCCGTATTTCTAGATTTCCGGAAAGCTTTTGACACCGTTCCTCACAAGCGACTTCTAATCAAGCTGCGGAGCTATGGGGTATCGTCTCAGTTGTGCGACTGGATTCGTGATTTCCTGTCAGGAAGGTCGCAGTTCGTAGTAATAGACGGCAAATCATCGAGTAAAACTGAAGTGATATCAGGTGTTCCCCAGGGAAGCGTCCTGGGACCTCTACTGTTCCTGATCTATATAAATGACCTGGGTGACAATCTGAGCAGTTCTCTTAGGTTGTTCGCAGATGATGCTGTAATTTACCGTCTAGTAAGGTCATCCGAAGACCAGTATCAGCTGCAAAGCGATTTAGAAAAGATTGCTGTATGGTGTGTCAGGTGGCAGTTGACGCTAAATAACGAAAAGTGTGAGATGATCCACATGAGTTCCAAAAGAAATCCGTTGGAATTCGATTACTCGATAAATAGTACAATTCTCAAGGCTGTCAATTCAACTAAGTACCTGGGTGTTAAAATTACGAACAACTTCAGTTGGAAGGACCACATAGATAATATTGTCGGGAAGGCGAGCCAAAGGTTGCGTTTCATTGGCAGGACACTTAGAAGATGCAACAACTCCACTAAAGAGACAGCTGACACTACACTCGTTCGTCCTCTGTTAGAATATTGCTGCGCGGTGTGGGATCCTTACCAGGTGGGATTGACGGAGGACATCTAGAGGGTGCAAAGAAGGGCAGCTCGTTTTGTATTATCGCGTTGTAGGGGAGAGAGTGTGGCAGATATGATACACGAGTTGGGATGGAAGTCATTACAGCATAGACGTTTTTCGTCGCGGCGAGACCTTTTTACGAAATTTCAGTCACCAACTTTCTCTTCCGAATGCGAAAATATTTTGTTGAGCCCAACCTACATAGGTAGGAATGATCATCAAAATAAAGTAAGAGAAATCAGAGCTCGAACAGAAAGGTTTAGGTGTTCGTTTTTCCCGCTCGCTGTTCGGGAGTGGAATAGTAGAGAGATAGTATGATTGTGGTTCGATGAACCCTCTGCCAAGCACTTAAATGTGAATTGCATAGTAGTCATGTAGATGTAGATGTAGATGTAGATGTAGTAGCGGCTCCGGTCAAACAAAACCATCATAACGACTGGGAGAGCGGTGTGCTGACCACACGCCCCTCCTATCCGCATCCTCACTGAGGGTGACATGACGGTCGGATGATCCCGATGGGACATTTGTGGCCTGAAGACGGAGTGTGCTATTCTAGCAATTTAATAAGCAATTGGAACGGTACAACAAGTTCCGTTTCAAGATAAATCGCCCAGTTTCCGCATTCCGATAACAACTGCACTGTTTTCCCCCGACACGCTTTATATGCCCTGCACTGCCAGTGCTACCATCTGCCGTCTGTGATTGCCGTGAGTGGTTATTGCACGCTGACGCCGAGCACCGGCGGTGCTTACATTAACGTAAGTGGACCGATTAAGTTGCCTGTGCGACTGTAAACAATAGCATGAGATGAGCTGAAACATTTTATCGGGGAAAGAAAATTTGCCATTGTCGTTGCACAGAAAAACGAAAGCAATAGACAGAAAGGCGATCCGAGGTACAGCGTCGCTGCCTTGCATCGGGCAGTCGTTCAGAACGAGGCACTGGAGAACTCGGTGATGAGGACCCCGAGGAGGAACAGCGTGGCAGCTGTCGCCGCCGGCCGCGTCCGGTATGCGTGCCTTTTAAGTGCTCCAGTTACTAATGCGGAGCTTACATCACCGCCCCACAAAGGACGGGCAGACAATGCACCCAGAGCGGACAACCGCCACTTCCTGCGCCGAGCCTCAGGACACGCGGCTATTACAGCTTTCTCCCCACACAACCTGTACCGTCTCTTGGCACAGCGTCTCAGATTTTGTGAAATGTTTTCCCTGCGCCGACTCTGGATGACGTGCGTCCATCGCTGAGGCCGCAATGTCTGATTCACATAGCGCTACCTTAGACACTGCCTTCTAGGATGACGATAGCTGTGAATTTTTTGTCACTGCTGTGCTGTATAAGCAAACTGCTCACGGTGCCACGTACACTGACGGAAATAAAAGATGTTGCTGGGTGCTCGTAACCGAATCCTACTAAACGGATCCTATGTGGGGCAGTAAAAAAAAATAAAAAATAAAAAATAAAAAAACGAACACCCGCGGAAATGTGACCATGGAATGATCCCGGTAGCGCGTTAATAATGAACGCATATACTGTTAAATACAGCACTCACAAGATTTTTTTCATCTGAAACACTTTTAGATTTGAACAGAACAATTGCTCCTAGGTACATGAGGAATTTTTCACATTTGGAAAGATCTTACTTTTCCGAAGCAATTTTTGTAATTTGAGAGCAAGACTGCAGCTCACATAAAGCGAATGTCATCATTTCAAAACAGAATAAAAAATACATTAAACTTATTAGCCAGAGGCGGAAGTCTCAAAAGTGTTGCAGCATAGAACACTCTTTCCTACTTACATCCATTCATTGTCTGTGGGAATAACTTTCTCTGTGTTCGAAATATTGGAAAATAAGCTCGAATAAGGATTAAATTATAATCAAGATATCGCACATGCATAGAAATAGTGTGTAAAGGGCCGTCAAACGAAAACCGAACACCCAGCACAATGCGACCATAAAAAGTTTTCGTTCAAAAGTAATGATCTCACGCCTTAAGACATTTATCTAGCGGGGAGGCGAGACGATCAGTTCCGGCACCCATTCTTACGCTTCCTGGTAAAACTAAAACCTACATCCACCAATACATTTCTTCAGGTCGCCAAAGTTGTGAAAATCATATGGTGAAAGATCCGGGCCGTACGGAGGATGAAATGTTTCTTAACGAAATCGCTGAAGCGTAGCCTTCGTTCGATTGCCAGTGTAGGCCCGGACGTTATCGTGCAGTGGGATGATTCCGTCCGACAGAATTCCGACAGCCCGAGGGCAAACGACAGAGCTTACAGTGAAACAAATATCCCACTTCTCTTTCGCCAAAGAAATAAAAAGCTTTTCACACAAGCTCCAATTAAGTTTCTGTATGTCCATCTCTTCTGAGATGGTTGCGGCATCTCGGCTGATTAGTACAGAATGTCAAATCAAACACCTTTCAGCCTCTCCTGGTAGCTCTGTACGAAGCATCAGAAACAAGACAATTTTGTGGACCACGACCATATAACCTGGAACACACACCAGTAAGTACACAGACATAGGTTGGTATAAATGTAGTGGTATGAGTACTATGTAATTTGCATAATACAGGCCTAAGTTTTCAAGAACTATAGCTCTTAAAGAGGCATGTTGACTCGTTACTGTATGTCTGAAACCTAGAAAAGCTGGGTAGGCACCATACAGCCGGAACTCCCCCTCCAGACGTCAGGAACGAGGTAGGTGCACAAAGGCAAAGGTACAAGGAACCTACCTTCGACGAATACCTATTGTATGTTGGCGAATTCTTTGACATCAGATGTATTAGGTATAGATTTACTACCTGCTCGTGACACAAACAAATTTATGCCGGACAGGGACTCGAATTCGGATTTCCCACTTATTACAACTGTCGCCTTAACCACTCGGCTCTCAGTGCACGCCCCTCCCCTCCCCCTCTCACCCTCACCCGTCCTACCCACGAGAACGATCCATAGTTCCGTACGTCACTTACAATTGAAACGTCCCCTTAGAAAAATTAATGAATGACTGTGCTGATAAACCTCTTACATTATTTGATTTTCAAACAGCTGAGCAAAACTGAACGTACTCAGACTAAACTGACACATAATATTTTTTAGCGCAACGCAATCTGACTTTCAATAATCCCTACAAAATAATGGCCCTGACTAACAATAACCTATACCTTTCATGAATCACTTACCTCACAAAAATCTTAGTTACTCAAACTACTGCAATACAGCGAGCGCCAATACTGCCAGCTAAATAAAAGATTCTAACTACTGAAGTCACTAACTACTGATAGGCTTAGTTAGCAAATGAAAGATTTTGATAAAGAACCAACAATGTATTTGCCCTAATAGTGTTCAAAAGTCATAATATATATATATTAGTTCTTGTAATCCAGTCTTACAAATTTACTCTCTCTGATGGACACACGTCCAGATCATCCGCTCTCAAAACTCCGCCATCTCTCTCCCCACATCCACCACTGCTGGAGGCTCACCTCCAACTGCGCAACGCTACGCGCTGTTCACATCCAAGTGCCCAACACTACAATGGCGAATACCGCAACAATGCCAACCAGCCACAGACTTCACACAGCACAGCCAGTGGTTTTCATACAGAGCGCTAGGTGACGTTCCAGCATAAAAACCTATACAGCCTACTTATACGATGAAACTTCCTGGCAAATTAAAACTGTGTGCCCGACCCAGACTCGAACTCGGGACCTTTGCCTGTCGCGGGCAAGTGCTCAACCAACCGAGCTACCGAAGCACGACTCACGCCCGGTACTCACAGCTTTACTTTTGCCAGTATCCGTCTCCTACCTTCCAAACTTTACAGAAGCTCTTCTGCGAACCTGCAGAACTAGCACTCTAGTTATTACGGCCAGAGGTGGTTGTTCTGGATACTTGTTCAAATGGCTTTGTGCACTATGGGACTTAACATCTGAGGTCATCAGTCCCCTAGAACTTAGAACTACTTAAATCTAACTAACCTAAAAACATCACACACATCCATGCCCGAGGCAGGATTCGAACCTGCGACCGTAGCGGTCGTGCGGTTCCCGACTGAAGCGGGCGACCGTAGCGGTCGCGCGGTTCTGGACTGAAGCGCCTAGAACCGCTCGGCCACCGAGCCCGGCTTCTGGGTACTGATTTCTCAGGATCTAAGCTCCGAAATTGCGTGAAAATGTATTCACATGTCAGTTCTAGTATAATATATTTGTCCAATGAATACCCGTTGATCATCTGAATTTCTTCTTTTAATGGTAGTAGTGTACATACGAATCTACACCGCTATGAACACAGACACTTATAAATTACTAGCCTATCCACTCAGCCATTGCAGACTGGCAATGGCAAAGAAATCGTTTCTGAAGAAGAAAAATTTGTTAACATCGAGTATAGATTAAATGTCAAGAAGTGGCTTCTGAAAGTATTTGTTTGGAGTGTAGCCTTGTATGGAAGTGAAACGTGGACGATAAATAGTTTGGACAAGAAGAGAAAGGAAGCCTTCGAAATGTGGTGCTACAGAAGAATGCTGAAGATTAGATGGGTAGATCACATAACTAACGAGGAGGTATTGAATAGAATTGGGGAGAAGAGGAGCTTGTGGCACAACTTGACTAGAAAAAGGGATCAGTTGGTAGGACATGTTCTGAGACATCGAAGGATCACCAGTCTAGTACTGGAGGGCAGCGTGGAGGATAAAAATCGTAGCGGGAGACCAAGAGATGAATGCACTAAGCAGATTCAGAAGGGTGTAGGCTGCAGTAGGTACTGGGAGATGAAGAAGCTTGCACAGGATAGAGGACCACAACAACATCCACCCACCTTCATTCATCAGAACAAAAATACTGAAACGCTACAGCAGCAAGTAAATAAATAGTTTCCAAAAATGCGTATTTATGCTTTGAATCGAGAAATGAAGCCATTCCCGCGACGGAGATACAGAATGCGACGCCCTCTCGGCTAGCTGTTGCCGGCTGTGCGCCTGCTTACAGCGCTTAAACCGCGCTGGGGCGTGGGCAGCTGTAAAACACGCTTTCAGCCGGTGACCATTACGCCCGGAGGCAGCGCCGGCGGGGGGCGACAATTTAACGAAGACAGACCCCGTGGCGAGGGCCGCCGGACACAGACGCCCCACCCCGCAGCGCGCCACGGCCGCTTACTAATTGACCATCATGGAGTGGAGGCAGCGGCGCACAGTGTTTCTGCAGGCGTCGCTGTTTTGCGGCGCCGGTCACCGCGGGGGCGGAGCCGCCCACTGTGGCACCGCGGGGGCGTAGAGACGCGACACCGCGCGCTGTAAACGCATTGCCTCGCGAGCAGGGGGATGAGGTGGGTGGGGGTAGCCGATAATTAACGAAGAAAGCTCATTACGTCGTATCGCCATCTGCCCCTGCGCCGCCCCCGCCTTGCAGATATATGGCGACCGAACGCAACTTGCGAGAGCGGGCGCTACAAGTAGCGGGGCCGTTTGTGCGTTCATCTCGTGGCGATGTTGTTTATAGCGGGCTCCGCCCGGGGACGGGCGCGCCGGGTGGAGCAGGGCAGGGTGGGCTGTCCGCACCAGACAAAAGGGGTCAGCCGGCCGCGGATATATATGGCGCTCGCGCGATTAATAGCGCTCTGCGAAAGAATTTGATACTCGAATTCAATTAGATATGCCCGGTGGCTTCGTCCCCTCGCTGATTCATTGTCCGCGCAGTAAATCTCCCTAAGCGGTCGCGGCCGCTTTTAATTTGGGACTGCGAATAGGACCGGAGCCCTATCTTAACCGGCACGCCTATTCATTTTCGCTGCCACTTCGACCTCTGCAGTTCCTCAAACGGCGACTTCCAAGCGTGCAGTTTTGGGGCTTCCTCGATGTAGGTAACTGCCTGAATGGTTTTCGGACTATGCAGTCGTCGAAACTGCAGCATATGTTCAAGAGACTCCTGCTTCAGGTGTGATTTTGGGGAGCTGTGGTAGACAGCCTGTTCACACATTGTATCAGCAGAAAAGAGCAGGTGTCAGTGAAAGAAGAAGGTCTTTAAACGTGACTTTGGTACCTCCATTGGCAGGAAATGGTCAACAACATGCGTGAGTTTGAGAAACTTCGTAAAAAGGGAAGTTGATTGAAAGAATAAGATTACTGTTAAAGAGTCATACTTCCCGTTTTGTATCTCTCAACCCCAGACCTCCAACATACGGGCGCCAGGAAAACTCGCCCCGAGTTCAGACTGCTCGCCTATTATGTACAAACTGTTGCCTGCCACGAGCAGACAGAACAACAAATAGATAAACATTTAATAATTCGGTAATAAAAAAATAACAAATAAGCTAATGGAAAGGTCTGTATTTATGCATTCGCAACAGCTTCGAAACAATCGTTGACAATTAGCATTCTTTTGTAGTACTCGTGTTTGGTTTGTCTGTTTCTCGTCCCCCACCATATATAAATTGCTATAATGCTATAAAATGTTTCCACTGTTGACAACATTAATATTTTATGTTTTCTTTATGTTTAACGTTTCTAATACGTCATTCCGGCGTACTTAAATTTACACAATATCTTATATTACGTAAACACGACAAAAAAGAAATCGTCACCATTGTAGACATTCACCTTAGCAGTTACAGCTCTCCACAAAACTATGAGCGAAGAACTAAAATAAAGTTCAATTTTTGTCATCTGCCACAGTAGTGTCACGTTTAACTAGGTATAACAAGCCGAAATAAGACGGCACGATTTAAATGGACAGGAGAGCGAGAAAAAAAAGTCGTCGAATGAAGAGAATTTGAGAAGAGATAAAAAATACAAATATATCAAATTAAGGAATACAAGTTCTAACACTATTTATAACAGGGAATGTTCGAAACATAGTAATGGTAATAATAGTAAAGGCAAAAGAAGATACATATGTATTCATGAGTGTAAAAAATGGTTGGACGGGCTTCGCAACACACGACTTCAATTCGATTTTTTTTGTTTTGCTCATAATTGGGAACGCACTTTCTTCACTGTCTGTCCATTATGTATTTTTATACCCTTAACGAAAACAAATTGCGATTAATAAGTAATAAAAATTAGTTGATCACGTAACTTCTGTACTTTTATGTAACCAAAAGAATTACTTTTGATGCAAATACCGTTTAAATGCACAAACAAACAAAGTATGTGCAATTATGGTTGTTGTGTTGTATTCAACAGAACTATCTTCATCTTGATCGAAGACAAGAGTTACCAGTGATTATCGAAAAATTAGCAAGTTGTCAATAAATATCAGAAACATATTTTATATAAGTTCAACGAAGTGCTGAACGATGTTTGATATATTTTTGTGTTCTATTTTTCTTAAATTTTACATTTTTTAAGGGCAAAGCGTTTTCTAGCGCTGTATGACAGATCTGCATTGTTTTCTTTACTTTTACTGCAGCATTCCTCTGTTTTACGTTACCGATGAACAAGTTCCTAATAAAACTTGAATCAGACATTCATAACTTCAACTTCTCTACAAACATTATTTATTTTGAAGTAGCAAAAAGGTTACATGGCCCTTTATATACTCTCACTCATTTTTTAGACTGTCCACCAATTACTGGAATCTAGTCAGACACTGTTCGCATACGTAAAAAAAGCGACCGTTACGAGTTAACGCCCGATCGGTATGCAACATACCTAGCATACAAGTAACGCAGGTACGACCTTCAGTGACGTTAGCAGCTAGGAAACCTACGGTAGTCTGCGCTTATTAACAATAGTTTTGCAGCTCTAGTGTAGAACGAAACCGGTCTTTATCGTGATGAAATATTGTTGTTGTTGTGGTCTTCAGTCCTGAGACTGGTTTGATGCAGTTCTCCATGCTACTCTATCCTGTGCAAGCTTCTTCATCTCCCAGTACTTACTGCAACCTACGTCCTTCTGAATCTGCTTAGTGTATTCATCTCTTGGTCTCCCTATATGATTTTTACCCTCCACACTGCCCACCAATGCTAAATTTGTGATCCCTTGATGCCTCAGAACATCCTACCAGCCGGCCGCGGTGGTCTCGCGGTTCTAGGCGCGCAGTCCGGAACCGTGCTACTGCTACGGTCGCAGGTTCGAATCCTGCCTCGGGCATGGATGTGTGTGATGTCCTTAGGTTAGTTAGGTTTAAGTAGTTCTAAGTTCTAGGGGACTGATGACCACAGCAGTTGAGTCCCATAGTGCTCAGAGCCATTTGAACCACTTGAACATCCTACCAACCGCTCCTTTCTTCTTGTCAAGTTGTGCCACAAACTCCTCTTCTCCCCAATTCTATTCAATACCTCCTCATTAGTTATGTTATCTACCCATCTAATCTTCAGCATTCTTCTGTAGCACCACATTTCGAAAGCTTCTATTCTCTTCTTGTCCAAACTATTTATCATCTATGTTTCACTTCCGTACATGGCTACACTCCTTACAAATACTTTCACAAACGACTTCCTGACACTTAAATCTATACTCGATGTTAACAAATTTCTCTTCTTCAGAAACGCTTTCCTTGCCATTGCCAGTCTACATTTTATATCCTCTCTACTTCGACCATGATCTATTATTTTGCTCCCCAAATAGCCAAATTCCTTTAGTACTTTAAGTGTCTGAGATCCTAATCTAATTCCCTCAGCATAACCCAACTTAATTCTACTACATTCCATTATCCTCGTTTTGCTATTGTTGATGTTCATCTTATACCCTCCTTTCAAGACACTATCCATTCCAATCAGCTGCTCATCCAAGTCGTTTGCCGTCTCTGACAGAATTACAATGTCATCGGCGAACCCCAAAGTTTTTATTTCTTCTCCATGGATTTTAATACCTACTCCGAATTTTTCTTTTGTTTCCTTTACTGCTTGCTCAATATACAGATTGGATAACATCGGGGAGAGGCTACAACTCTGTCTCACTCCCTTCCCAACCACTGTTTCCCTTTCATGTCCCTCGACTCTTATAACTGCCATCTGGTTTCTGTAGAATTTGTAAATAGCCTTTCACTCCCTGTATTTTACCCCTGCCACCTTCAGAATTTGAAAGAGCATATTCGAGTCAACATTGTCAAAAGCTTTCTCTATGTCTACAAATGCTAGAAACGTAGGTTTCCCTTTCCTTAATCTAGCTTCTAAGATAAGTCTTACGGTCAGTATTGCCTCCCGTGTCCAAACATTTCTACGGAATCCAAACTGATATTCCCCGTAGTCGGCTTCTACAAGTTTTTCCATTCGTCTGTAAAGAATCCGCGTTAGTATTTTGCATCCGTGACTTATTAAACTGATAGTTCTTTAATTTTTACATTTGTCAACACCTGCTTTCTTTGGGATTGGAATTATTATATTTTTCTTGAAGTCTGAGAGTATTTCGCCTGTTTCATACATCTTGCTCACCAGGTGGTGGAGTTTCGTCAGGAAATAATCACCCAGAATCGCTGGAAATTGCTTAAGGAAACTGGGGGTAAGCTATCCTGGTAGGTTGGGTGAAAAGTTGTGCCAACGTCGAGCCAAACTGCTGGGATGTAATCTGGATGTTGTCAAGTTGAAGAACAACAAGACAGATTCCCAAGTCATGTAGGGAAATCAAGAAAAACGTTAACCAAAATGGTTGGGCAGCCATTTGAACCTCCTTCTTCTCTCACTCCCCCTCAGAATAAGAATGCCCTGTCATCATCACTGCATGGAAACACTCGTACGGTGCCGATGGAAATCTGGAGGGTGGTGGACACACTGACGCTGTGGACACCGACTGGAGCGATCCAGCCCCCCCCCCCCCCCCAAATCCCCCCGCCCCTGCTCCCATTCCACCACACGGCGGCCGGCGTCCAGCGGCGTCCCATCACCCGCAGTTCCCCGCCCTGGAAGCTGCTGGAATGCAAATTTAGACCGGGCGCCATTCCTCGTCGCAACATTGGAAGCGTCGCCCGGCGCTCTTGGCGTCCTCTCCAAGGCTGGACCGCCCCCTGGGCCCGCAGCGCGGGTTATACATCAGGCCCGCGGGTGGGGACGGGGGCAGGCGGGGGCGGTGCGGACCCTGCAAACGCCGCCGCGCGCGCATTAACTGTTTCGCTTCAATTAAAGTTCCATTTCCCGCATTGTGTGCTCCGCCGTGTCCGAGCTTCCGCCCCGGTACGCGCGTGGCTCAAATAAAGTGTACACACGGACTCGGCCGCACACAGCGGGCGGCGGATAGCGCGTGACCCGCCCCCGCCGCCGCCCACCAGCCCGGCAAACTGCGGTCGCGGTCATTATTAATGCAGTCGCCTTAAGGGCGTGGGAGGTGGGGGCGGCGGGGGCGGCCGCTGGCCACTCGGCAGCCGCCCCTGAAATATACATCGCAGGCGGCGCGGGGGCGGCAACAATTCCTCTCGCTCTCCTCCCCCCCCCCCACTCCACTCCGTCCCCCTACCGCTGCCTTGCGCCTATAGCCCGGCTTACTTCAGTCGCCACCTCCACCATTAAGACCCCCTATGGGCAGCCAGATTCTTTTATACCCCTGTGGCAGCGCTGTGGTCAGCTGAGATTTCCGTCTGTAAGCTCGTGTAGAGGCCTATTTCTTTGTAGGATAAAAACTGCCGATTGCCCGCCAATGTTATACCCCCTGTACCAAGTCCTGCTGTGATTGCTTCAAGCATTCCATAGTTCGCTACAGCCATCATCCTTTCCTACCGCCATCCCCAACGTCAGGGATTAAGTGTTATCAGAACTGCCACCAGTCAGCCTACCGATCCCAAAAACTATGGGCCCAATATTAATATCACAAATTTTTTATTGTTAAAAAAAATGGGAGCAATGGCTCTGAGCACTATGGGACTTAACATCTATGGTCATCAGTCCCTTATAACTGAGGACTACTTAAACCTAACTAACCTAAGGACATCACACGCATCCATGCTCGAGGCAGGATCCGAACCTACGACCGTAGCTGTCGCGCAGTTCGAGACTGCAGCGCCTAGAACCGCTCGGCCATTCCGTCCGGCAATGGTCGTGTCACTGATGACAGTGCTACTAAAGCAGAGTTACAAAAGAGTCCTTTTCGAAACTGCTTCACCAAAGATGACGAAGTAGATATTCAAAAATTCGAATCTAGAACATATGCCAGTATGAGTAACTTGGAAGTAGATATCCTCGGTATTGCGAAGCAGCGTAAATCGCTTGATAACGGCAAGGCTTCTGGTCCAGACTGTATCAGCATACTCCTTTCAGAGTGTGCAGATGCAATAGCTCCATATTTAGCAATTATATACAACCACTCGCTCATCGGAAGTTCCGTACCTAAAGACTGAAAAGCTGCACAAGTCATACCAATGCCAAAGAAAGGAAATAGGAGTAATCCGCTGAATTACAGACCTATATCGGTAACGTTGAATTACAGACCTATATCGCTCACGTCGATAGCATTGGGGTTTTGGAACATATACTGTCTTCGAGCATTATGAATTACCTCGAAATAAGGAATTATTGAGACTTAGTCAGCACGGATACAGAAAATGTTGTTATTGTGAAATACAACTAGCTCTTTATCTTCATGAAGTAATGAGTGCTATCGTCGGGGTGTGTCACATTGATTCCATATTTTTAGATTTCAAGAAGGCTTTTGACATCGTTCCCCACGAGCGACTTCTAACAAAGCTGCATGCTGTAGAATATCACCTCAGGTATGCAACTGGATTCGTGATCTCCTGTCAGAAAGGTCGCAGCTCTTAGTAATGTACGGAAAGTCATCGATTTAGAATTTCGGTAAATAGTGACGAGAGGGATAGGATTTGTGACACTGTTCTTTTAAATCTCGATGAAACGACTCTGCACCATTTATAGTTCTGATTTCATCAGTTTATATACTGGCGCACAAAGTACGGTGAAATTTAGCGTCTTCACTTACATAGCTGTCTAGCACATCATTTTTAAAAAAATTAACTGATCGTGATGGGAGCTATACTATACAACGCTACGAACACATCCCCGACTGTCCTTGGAGGTAGAAATCTTTAACCAAACATAGCCGGCCGCTGTGGCCGTGGAGTTTCTAGGCGCTTCAGTCCGGAACCGCGCTGTTGCTACGGTCGCAGGTTCTAATGCTGCCTCGGGCACGGATGTGTGTGATGTCCTTAGGCTAGTTAGGTTTAAGTAGTACTAAGTCTACGGGACTGATGACCTCAGATGTTAAGTCCCATAGAGCTTAGACCCATTTGAACCTTAAAATTTGGCATGCTTTTTCAATGGATCTGCACAGAGTTCTGACCCCCTTTGTGTACCATGGGTGATCAGCACCATCTCTTATTAATTTGTTTGGTATATATCTCTCAATACATGTCGGCATTGTTTATTACCGCACATGCATGCAACACAGCCATGGGCTCTAAAAATGCATACCTTAACAGCTATGAGTCCTTGTTCGACTTCGCTATTGAGAAACACATCTCTTCAACTGAAGAAGTGTTCACCGCCCTTAAGCTAAGCATTTTATAGACCATATTTACGTGACAGTTTTTTCTCGTTTTTATCCGCAGTACCTCATCCAAAGATACGGAAAGGAGAGAACTTGAAATAGAAGGGATATTTTTATGAATATCGAAGGTGAAGAAGTTCTCATAGATCTGTAGGTATGCGTGTTAGAGCCCATGTTTACTAGACATTTTTGCTGCGAATGGCCGTTCCTGTCATATCCCTGGACAATGAACGTTCCCCGTGTGACACCCTGTATAGATAGAACAACTATTTTAACAAAAATTTCTTTAATGAAAAAGTCAGTTCTATTGAAGGAAAAATACACTTTTAATCGTTATTTGACACTTGGAACGAAAACATTAAGAAGCAAAAAGTAAATGTGCGCTGTGTATTGTCTTCTAAATATTGCTTGTCGAGTTTGTTTGTATATATTTTAGCCAGCTGGTGTGGCCGAGCGGTTCTAGGTGCTTCAGTTTGGACCACGGTGGTCTCGCGGTTCTAGGCCCGCAGTCCGGAACCGTCTGACTGCTACGGTCGCAGGTTCGAATCCTGCCTCGGGCATGGATGTGTGTGATGTCCTTTGTTTAGTTAGGTTTAAGTAGTTCTAAGTTCTAGGGGACTAATGACCACAGCAGTTGAGTCCCATAGTAATCAGAGACATTTGGAACATTTTTTTGTATATATTTTCTAGAGCGAGTAAATTTGACAGTTTTGTGGTGTTTGGATGATACTTTTGCCATTATTTTTGTCCTTAGCTGTGCGACCATCGTCGAGAATAACTGTTACGAATTTTGATTTGGCCACTATCGTGCTATATTCCGACTTTCTCTAAGATGAACTATATCTCATATATACATCAACATAGATACCCCGCAAGCCACCGTATAGTCATTTGTCATTTGCTACTTGTCAATTCCCGTTCCGCTCTACTTGCAAATAGAGCGACGGAAAAACGATTGTCTTTTTTTAAAAAAAGTTATGGTAAGGTCCTGTGGGACCAAACTGCTGAGGTCATCGATCCTAACATTACGCACTACTTCATCTAATTTAAACTAACTTACGCTAAGGATAGCACACACTCACCCATGCACGAGGGAGGACTCGAACTTCCTACAGGGGGGAGTCGCGCGAACCGTGACAAGGCGCCCAAGACCGCGCTGATACCCCGCGCGGCAAACGACTGTCTGTACCCCTCCGTGTGAGCACTAACTTCTCATATAGTATCTTCGCGGTCCTTACGCATGATGTATGGCGGCGGCAGTACAATCGTCTAGCAATCAGCTTCAAGTGCCGGTTCTCTAAATTTTCTCAAAAGTGTTTTTGGAAGAAAAAAAAGTCACCTTCCTTTCAGGGATTCCCGTTTGTGTTCCCGAAGCATCTCCGTAACACGTGTTGTTCGAAACTACCGGTAACAAATACAGCAGGCCGCCTCTGAATTGCTTCGACGTCTTCCCTCAATCCGACCTGGCATGGACTCGAAACAATCGAACAGTACTCAAAAATAGGTCGCACGAGCGCCGTATATGCCGTCTTCTCTACTGGCGAACCACTCTTTCCTAAAAATCTCCCAACAGACCGAAGACGACCATTTGCCTTCGCCACAAGCTCGTTACACCTCATATCGCTTTGCAACGTTACGCCCAGATATTTAAACGATTTGACTGGGTCAAGCAGGACACTGGTAACGCTGTATTCCAGCATTACAGGTTTGTTCTTCCTACTCATCCGAATTTGCTTACATTTTTCCACATTTAGAACTAGCTGTCATTCGTCACAGCACCTGAAAATTTTGTTTAAATCGTCTTGTATCTTCCTACAGTCACTCAGCTTCGACACCTGACTGTACACCATGACATCATCAGCAGTCAACCGCAGACTGCTGCCCTCCCTGTCCGCCAAATCATTTAGGTATATACAGAACAGTAGCGATCCTACCACACTTCCCTGATGATATCCTTGTTTCTGATGAACACTCACCGTCGAGGACAATATACTGGGTTATATTATTTAAAAAGCCTCCGAGCCATTCACAGAACTCATTCCATATATTCGTACCTTCGTTAACAGCCTGCTGTGGGGCACCATGTCAAATGCTTTCCGAAAATCTAGAAATATTGAATCTGACTGTAGCCCTTCATCCTTGGTTCTCTGTACATCATGTAAGAAAAGGGCAAGCTGAGTGAGCCGTGTATCGACTCGTGCTACACCTCGTGTTTAGATTGCATTGGTTTTCCTTTTCTTCCCCTGACGTGTTTGTTTGATATGTTGTCTGTCATTAAGTGGCTGCTTGGTCGTCTTTTTCCTCTGCTATCGATATCTGCGTTTTTGCTTCCGAGAAACTGCTGTGGAGGAAGTGAGAACTCTGACCGGTTGTAACCTCGGGTGGTGGCGCGGAAGTAGGGGCGTTGCGTGCAGAGAGTGTGGTGGACACTGGAACCACGTGATGTATGTCGGTTGTGTGTAACAAGCGGGTCTAGTTGACGGAAGAGCTCCCCGCGTGTTGGTTGTATACAGAATCGCCCCACGAGTAGTTGTTGTTCATTTCGCCGTGGTGGGACGTTAACAAGCTTCTTTAAATCTTTCGTTTCAACACTGGAGTTTAGAAAGGAGACACCTAACATGAAAGAGCGGTCACTACCCGTCAACGTTGCAGAGCGTGTTGTCGCGTGACCGTGGCGTGTTGGGTACGCTGGCGACGCGTGCGCGGTCGGATGTGTGGATCCTTGCCATCGGAGGTCGTGTACTGCCTGTTCGAACATAATTGCAAGTTAAGTTAGTGGAAGGTTTAATTATTAAGTAATAAGTTTGCGTAACCAGTGTCTCTTCTGCCTTATGGCCTCCGGCTATCGGGTTTCCTGTCCTCGGCACCGGTGTAATTGAAGACAGTGATCTTTCCTCCTCCCCTCGTTACTGCCCGATGGGAGGTGTAGTTTTGGGCAGTATTATTGTTTCGGTATTCTGTGTTGGGTTATGAGTAAATTCATGCTTCTTGTTGATTGATCATGCGGTCGCCATTCAGGACTGTGTGGTGTAATGCTTCCTTGCACGAGGTTAGCTCTGATTGTGTCAGCAAGCTAAGCCATCCTATAACAAATTTTCGCTGGCTAAAAGTCGGTGCAGTGACCAGCCTGAGAGTGACAATTGTGTTTACGGGCGTATTTAAATTGGTCAGTTTCTGTCTAGCCTGAGCATCCCTGAGTGGGTCATCTGTGGCAGCCTTACGCGGGTCTGTCATATCTGTTATGTTCTAATGATATTCCAGGACGCTTTTGCTTGATTTTTTTTTAAATTCCTCCAAGTTTGTAAATTCCTTTTATTGACATTAATTGTGTGTTTGCTGAGACCTGTTTAATTTTTTTAAATGGCGGTGTTGGTAGCTTCACTACCTCACCGTACCTTGTTAACAAAGTTCTGTATTTATTTTAGTAGCCTGTTTACTGATGTTCTTTAAATTTTTTTAAATTGTTGTATTGCTATAAACTACTTTGTTGGCGTTAGTGGCGTCTTTTAAAAGGTAGTTTACTGCAGCACTGCTAGCTTCGGTGTTTTTTTTTCTTTTTTTTTAATTTTAAGTGTTGTATAGCTCTAAGTTACTTGATTGCCGTTAACGGCGTGTTTAAAAGGCTGTTTATCGCCGTACTGCTAGTTTCTGTAAGATACGAATACAACATTTGTGAAAATCGCAACTCGACAGTAAACTACTAGAAATTTGGCCCCGTTTCCCAACTTGTGGTGTGGCTTGTAGTAATCGTAACCACTATGTGTGTTACTGAGTTTCGCACAAGCGATGCTTTCTAAAACAATGCTGATCCGTGGACATAAGCTTCTCAGTCTCACCGTTCAGTACTGACCTAAGCGACGTAAGGTTACGTTGACTTTCCACCTAGCGTGGACGGTGGCGTTCCTATCCGTTCTGTAACGTTGCGTTGGCGTCCAGTGTGGTTCGTTCCTCACGGAACGTCTAGGTCTAGAGGGTGGCTCAGGGCGCCTGCAGCGTCTCTCGCGAACAGAGAACAACCTCCCCTCCAACTCCACTCCCCTCCATTCGCCTACCTTCATGGCGTTGCTAATTAAATTAGCACTTCTTCCATCTTTCTACCCCACTTCGATCTCTTCGCACTCTGCCCGCCTCCATATCCCCGCCCCGCCACGATAGACGGAGCAGCGAATTTAGAATAAATGGGATTATACAAATATTTGTCGCTCGGGCGTAACCGAGTCGCCGCCGGAGCGGTGGCGGTGTTTGCCCGCCGCGAGGCGTGGTTAAATTAGACATTAATTAGAAATCGCGCCGCCGGCGCCGGCAGGTGTTGGCGCTGAGTCATTATTTGGCGCCGATTAGCCGAAAAGCAAAGGCCGCCCGTGTCGATGGCTTCCAAGAGGAGGAAAGGCTGCTTCTCTCTGCCCACGTGCGTCCCAGGCGCGTGTTTGCTTCTCGTTCACGGAGTCTGGGCCGCAAAGCAAATGCTTTCTGCCTCCCTTAATTTCGCCCCTCGTGATGTTCTCGCAGGGATTTCACTTTTGATGACTAAAATGACGATACCGGCTTCATGATACTCATGCATGCTGCGGAACTAATTATTTCTTACTATAGTTCAATTCTTTTATCTTGGCGGTTCGCGCATGCCCGCCCAGACGCGGAAGATTGCTACGTTGCCAGTTGCACGCGCTAAGAGAAGCAGCGCCATAGTATAGTTTGCAAACTTACGTTTAGGGGGGAGCGCGCAGTTCATGGAGTAAAGCCACCGCGGCCGCATTAACCCTTTCGCTGCTACAGAGACGTGCTCCCCGCATTTAGCGCTGTGCGCCGTTTTGTCATCACTGCACTGCTCGCCTGTGCAGACACATGGTGTTTTGACTGCTTTGACACACTTTATCGTTCGATTTCACAAAAACTATGTGCCCAAAAATTTGATTTTTACACATCTTCTGGACTGATACCTTCCCCCCCATAAATGACTTAATTTTGTTTCGATGTTCAACGCAGTTATTCTGCAGCATTAGATGAAGTAAACCATTGCACTAAATTTTGAAGAGTTTGCAGAGGTAAAAATCCAATAGTGTATATTTTCTGTATTGTCGATTTTAGTTACCACTAGAAATTTCAAAAAATTACATTCAAACGAATAAAATTCATGAAGTAAGACACTTCGTTATTGTTTTTAAATAAAGAAAATATTGAAAACCGAACAAGGTTTGAACTCAGAACTTACCGCTCAGCAGCCAAACACTTTAACCATCATGCTAACGCAGCTCGTCATTCAGCAAACCTCCTGGAGGACTTTAAAATGTCAGGCAAAATACCGACAAATACTGTTGGTATGACTGAATTACTCACGTTTTGTCGAAGTACAACAGGAAATAAACAACTATCGCTGTTCTTTATTGCGAAAAAGCGGTTAGTGAGAATGACACAAACACCTTTCCTAGCTATCGCCTGAATTAGGAGGCTTATTGCTTGTTTGGTTTAATTAATAGAATATAAAGCAGTTGGTATAAAGAATGCTTTTTCCAAACGTTCTGCCGGCCGCGGTGGTCTCGCGGTTCTAGGCGCGCAGTCCGGAACCGTGCGACTGCTACGGTCGCAGGTTCGAATCCTGCCTTGGGCATGGATGTGTGTGATGTCCCTAGGTTAGTTAGGTTTAAGTAGTTCTAAGTTCTAGGGGACTAATGACCACAGCAGTTGAGTCCCATAGTGCTCAGAGCCATTTGAACCATTTGAACCAAACGTTCTATAAAAGAAAGTCTGCTATCAAGACACTGCTTTTGTTCAATTACTTTATTTATGACTGAACGTTTCTAAAACTGAAGACACTCGCCCGTGCTCTGCACTGCAGTCGAGCTCTGGCAACGTCGTTCTCTGTTCATTGGCTGCCTGCGTTTTGTGACGTCAGATGCGCAGAACGAACCTAAACTCGGCCGCCGTCGTAAATGACGCGCACTTTAGCTGTTGTTGTATTCAACAATCGTTCGGCAGTCAGCCTCAAATGACGGTTCTCCAAATTTCCACGATAGTGCTTTTCGAAAAAAAAAATCACCTTCCTTTCAGGGATTCCCATTGTAGTTCCCAAAGCATCTTCGTAATACTTACGTGTTGTTCGAAACTACCGGTAACAAATATAGCAACGACCATGCTGCCGCAGAGGTAACACCGGTTCCCATCACATCACCAAAAGTTAAGCACTTTCGGGCTTGGCTAGCATTTGGATGGGTCATGACCCAAGTCTGCCAAGTGCTGTTGGCAAGTAGGGGCTCTCAGCTATTATGAGACCACCTGAGGAGCTACTTCATTGAGAAGTAGAGTGTGCGGCTACGAAAACTGACAACGGCCGGGATAGTGGTGTGCTGACCACATACCCCTCAATATCCGTATCCAGTGACGCCTGTCGACTGAGGATGACACGGCGGTCGGTCGGTTCCGTTGGACCTTCCGAAGCTCATTCGAGCAAAGAGAAAGAGAGAGATTTATTTCGCCAGTTTCAAAGTCATCTGCCAGAAAAGTGTTGAAATTTTTGGATGTGTGGTGCGCCAGTTATGTAAAACACCGTTTTTCTCCGTACCCAAACATGTTTTGCCACCACTATGCCATCATCAGTGGGTTTTCGTTTTTATTTATTCTTTACATTTGGTGTGCATGAATTTTCTGGATCACTTTTGTGTTAATTACTACCTGACAAGCTACCTGCACACCAAATGTAAAGAATAAATAAAAACTAAAACCCACTGATGATGGCACAGTGGTGGCGAAACATGTTTGGGTACGGAGAAAAACGGCGTTTTGCAAAAATGGCGGACATCACATCCAAACACGGCCTACAAGGAGCTGCAAATCAAAAAGATGGACAGAAATGTATTACTTGTTATACAGGGGGATTGTTATTAACGTTTAATAACCTCCAAAGTGACATAGTTTGCTGCGAGACAAGTAAATTAATGCGATCGCAAATGTCGGGAAATACCCTAAAACTGGATCACAAATGTTGATTATGTGACCTCACCGGATGACGTACCTCACCGCACGTGCAGTAGTTGAGCCTATATAGGGTGCGGCGCTTAAACCCGTACAAATGAAACTTTTTTAAAGCAAATTTATTAAAACAGTATACAAATAAAAATGAAAATCTTTTTACATATCTATCAAGAGTAACATTACTCGATGCATCCCCATTCAGCCGCAATGACCGCTTCCTATCTTGTTCTGGAGCTATCGGACGCACTCTTTAAAACAGGGTTCTCCATATTCGCGAATGCTGCTTCGATGGCGGTTCGGGGAGATGCGACATTAGGTGGCCTCGTCTTATTGGTAACACTTTCGACTGCGCTTGAAATACAATAGTCGAGGGTGTTCAATTCCGGGCTATTCGTAGGCAAGAACTCCTTTGACCAGAATATGTCAACGTCATCCGAGAGCCAGTTTTCAACTAAATGGCTCCTATGAGGTCCTCCTCTGCCATCCGACGCATTGTTCGCTCGCTGACATTCAATACTGGCGCCCATTCTCTCAGCGATTACGCCGGGTCCTCCGAAATCAGCGCTTGATCATTTTAGCTGACTGCCGCAGTTCGTGACACGCGTTTCCTCGAATGAGGTTTTCTCGCCTTGTTAGCGGAACCTTCCCCAGACTTACCAGAAGTATTATACTTGGCACCATATCGTAAACACTTGGTCTCGGGTACCCGAAGAATAGAAATATTTCAATGAACTATTTCAATGGGTGAACGCCCACCGCGAAGACTTCCGATTATCGCGGCTCTTCGGTTATACTCCACAATTTTCCGTAACATCTCGGCCATTTTGAGGTTCTGACTGTTTACTAGATTTCTATGGCTTTTAAGAACGCACATCGCGACCTCTAGTGGAACTACGATACGGCGGGAAATTCAAATTGAAATTTGTCCGCATCTTCCCAACCCATGTCAGATATACAGGTCGGTGTCGTTCTGAGCCCAGGAGCGCAAATTGAGTGGGTGGAGGTCTGGGATAGAGTCTTGCGTATGGTAGGCAGCATTTCTTTCACTCCATTCGACAATTACTTGTTTACGTCGAGGTAAGATGTATTATTTTATTTGCCGGTATCGCGGGCTCCTCTCTTTGATTTCAAAGTACAGTACGACAAAAACCTACCCTAATGCGTGACAAGGAAGTGAGTAAAGGCTTCCCAATTGCGTCGTTACCAGTAAATAGCCAACATTTATTTTATTTATTATTTGAGCTTTTCCTCATTACAGAGGCTTATCTCCAACATAATAATTTACTTGGAAATTAAAGTACAAACAATAAACGTTCTTAAACTATATTTTCAAAATGTTCCTCCAGGTCTTTCGATCTTGTGTGTCCTCTTCCTCTGCGCCCATTCACCTCATTGTGTGCTGTACATTTTGGAGCCAGGTGCTGATAGGTCGTCCTCTTCTTCTTCTCCCCTCTGGTTCCCATTCCAGTATCAATTTTGGTATTCTAGTTTTCTCCATTCCTCTTACATGCCCGAACCACTGTAATTTCTTCATATCCATTACGTCATATATTCTTTCTTTTATTTCCATTCTCCTTATTATTTCGGGGTTCCTTATCTTTTCTTTCCTGGAGATTCTTGCCGAACTTCTCCAGAACTCCATCTCTAGAGCTTGTAATTTTTTAACGTGCTTCATGTTAAATGTCTAGGTCTCCGTTGCATACAGAACCACACTCTCTAATATGGATTTGTATATTAATTTTTTACTTCTGCTCATTAAATTCCTGCTCCATAAGACTGAGTTAAGCATCCCAATGACTCTCCGTCCGCTACTAATTCTTTTATTGATTTCTGACTCTGATTTTCCCTCGATTTCTAAAATGGATCCCAAATAACAGAAAGTGTTCATCTTTTTGATTTTCATTCCTTCACTGTATAGCTGATCTGAATCATTAGTCACGTATTCTGTTTTTTTGGTAATTAATCTTCAAACCCCAAGTTTTGTATGCTACTGCTAGTTGATTGCACATATAGTTAGCATCCTCCCCATCTTGTGCTACGACTACTTGATCATCAGCAAATAATAAATGATGTAGGTAAACTCCATCTCTTATTTCTAATCCCATACTATTACATTTACGAGACCGTGTTCTAAGGCTAATATATGTATAGATTTTAAATAATGATGGTGACATGGGACAGCCCTGTAAAAGGCCTTTGCTTGTTCTAAATTTCTGTGAAAGTTTATTACCAACTTTCACTTGGCAAATGTTATCTTTATACATCTGTTGTATTATTTTAATAAAGGAAGAGTTCATGTTTGCCATAGGTAGTGCTCTCCAAAGTAATTTTCTTGGAACAGTATCACACGCTTTTTCTAGATTATGAAAATTAATCCTATATTTTTTATTTTTCCCTATGTTTTTCCAAAATCTGTCGTAATTTGAAAATATGGTCTACACATGATCTCCGAGCCGTGAATCCACATTGTTCTTCTTCGGTTCTAAAATTTTTTCCAGTTTGTTTTTAATTACTTGGCTATTGGCTATGGCTATTAAAAAAAATAGCCAACATTTCCTTCTATTGAAAAGTGTCTATAAAGAGAAACAGAAGTCGCAAAAGGAAAGAAACACAAAATAAGAAGAGATTTTACTTAGTTACAGGGAGGACCATAATTTTGTAACTTCTTCGTTTACAACAGATCACGTTTACGAAAGGTGTTAGACGTTTGCACCGTTTGCTCGAACGCAAGCACTGCATCGCTCAGTCATCCCTTCAGACCGAAGCCCGACCGCTGTCTGTGCGGCGAGGAACGTCATCTGGTGACGCCATGTGTTCGACATGTCTCAGCCACTTTTAGGATACTTTCCGACATTTGCGATCCCATGTGTGTTACATTAAATTACCTGTCTCAGCGTCATCTACGTCGCTTTGGGGTTTTTAAATGTTAATAAGAATCACTTAGTATTCTTGAGTTTCGAGTAACTCGCATGGCTCAAAGACTGTACACTGCATGCTCTCCTTTGTGAGAGCACGCGTCTCTCTGGCTGTATAGGGAAAAGCGTATCTCTAAGCTGAACTCTGGGACGTTGGGGCTCGTCAGCCAACCAGCCAATACATATGGGCGAGCTAAGCTCCCTTTTCGGTTCGTAACCTTACGTAAATTAGTCAGGATTAGTATCCATTTTCGTCTGAGCAACCTGCAAACATCAGAGGGTTTTCATTTCATTTTCTCGATCACTAAATAGTTTTACGAGAACTTGAAGCATATGGGATAAACTTTCTATTTTTGTGACTGTGTGGTAAATATATCCAAGTGGCTCCTTGGGGGACATTTGCATCTACTGTTCGTGAACTTTCATGCCTATTTGTTGAATAATAAGTGAAATTAATTTCTAGTCTGTCATGAATCATTTTCCTCCTCGAGTCATTTCTTTAGCTTACGACTGTTATGTTCAATCCACTTACGATCGTTTAACATTTGTTCACGTTAGTTGCCGGTGTGAGCACAGCTTATCGCAGATGATCTGCCTTCCTTAAGCAAAGTGTTTTCATCTTTGCATCCAGTTTTCCAGCCAAACAAAATGGTCCATGAATTTCAATACACATGGCTGCATTAGAACAATTTACTAATTTGGTGCCGCTTTCGGTAGCTGACCATCATTTGGCACCTGGATCATTGTTAGAAAACATAAATGACAACAAAATATCATGTTCAAAACGTCATAAAAACACGAAATACAAAATCGTAAGTTACGAAAAATTGGTTACTATAAGTCACATGTCAAACATGCTGAACTAGACAATCGTATTATCTGTCAGTTTCGTGGATAATAATGTAGAAGAACAGTATGCTTCACACATCAACAACCTTCCTCATGCACACAAAACAGGAAACTGGCCTTACGTAATCAGGACAGTGCATAAATATCCAAAGCACTTGTAACCTCAAAAACAATACCAAGAAGATGTACAGTCGATATAAATTATGACAAGTCGGGTGATGCTGAGGGAATTAAATTAGGAAATGAGACACTTAAAGTAGTAAAAGGAATTTTGCTATTTGGGGAGCAAAATAACTGATCATGGTCGAAGTAGAGAGGATATAAAATGTAGACTGGCAATGGCAAGGAAAGAGTTTCTCAAGAAGAGAAGTTTGTTAACATCGAGTATAGATTTAAGTGTCAGGAAGTCGTTTGTGAAAGTATTTGTATGGAGTGTAGCCATGTATGGAAGTGAAACATGGACGATAAATAGTTTGGACAAGAAGAGAATAGAAGCTTTTGAAATGTGGTGCTACAGAAGAATGCTGAATATTAGATGGGTACATCACATAACTAATGAGGAAGTATTGAATAGGATTGGGGAGAAGAGAAGTTTGTGGCACAACTTGACTAGAAGAAGGGATAGGTTGGTAGGACATGTGTTGAGGCATCAAGGGATCACCAATTTAGTATTTGAGGGCAGCGTGGAGGGTAAAAATCGTAGAGGGAGACCAAGAGATGAATACACTAAGCAGATTCAGAAGGACGTAGGTTGCAGTAGGTACTGAGAGATGAAGAAGCTTGCACAGGATAGAGTAGCATGGAGAGCTGCATCAAACCAGTCTCAGGATTGAAGACCACAACAACAACAACAACAAAGTTAATTTTAAGATAAAAGCAACCATAATTACAACAGTTACAGTACAGTCATAAGTAAAGAATGTACAAAAACCACACGCGTCAATTATCAAAAACAGTTTTTTTACTGTCTGTTTAGTAAGCATTACATGAGAGTAATGCAAATAAAGTGCCAAATCCTAGGTACAATGCGCACATCAATGTATCACAGGCCGAACAGACAGGGACACAGGGAAAGGTTGCCCGAGGAAACATTTGAAAGCAAATGAATTTGAATTGAAGAGAGTTTCGAGACACGAGTTGTAGTCCTGAATACATCGAAATTTTTCGTTTTTATGTCTTATGTTTCTTATTGTTGTGTATTGTACGCATCTTTTCTACAAGAAGGACGCATCCACACTTATGTATTGTGTTATGTAGCTTTTTCCTTTAATCAATGTCAAAGGCCACTTTTTCGCACTGCGTGAAAGTATGATTACTACCCAGTATTTCTCTTACAGTATTCAGACTGCATTGTTCATTTTATGCATAAGGGAAATATTTTCAAGTTGTTAGTACTTGAGTCATAATTGTGATAGACTCAGATTAAATCCTAACAGGCAGTAAGTGGTTTTCAAGTTAATACTCAGGATGCAGATACCCTACAGGTTGCGTCAGTCACATGTCAACGTATACTCTGTTGTCCATTAGGCATACATGCTTGGGCTTCATTTTCTAATCTAATTCAGAGTTGTTCAAAAAGATTCGTCTGATTTTGCAAGACTATGTCTTTTAAGTGAAAGAAGGTAAAAACTTCTGATGGATTTTATCTTAGACTTTACCTCGAGTCCAATCGCCGTGTGTTAGTCTGAAGTAGTGATGTAGCATGCTGTCTCTTACAACAACTTTTGGCGAACTAAGACGTCAGATAGTAACAGCACTGAATGTAGCGAGTCCAGAAATACATAAAGTTATGAATGTTTATAGTGTTATGCGAAATTTAAAATTTTCCAGGCGAATTCCAGGCTTAGATGGCTCACCTGCAGATAACTGGCAGGTGTCCAGTTGAAATATCGTGGATTGAAGTTTACGACGTCCGGCTGCTGCAATCCCGAAATCTATTCGAACATATCTATAGTTTTTTCCGGTGGAGGGCACACTGAACATTTATGAAATTTAAATGAAAACCGTGATTCCAAACGTAACTATAAAAAGGACCCCCATCATTGTAAAGCAGGGTCGGCCAGGAATTTTGCTTGCATGCCGTGCCCTGGTTCACGTGCCATAGCACCCAGGCTGTGAAACTGCGGATGTACCGTATGTAGGTGACAATGCAGTCGCACTCCATACTATTTGGTTTCATATTTCTCATTTATCAACAACATAGATCACAAGCGAAACAAATTTTCAGTATTATTTAACTATTTTTGGCGCACTGAAGACATAATATATTTTTTATCTGGTATAAACTGTCGCGTCGGATAGATGTGGACAATTCACAGGTTTTCGCCTCTTAGGTCGCCACGTAATTGTGACATAATTAGTATGATAATCGGAAAATATCTTGCACATACATATAATAATCAAAGTATTGATGTACTTTTGGAACCTCATTATCGAGATATGGAAGCTCTACCTAAGGAAAACAATGTAAATACCTGCGACAGATCTAACGTAAAAGGATTTGTCTTTAAAATCGGAATTCTACTGCAGGTGAGTTAGTTCCGTCTGCACATGCACAGGGTCACTTTGAACTGAAACAGCAAACGGTCTCAAAAACATCTCCAAAACAGCTCTAAGACTGGCAGTGCTTCAAAATCTTTAGAAATTTCTCCTTGTAATTCTTTTAGTGCCACAATGAATTCTTCAAACGTTGTCTTTTATTTAACCCCAGTTTCGACAGCTGCAACGTGTTCGCCAGAATTTGTCCCTTATGCAAAGCAATTTTCTTTTTAAATGCACCCCATCAAATCAGAAACAAGTTGTTTCTCACCTTGGAATGTCTTACCGGGGGCAGCATGCAATCAAGTGCATTTAAAATATGAGATCTGAAGTCCATGACGGATTTTATAGTTTTCGTTCGTGCACTCCTGCACTCAATTTTCCTCCATAAACTCACAATAGCTGGTTTTGAAGCGAAAAATCGTTCCCTTGAGAGTACTTTGAGGTAATATATAAAGTCAACTGACAGTGAAATAATGAGTACGATTTCAGAAATTTTATTATTCATGCCACCAATTCTTTCACGTGCTCCATGCCTGCAAATTTAGGGCAATGTGCTTTATGATGCACAGAACAATGAATCCTATCTGTGGATCGTTGTAATTTTTTCCTGTTTCATTGTCCACTAAATATTTAAATTCCTTCTCCATGGTGTTATAATGTTGTTTCATATCAAATTAAACGAGTGCTTTAAGTATGTGGCCTTTGATTATGTGTGTGTTTTCGTAAACACACACCTGGAAATGTGAACTGACAACTAAAGGTGCTACTAAGCTCAAAGCAACATCACTTACATGAAATTGAAAAGAATCCTGTGTGGCTGAAAACCGCTCTTATTAATCAACAACTAAATAAGCAGACCAATAATTTCACTCTCAGTAGACTTGGTTACTGCGAACTGTCTGAAAAAATCTAACTGTATAAAAAAGAACAAACCAAACTGTTATGTCGATCTGTATGAGGATGTAACCTGAAACACACGAAAATTTCTGCACTGATATGACACTAGTAAAATGGAGAAATTGACAGAACCTACACTGCGCAAAGGAAACGAAACAATCACGTACTATGAATCTCACCTGCTGGCAGAAATAGCAACACAGCAAAACTCTGCAACAGCTGAAAAAAATACTGCTAAAAACTAACTCCAATTCAGGGAAATTGGGTTCATAATCATGACACAGAATGCCAATGAAACACGTGACCCAACCTTTAAGTTCTCGAATTTCAGTGAGGAAGACTGTAATACGAAAATTCATTTAATCTAATAACTTCCATGGTACAGTGAATTAACTCAGAAAACAGAATAATTATCAAAAACGCCACTGTGGCGAGAGTGAAGTGGACCAAGAATATAAGTCTACAAAAATAAAAATAAACGCTTTACCTCTTCAAATAGTTCCTTGTTCTTCAGTTCAAAACCTTTTTTACCTACGTATGCTATCCAAGCATTGTTCTTAGTCATCATTCCTCCTCGTAATAAATCTGCAGTTCACATATTTCCAAAAGTGCGCCCGTGCATTACACTGCACACTCAACGACATCCGGCCTGTTGCACACCGCACCTTTCCACTACTGACTGTCAAAGATTCTACGACTCCACTGTGCTGCCATCACAGACACAGATACTGTTGCCTAACAACTGTTTCTCTGACCACAATTATTGAAGTCGGACTATATCATTTTCCTTTACAAATATTGAGACATCAAATAACATCATCAGAAAATAGCAATCTTACACTGCATAATAGATGCTGCGAGTTCTCATTCCTCTTTTCTGTCACTCCCATTCATCTTTAAAGGCTTGTGACGATAGATCGCTTGTCTACCTCTTTTTGTGGAAACTGCCACTGGAGCTGTGAACGTCTTTCATGCAACAAACGAATCACGAAGAGTAAACAGCGCTCACACCACTATTTGGCCGAACTGCCGACCGAAAAATACCACAAAGCAATACTAAATAAAATGTCAGCTAAATCGCGTACTTCCGCGAATGACCAAACAAGGTCGAGACTGGCCGAGCGTCAGCGGCCCACACGCGGCTCATACATCAGGCTCGTATGCGGTTTAGCACGCCCTGGACATCCCTGTCGTGATGTGTTTACAGATGTAAGGTGTATCCTTGAGAATTCGGTTCAAATGGTTCAAATGGCTCTTGAGCACTATGGGACTTAACTGCTGTGGCCGTCAGTCCCCCAGAAGTTAGAACTACTTAAACCTAACTAACCTAAGGACATCACACACATCCATGCCCGAGGCAGGATTCGAACCTGCGACCGTAGCGGTCGCGCGGTTCCAGACTGTAGCGCCTAGAACCGCTCGGCCACTTTGGCCGCTTGTGAATTCGCATGGTTCTTTTAAAAATGAAGACTGCACAACTTCTTTCATAGTGTATGAACTGTTGAAGCAGCTTGTAGTGGGAATACAGTGGGGGTGACGTCTTTGAACACCGCCGATATTTCGACAGTTACACACCTCTTCGTTGTTAAGGCACAAACACAACCAGAAAGCGCAGTGTAAAGAAATTTAGAACTTGGGTATGCAGGAGGATACTCCGATCACGAGCCATGAAATGGCACACGCAGAAAGAGAAGACAGATACGAAACGTAAGCAACTTGCGCAACCACAGATATAAAGCTGACCAACGTCAGAACATATCGATGGTGAATCCACAAGGAAGAGGTTCGCCTTAGGCCTACTGTCAGTAACGTTCGTACTCCGATAAAACGTGCAGACAAACTCGTCGCTCTTCTGTTGAGCCCTCTAGTAAATCGACGTGTTACTCACATTTAGAACCCTGTTTATTTCTTAGGAACTGTGTTTGAAAAACAAGTTTCGATGTGAGCTCTCTCGCGTTCCTCTGCCTGATTCGTTATCGTTACGTGAGATTAGGTTTGGTCTGGTGTAAAGGTAACTAACCTACTTCGACGCATTTTGACTTCCACTCACATTTTATTCAGTGACCAATTCTATGTACACACTGATGAAGCTGTAATGGGCATCCCTTTGCCCCTAATTATTGCAAATCTGTTTATGTGAAGATTTCGAGGAACGTGACCTGGAATGGCTGCATAGAAATGGCTTCAAATGGCTCTGAGCACTATGCGACTTAACTGCTGAGGGCATCAGTCGCCTAGCACTTAGAACTAATTAAACCTAACTAACCTAAGGACATCACACACGTCCATCCCCGAGGCAGGATTCGAACCTGCGACCGTAGCGGTCACTCCGGCAGGCGGCTGCATAGAAACCAGTGCACTTTCTTAGATACGTGGACCACATTGTTGTCGTTTGACCTCATACATTTGAGAATTTAAAGAGTATTTGACAACATCTGAACTCAGTTCGCCCGAATATTCGCTTCACTATGAAGGTGAAAAAAATACGAAGGTTGACGGAA
Organism: Schistocerca gregaria; assembly: GCF_023897955.1. Lineage (NCBI taxonomy): Eukaryota > Metazoa > Arthropoda > Insecta > Orthoptera > Acrididae > Schistocerca > Schistocerca gregaria. Next base: position 441,397,019 of record NC_064927.1, on the reverse strand, counting down.
CGTTGGGATATGCCATTTTTATGAAGCTAGCTCACAGTAAGCTGCATCTTCAGACTGATAGTTGGCACCAATTAACCCAGCGTGATAGTGTACTTCGTACCATGGTTCATTGGGCCGACATGAACTTAGTCCCTGAAACTTGCTCAGCTGAGTTAGCCCACCTCAAAGTCACCTCTCACCACAAAGGTTATGGCGAAACGCAAATCAGAAAGGAGTTGCACCACTGACTAGCAAGGAAAAGGTTGAGAGATGTTAACGACGAGCCTCCTAAGTCCTGGACCTTTCTGCGCTACGCAGGTAGAATGTCCAATAAGATTGGTCGTAATCTGCTTAAACACGGTGTGAAGCGTGTTTTAGGGTCTGATTCTGGTGTGCGTAAGGCAAGTGTCTGCCGTGTCTCTTGCAGTTGTAGCAAGTCATATGTTGATAAGATCATCAGGACCGTGGAGAAACGTTGCGCTGACCATAAGCGTCACACACGATTACAACATCCGAGCCGGCCGTGGTGGCCGAGTGGTTCTAGGCGCTACAGTCTGGAACAGCGCGGCCGCTACGGTCGCAGGTTCGAATCCTGCCTCGGGAATGGAAGTGTGTGATGTCCTTAGGTTAGTTAGGTTTAAGTAGTTCTAAGTTCTAGGGGACTGATGACCACAGATGTTAAGTGCCATAGTGCTCAGAGCCAGCCACAACATCCGAGCAAATCTGCTTCTGCAGAACATAGCCGTGACGCCTGTCATCGTATGGAATACAACAACACACAAATTCTGGCGGGCACGTCCGGCTATTGCTGTAGTCTTATTCAGAAAGCAGTTCAGATTAAATTAGAAATTATTGTTATAAATAGAGGGAGAAGTTATGGCTTAAATTCTGCTTGGAATTCGGTTCTCTCGCTGGTCAAACAGCAGAGCGGCAGAATTAAATAGTAACTTAAATTCATGAACGATGCCTCCTCTACTTACTAAGAACTCGAGTTGTCTGTGGAGTTACATTTACGATAAAAGAAAATGCACCCCATAAATAAACGCTAAAGAAATTCGATGGAGTAGTACAGCGCTTCATTAAGAGATAATGTTTACGATTTTAAGTGCCTCCCAATGTAGAGAAACGCCCGACGCAGCACATCATTCCCACATAAAATAAACAAAGTGCAGATTGCTACTGATATCCAAATGAAGTGGCTAGCTGTCTGTTGCTCTCTTAACCACTGCGATGATGTTTACCTCGTACCGTTTCTTATGCGGACCGTAGAGAGAAATAATACACTTCTCATTAGAGTGCTTGACGAGCGCTTCATTATTATTCACTGCCCTTCACTACTGACCGTCCATCTGCGCTAGTCGATAACGTTAAAGTCAGAAGTTTACAGCGTTGCTTGGAAATGATGTTCTGGCCTGAGGGAAACTGCAGCAACGAATCCGAAAATCGTCGCGAAGAAAACCGAAATGCCGTTTCTCGGATTTCCGACCAGCCCTCATTTCGCAAGAAAAACGAGCCGTGCGCTTATCAGATCTCCGAAGAGATACCGAAATTCAATTTCAGAAGACGGCGGCGTCCGGCGGCCATTAGCGTCTGTAAATTGACCCGGTAATTGCAGTCGGAAAGAAGTGTGCCCCCTCTAATGAGGTAGCTTATAATGTTTACACCGAAAGGGCTTACCGGACGAGGAGCGGGGAAAACGGAAATAGCGCTGACGGGTCTGGCGGGCGGAAGGAACCGAGCGGCGAAAGTGTGGCCGCACAGTGCAGCATACGCTCGCTGCTTCTCGTTCACGTGCCCGTAGTATGCAGCAGAAAGTCAAAGGATATGCGGGAAATTTGTACGGATGTAGATGTGCGAGCGATAAAACTAGCAGGGCAATATAAGTCACAAAACGAATGGTGTACTATTAGCGTCTATTTTAACGTCCTTCCATGGTACGCGAAAGAACTTGCCCCCCTTATAACAGCCGTGTACCGCAAGTCTCTAGAAGAACGGAAGGTTCGAAATGATTGGAAAAGAGCACAGGTAGTTCCAGTTTTCAAGAAAGGTCATCGAGCAGATGCGCAGAACTATAGACCTTTATATCTCACATCGATCTGTTGTAGAATTTTAGAATACGTTTTCTGCACAAGTATCATGACATTTCTGGAAACCCAGAATTTACTCTGTAGGAATTAACATGGGTTCCGTAAAGCGGCGATCGTGTGAAACCCAGCTCGCTTTATTTGTTCATGAGACCCAGAAAATATTGGATACAGGCTCCCAGGTAGATGCCATTTTCCTTGACTTCCGGAACGCGTTCGATACAGTCCCGCACTGTCGCCTGATAAGTAAGAGCCTACGGAATATCAGACCAGCTGTGTGGATGGATTGAAGAGTTTTTAGCAAACAGAAAACAGCATGTTGTTCTCAATGGAGAGACGTCTACAGACGCTAAACTAACCTCTGGCGTGCCACAGGGGTGTGTTATGGGACCATTGCTTTTCACAATATATATATAAATGACCTAGTAGATAGTGTCGGAAGTTCGATGCGGCTTTTCGCGGATGATGCTGTAGTATGCAGAGAAGTTGCAGCATTAGAAAATTGCAGCGAAATGCAGGAAGATCTGCAGAGGATAGGCACTTATTGCAGGGAGTGGCAACTGTCTCTTAACATAGACAAATGTAATGTATTGCGAATACAAATAAAGAAGGAACCTTTATTGTATGATTATATGATAGCGGAACAAACACTGGTAGCACTTACTTCTGTAAAATATCTGGAAGTATGCGCGCGGAACGATTTGAAATGGAACGATCATACAAAATTAATTGTTGGTAAGGCGGGTGCCAGGTTGAGATTCATTGGGAGAGTCCTTATAAAATGTAGTCCATCAACAAAGGAGGTGGCTTACAAAACACTCGTTCGACCTATACTTGAGTATTGCTCACCAGTGTGGGATCCGTACCAGGTCGGGTTGACAGAGGAGATAGAGAAAATCTAAAGAAGAGCGGCGCGTTTCGTCACAGCGTTATTTGGTAATCGTGATAGCGTTACGGAGATATTTAGCAAACTCAAGTGGCAGACTCTTCAAGAGAGGCGCTCTGTACGGCGGTGTAGTTTGCTGTCCAGGTTTCGAGAGGGTGCGTTTTTGGATGAGGTATCGCATATATTGCTTCCCCCTACTTATACCTCCCGAGGAGATCACGAGTGTAAAATCAGAGAGAGATTCGAGCGCGCACGGACGCTTTCCGGCAGTCGTTCTTCCCGCGAACCATACGCGACTGGAACAGGAAAGGGAGGTAATGACAGTGACATGTAAAGTGCCCTCCGCCACACACCGTTGGGTGGCTTGTGGAGTATTAATGTAGATGTAGATGTGGCACAAGACGTGGTAGACGACATTATCAGTCGACATCAAGGAGAAAAAATTCCTGAGTGTGTTAAACTTTTGTAAAGATAAAGTCTTTAACTCCTGATCATGCAGTACTCACAGTTTTTTCTTTAGAAATCAATACTTACACCGTCGATACAGATCTCACTCTAGAAGCAGCACCTCGAGGAAAAGACAAAAATTGTCCAGAATGGCAAGGAGACGTCGTTGATATTAGGAAACTTTCTTGTTGTTAAGTTGGTACACGTAGCGCAATAACGCAAATCTTATCTCAGCTTTATGTGAAGATCGAGTTTGTTCATAAAACTTGTTTCTAAAGTAGCGGCGTCATGTGCGTTTCATTCAAACAGATGAACTGGAATATCGTTCCGACACGAACTGCTGTATTGTGGTTTTTTTTATCGACAGTGGAAATTCATCAGTAGTTCTATGAGATCGAAGTTGTTGGCACTGACATCCTTGTGTAAATCATACAACAGCTGATGATAGTTATGTGGAGCGCGGCCATAAGTTTCCTAAGCTACAAAGCCAAATGCCCAGAAAGAGTATAATGTCAACTTACACAATCAGCGAGTAAATATGTGTGGCGCAATTCCTGCCACAGGTTTCTAAGGAGAAAAAATGCGGAACATTTTACATCACGTTTGAATTGTGGACAGATATGCGCACATTGTGTGCCGGCTTTGTTTATCGTCATTCAGTAGCAAAATTCTCAGATATTTTTAGATGTCAAAAAGAACCAAATTTGGGGCATCGATTTGTTACATCGATACAAAGCAATGTATGGAAGCAAAACTTGACTTCAACTGCCAAGAAGTTTACGGTCAGGCCAATGTGCAAGGTGACGCAGTGTTTAGCACACTGGACTCGCATTCGGGAGAGCGACGGTTTGAACCCACGCCTGGTCATCCCGACTTAGGTTTCCCGTGATTTCCTTAAATCACTTCAGGCAAATTACCGAGATGATTCCTTTGAACGGTCACGGTCGACTTCCTTCCCCATCCTTCCCTACTTCGACAGGAACGATGACGTTGGCCCTTACCCCCAAATCAATCAACCAACCAAAGGTCAAGGCAAATTGGAATCTACAACGGCAATTTTTATTGGCTAACCTACAATGGGAAACATATATGCTAGCAAATACGACGCAAATGATTCGGGCCAATACATGAGGAGAGATTTTGATCAGCACAGCGCATCTGCCAATAAAGGTAATTAGGAAAACAGACTTACTGTATTTGGGAGCGGCAACACCAAGGAATTTCAAGTACGAATGGCTTGAAAATCTGACATATCAACCGATTTTCACCTATTTTCACAACTAAAGTAATAGGGTAATACATTACCTAAATGGTCTCGAATTACGTAAAGAGTCTGTGACATCCACAGGCAGCTATTTTGGAAACTTTCGAGAGTAACACTTCAGGGATGGAATTCACTCACTATAATAAAGGTTGGACCAAGTGAATTTGTCTAAGAGGGAATTCTGTCGAAATATATTTGTGATCCGCTCCGGCTCGCCATCCTCATTTTCAACTCAGCTTTGTTCATTTTAACCGTATGTTGTGCTAAGATTTATGTTCATTTCATTTGAGAATTCTTCTGAGTTATTTCTGACAGAAAGACCATGTCATCAATAGACTTTTACATTTCTAAGAATAAACGACGGGCGGCCGATGGGGCCGTGCGGTTCTAGGAGCTTCAGTCTGGAACCGCGTGACCGCTGCGATCGCAGGTTCGAATCCTGCCTCGGGCTTGGATGTGTGTGATGTCCTTAGGTTAGTTAGGTTTAAGTAGTTCTAAGTTCTAGGGGACTGATGACCTCAGAAGTTAAGTCCCATAGTACTCAGAGCCATTTGAGCCAATAAACGACATTTTATCATTTGAGCAGAGTGACTGATGCATTAGTCACTTCTTTTTTTGTTGCATAATCATAGAATTTAATCACACTCTTCACGACGTCGTACAACGGCCATCTTTATATTCTAATGATCACTATCAGCAACTGGCGTTCACGACATACCCTGCATGACAAAAACAGGATAACTTTCGTTTCACAATTCCCGCAAACGTGACGTCATTATGACGTCACACAAAATGTCGACAACCACGTGATAGGCTTGTGACTTTCGTTTGCATTCCATACGGCCCTCTCACAAGGACTTCTTGCGCCCGTCCCAGAGATTTACAAAAACACGTCGTTCTTTGAATGATTTATTATAGTTATTGCTATAATAAAACTTCACTTACTGATTTATCGACGGTTAATTCCTTGATAGACGAATGCTCTCTTAGGAGTGAGTTATTATCGTCAATAATTTACAAATTAAGTCTGAAACAAACTTGTTTTATAACTTGCAGTATGCCGGTTCAATGTAAAGGAGCACCGAAGATTTATGACAAATACATCACTATTATCATCAAATGTCAGTTAATAACGCATCAACGATACAAGCCTTCAAGACAGGAATTAGACATCGCATGGTTAAATGCTAGCGTAAAGAATAACGTGTTGGTTTCTGGAGTCGAGAGTTGATGGGCCGTATCCTGTTACATACAACTATATTTTCATATTAGCGTTGTTAATAGTTCTGGTACTTTATTATGAATGTAATATAAACATGTTGTGCAATATTGGATGTTACCTACTTTCAGTCTGATCTGAGAACGAAGGATGGAATAAATATTTAGCGATTTCCGGGTATGTGGTTATGCAGGAACCTAAGAGAACAGTTTCGATTGCGGCGAGTGAAACGAGGAGCACTAACATTCATGTTCCTCCTTTTCACAAATATTTTGCTTTTCATTTGCGAATGTGTGGCGTGTTGCGAGGTTGTGGTTAGACAGGAACCTAAGAGTACAGCTTTAATTGGTGGGACTCAAACGACCAACAATAAAATTCATGTTCTGCGTTTTCAGTAATATTTGGCTATTTATTTCCTAATATGTGGCGTTTTCCGAGTACGTGGTAAGGCTGGAACCTAAGAGTACAGCTTTAAACGCTGCGACTAAAACGAGCTGCAATACAACTTGTACTTTTTCTTTTCAGGAATAAATATTTGTTTCTTTATTTCCGAATATGTACCGACTTCGGAGTGTGTGGTTAGGCAGGAACCTAAGAGGACAGCTTAAATTGCTGCGAGTGAATCGGAGTCAATAATATTAATATTCTTCTTTGTCACAGAGTCGATAGCCGATAATGCGGTCGTCGATATTGCGTCAAAATGACGTCATTTTTGCAGGAATTGTTGTGAAACGTCCATTACCCACTAAAATATGAAGGTCAGAAGGAATTGTAATGAAAAAAGAAAATGGAGTGAAACTTCACGGATGGAGACGGTATGTTCGATTATTTCAGAATGTGCAAAATCGAGTCAAATTTACAAAAAGCATGACGTTGCATCCCTTTCGGAGTGCACTGGTTCGGTTAAGAACGGTGGCATCAAGTCAGTGCGTCAGCTCCTGAGCCAAGATGACCCACAACTCTTGTAACTGATCCTACATGTCCCTGATAGTGCCATTGCGAAGCAATTGAAATCCAAGTTGGTCCCACAACGTTGTATTAGGGGCAGATCTGGGGATCCTGCTGGCCGTAGGAGTACCCCAGAATCACGCAGAAATCTTGGGTATTAATAACCGCTTCAGCTATATTCAGTCCTTTATTATTGGATCTTTACTGGTTCCCTGGCACTAAAAGCTAAATCTTCAGGTGAACACGAAACCGGTAGTGATCTCACAATAAAGGACTAAATACAGCTGAAGCGGTTATTAATACCTAAGATGTCTACCATAGCCGTGGTTGCCCTACCTAAAAGGTTGTCTGCTGACAAGTAGGAAGATCATATAGACAAGCGTAATACATGGACGAGCATTTTCCTGGTGAAACACGGCACTAAGATACTGTCGGATGAGGGACAACACATGAGGAAGCGAGATGTTTGCAAGTTGCAAGTTTGGCTGCCTTCAGTCTCCCATGCAATCCAGTATCGAACCACTGTCACACCCAAAAGCTTCACAAATCTCGATACTGGACAAATCGATCAGCCGGCCAAATGAAGACCCACAATGGAGCCACTTTCAAACTGTTACGGGTTGATAACGCTATCTCAGAGAAGTACGCGGTATCACGGTGTCTTTCAGTCTGAACGTACAACGTGTGACGCTGTTCACACCCCCTATATATCCTAACAAGTCTGTTAACACAACTAAACACCAAAAACACTAATGCACTCTGTCGGCCGTTGTAACTGCCACAGAGAATTACAATGTTAATAGCTTACACACACCCCAATGGTGTGCATGTGTACCAAATTATACTGAGATCCGACTGCGTCTTTTGGGTGATTCACATTTTTACGCCGTTATTTACTTAGTCATGAATTACATCGAAAGGAACTGAAGATAACGAAAATAATTAAGAACAAGAATTAAAAACCAATTTTCATGTCTGGCAAAAAGTATTGTCCTGAATTATGCGACTTAAAAAGCACAGAGAACCTTTAAATTGCATTACAGTAAAGCGCACCGTGAAGTCAGACTATAAAATAGCTTCTTTTGTTAATTATTGTGTATAACAGGAGAAGCGCACGAAAGTGGTGGTTTGGGCGGGGAGAAACTAAAATGAATCAGAAAAACGGGAAAATTAAATGAATGCCAACAAACACGAAACAGTAGCATAAAAATCTGTAGAAACCTTTTCTAAAAGAAAAGCCAGTACATAGCAAACGAATATCTACAAAAAATAGAGAATACTGGAGTCGATAACTAAAATTAACCTATTTGGGTTAATTCCAGTTACAGATTCCAACCGTTCTGTGACCCATATGTAAACTATTTTTGCAGTTGTATTCACTGAAACGCAATACCGCTTCTATATTTGTAATTGTTCTGTACAACTACTGCGCTGTATAACAAAAATTAGAATTGGTAACTAGAACTGATCTTCTGTGTAGGTCAATTCTAGTCACAGATTCGAAGATTAGTAACTGTTTTGCATCAGTTTAGAGAGCAATTACATATGCAGAAATCATATTAGCCTAGATTTTAGTGCACAAACGTGATGAAAAAACGATCTAATTAACGAATCATCGAATTGCTGGAATCGATAACTACAGTTGACCGATTCCAACTTTTCAATGGTTCATAATTTTGGATATTTTTCAGTAACTGAGTGAACTATGTTTTTGTATTATTTCTAGATATCTTATTGATGTCAGAACTACGTAGAAAAACTAATAAATATTGAAGTCACAGCGTCAAATAATATAATAACGAAGACAGTAATACCGTATGTAGAAATACTGTAACGCTTTAGTGCCCACACTTGTTGTGAAAACGATCTAAATAACGAACCGTAGAATGACTGGAATCGGTAACTAGAATTGACCACATAGGTCAGTTTCAGTTACCGATACCAGTATTCGTTATACCCTACTTTTTGTCAGTTTTAGTTACTTGTGTCCTCACCCCGTTAGCTTTACCAATTAGTATTAAAAGTTAACACTGATTCATAATATAATGACGTCACCATGCGCTATCCTGTACTGGATTTAAAGGTTATCTGTGCTTTTCTTGCTCGCATACATTACTATAATAATTTATTTAGACATGTATACTTCCCTTTTTATGTTCTTATTTATTTTCGTTACCTTTAATTCTTGTCGATATAATTTGAGCTAAGTAAGTAATCACGTGAACTGTGTTTGTAATTTTACGAATACGGTCAGTTGCTTTCAAAGATTGCCTCTACGTAGTGTCTATGCCTTAGGTATGACGTCATTGCTCAGAGCCGACGAGTGGAATCAGACACCAGAATTGACAAAAAAATTGTACAAAGAGACCAAGGCTATAACAAAGTCAAAACCACTTCAGCACTCAAATATAGACATTGTGTAGCTACAACACTCTTCTGTTCATTACTGAATGTCACCCAAAGAGCAGTAAACAAATCGGGCGAGGTGATTCAGTAGTTAACACAACGAACTCGCATTTGAGACGACGGGCCTTCAATTTTTCATCTGGCCATGCAGCCTTAGCTTTCCGCGTGTCTTCTCTAAATTGATCGTGTGTTAAATGTAAAACTTCTGTGTTTTAGAAAACGGTAGGTGAGCGAAGTTATCAAATGCATTATCTTCCAGCTAGAAATGGTGGTTATCACTGAAACAACCGATTTAAGGTTTAACAGGTTTCTGAAATAATCGATTTTAGGTTTCTTCGTATTATTTCCTGTAATAAACATAGAAATCAAATAAAGAGAAAAAATTTTTGACTCGCTCAATTTCAAGATATAATTATAGAATCAAAATGTTAAAATAAATATGCAAATAAGTGGAAACTGAATCCGTTCACCGTTCGCTGTTTTCTCGAAAAGAGATAAGTGACTATCAGCTGCAACAAGTCAGCAGTATGTACATACTGATCCTAAATTTCCGAAACTCTGCTGAAAGATCGTGTTAAAATTGGGAATTCTACCACTATTTAGACATTGCGAATAATCAGTGTCATAGGGCGAAAACAGGTTGAAGAATATGTTTCGTGTTAATTTGTCCGTTTTCAAGGGCTGAAAGCAGATAAAGGCATGTTACGTAGCCAAAAGCATTACATCAGCTGCTTTCTATTTTTGTTGTAACTATGAATGAACTGTTGACTTTTAAGTTTTCTCCTTATATTATGTCACAAGTTTGTTGAGGTTCCTCCCATTTTTAACCTTATAAAGCAAATGCAGCGCTGTACTTCTCTGTGATACCGCGTTTCGTAAAATGCATCCAGACTAGGGAAGGTCACATTCTGTAAAACAAATGATGTCTGACGACGGCTGTGATTTTCCCACTTTCTACAATAACGCAATATTTCAAAGCGATGAAAATTTTTTGAATAATAATTACTCGTTCTTTAAAAAATGTGTATTTACAAACGAAAAAAATAGCACTGATGCTATGGTTAATTGATGTTTTGGTTTATAATTCGGTTATTACTAAAAAATAAAAGCTCTAACCGAAAAATGGTTGTTCAGAACTAGGATATCGGTATCGATTTTAACCAGACGGTTTTTTCCATCCCTACTTCCAGCTTAACTCAGACCCGCAAGTCAGCTAGAAAATCCGTGAAGAAAGAACGCTCTCGTCTCTTATGAATCTACAAACAAATAAACGTGACCGGCTTCTTAGGTCGCACTTTTCCCAGTCGTCTGCGCGACCATTCGTAGCTGGCGGACGGCAGCGGGGAATGGGGAAGCGGTCAGTAGCGACTAATCTTTCTGGCATCCACTGGCCAGCGAGCGACAAATTCTCACTGTCAGCACACTGAGAAATGATGGCGGAATGGCTCCGACGATTGCGAAAAACAGGTCGTCATCCGGGGCCCTGCGTGGCCGAGAAGAACGCCTCACACACACACACACGCACACACACACACACAGGTCGCAGCGTGAGAGTCCGAGTAGCGACCGCTGACGACAAATGGATTTTTATCACGTAATGGGAGCGGAAGTGACCTTGGGGTGGCTTCTTGCAGCGTCACCGGCGTGATGAGTTATTGTGGAGACGGGCAAGATGGCGGCTGGTGTTCGTCCGCGGGTGTGCCCTGCCCGGCTTGACGTGCGCAGCGCCTCGTGAGGGACGAGGGGGCTGCGGCGTGATCCATGGCGGTTCCTCCGGGCTCCGGAGCGCCGTGGGCGGCGTCTGACGGATGCGGTGGGCCGCGCTCTTTACAGCCTCTTGTTGTTTGGTCGCTGAGATCGAGAGCACACGGGAGCGGCAGTAATGTGGAGCGAGGCATGCCCACGGCGCAAGATTTCCGTCAGTCAGTTTTCAGTCATCCTACGAGGGCATCTCCTCATCATGAAAAGATTATCAGTATATAAACGTCACGTATTGGTGTCTTCTTAGTGTACAAATTCTTTGTCTGTTACGCTTTTTTCCTTTATTAAAACAACAATATAATTACATAAGCACAAAATCAAAATAATGAAGTGCTGTAACTGTTTCAACACGGATTGCTTCCTACAATAGACTGAAGAACACATTTGAGTATAGTGCCATTTGTAAGCTTACAAAATAGAACAAAATTAGTAAACTGACAATAGCCTCTTTAGTCCAGACAGAGACATAGAACCAAAACGCAAACATATATATAATTGACTGTCTTAACTAGGACGGCAGTTCTGTCATTTGATTCATAACCGTCCAAACTCAAAGTCATTTGGAGCGTAAAAACGGATAACAAGACATGCACAGGAAACATATATGAATGAAACCGTCGTAATGAAATTAATAACACCATTGAGAAGTCGGGAGCAGTCCTAGGAACAGGTGTAACCCCTTATTCGTTGTGTATTTTGTTCGCTACATAGTCTTGCATGAGATTTGTGTCCTTACCGACATCGAGAATTACCCTACGCCTTGTTTTTCAAAAATTAAGTCTAACATGTTAGCAAACATCTTCCTGAAATTTTGGTAACGTTACATCTTCAACGTGCCGTTGTCATGTGAGCCTCGAAACTAATGAGATTATCTTCACTATTGTGGATGATGATGTATGTCACAAACTGTCCTAACAGCCACATCACGGTGTTGTTCTTGGTAGCGGGAAAAAGTTTCGTGTCCGGCCACAGCAGGATGTCGGTGCAGTGGCTGGCTGGGCTGCTGCAGGTAATCAGGCCGAGCCTCTGCTGCACCCATTTCCAGTTAATGTGATGACCGCCACAAGTGAAGCGATGGCGTAAGGTGTCGACCAGAGCACAGCGGACGCATTTATCACTGTCGCATAACCCGATTCTATGCATCCTTTCATTGGTGGGTATAACATCGTTTACCACTTTATACCATGTGGACGCCACTTCAGCAGTGTTGACGGTTAAACTTATGTTGTCCCAAAGTGCCTTCCAATGAACATTCGGGTATTTAAGTTCAATGGGATTCCGGACTATTGGAGATGTCAATCTTTTTAATAACAGGTGCGTCGTCGGCAAATCCTGCGTGAAATAATGTCCATCAATATAGCTTACTTCAATAAAAAACTGCTTGACATCTCGTAGTTTGTAATGTATTTTACCTACATCAATGGGTGGGTGCATATTGGTGGGTTGTAAGGTTCGGAAGAGCCAACTGGTTACGCTGAGAGGTACCTTTTCCAACAAATGGGTGATTCGTTTAATATATAACGCAGTACACTTTCGGTTAATGTCAGGCATGTTTAGTCCGCCTGCCTGTCAGCGTGGTGTATTTCACTTTGAACAGATGCCCTTGCCAAATAAATTTATTAGAGAGTTTCATCACGTGTTTGGCCTGCATCTTGAGGCCAAGAAATATTTGGGCCATTTAGTACGCTTTACTGCTGAGGAGTCGTATGCGTTGGAGAATGTCAACGGACCGTCATTGTTTTCATAGAAGGCACCTTGCATTTTATTGGTGACCTGCTTCCAATTTTTTGCTTTCATTTTTAGCGGTCATTTGTCGATAATCATCCCCAGAGTGGTGTGGGATTCGACACGCTTCGCCCAAGGTATAATAACTGCGTCGAATCCTCGAATGTTGACAAAGGTGCATTTGTCGGCGTTGATTTTAGCACCGGAAGCACGACAGTACTCGTCTACCGCGGTCTTGAGGTTGATACGTCTCCGGTGTTGAGCAGTAACTCTCCGACGCCATCGGCGTAAGCACGAACCACGAAGGACGTCCCGGCGATCGAAAGGCCTGCAAGTTTGTCATGAATAGAGCGTAAGAGCGGCTCGAGCAATAAAACAAATAACATCATGGAGAGAGCGCTCCCCTGCGGCACTCTTCGTTGGACCTCGATGGGTTGAGTGAGCTGTCCATTTACGCCGATTCTGGTTGCAATGCCCGTGACGAAATGTTGCACGACATTAATAACTCGTTGATCAAAACCACAACGCTGCAATAGCTTTAGGAGGTACCCCTGGCGGACGCGCTCAAAAGCCTTGCAAAAGTCGATAGACAGCAATGCAAGGTTCACGTTAGTGACTGACGCTATGGCTATTACATCTCTATATTCCGGAAGGGGCGTCATGATAGTGCTACCAGGGAAGCATGATTGATGGTTGTGAATCACATGCTTCATTAACGGAGACAATCTGCTGCTGAGTGCTCTGTAATCAAAATAGCTCACTAAACAGAAGACTACTTTGCCGATCGCAAGATGCGAATAGCATCTTTTATTTTCGAACCATCTTCAGTGGCCTATAATGCAAATACATGATTGGAGAAACAAATTGTTAATCGCGCAACTGTGAATGATTGTTGATCCTAGGGCAGCTCACAGGAAAACAATGTATCATTTGTTCTGATGAAAGATGAAAACCGCCTGACGATAAATTGTGCAAAATTCGAAACTGGTATGGGTACTTTTTTTTAATAAAATAGCCTAAAACCAATTTGTGGATGGTTGATGTATACCCCCAACAAATATTTCTTCTTGCTATATTTGTGTACTAGCTAAGAAGCCTAACATCCCATGGGAATTTATTTATTCCAGTTTTCTATGAGTCCATCTCGCTCCCCTTCCTCTATCCACCTAGTCCTCCCCCTATCCATCCATCACGTATCTGTCAATCTCTTTCACTCCTCTCTCTTTGTCCATGTCCTTCCCCCTTTCTTTCTGTCCCTCTCCTAATTTTCCCTCTCTCCGGGCACCTCCTCCTCCCCCTGTTCTTTGTTCATCATCCTTCATCTCCCATCCTGAGGAGAGCTTGGTGGGTTTTACACTTTCAGTATCTCTTTCCAGATAGTGAAAGGCCTCTGTTGGATTCCTTTCATGTTAATTTCTTAAATCTGTTGTCATTTACAGCATACATCCCACATCTAAATTTACTGTGGTGTTTCTGACTCTATCTGGGAGGAGACTAAGCATTGGAACGTGTTACTTTTACACATAATCAAGAACGATGTGTCACACTACTTCACTTTAAAACACAGTATATATGTAATTCATGTCACACTGTCTCGTACGGAACCTACACCCGCTTTCTTTTATATAGTGTATATGATAAGATATTGTCATCCCCCTTCCCTTCTGTGTGAAAGGATGAATGAGCAAATGTATTTCAAATTGCATGCTTGATTGTAGCAGACAAGCCTGTCTGCTAGAGAACAGTAGGACCAACGTCGGAACAGGTAGCTATGCTTTCTAAAAGCAAAGAGATTTCCATTCTTGGTATGGTCCTGTCCGTCCCTTGTCATGTTGGTATAGGAAGCTGTCTCTCTGGTCACTTCCGTTTTGTATCTGTGAAGCACCCTCGGTAGGGGCCCACAGCAGTCTGTCTGCGGCGAGCGTCTGAAGTGGTAAGATCTCCGACTAAGGGCGTCTCTGCTAAGTCCGTAGGACAATGGATTTCTTAAGTTCAGCCTAACTGAAAATTTAATCACCTTTATTTCAGGTTTAGATCGAAAATATCTTATGTTATCTTAAATTGCAACGCAGTGTAATTTGAGTGTGAAGTTGAGAATATCTTCCAGTAGTTGCTCTGTCACTACTTTGTGAGTAAAGTGGAACCACGCGTTGATGACCTGTAACTCTAATCTAAGATCATCAATCTTAAATGCGAATGTGCGTGAGATTATAACGTCTCGTCTTGACAATATTTTTCAGTATAGCAACTTTTCTTTATGTTCAAACCCCGTGGGGTGTACTTTGTGAGACCAGTAGTACGTGCTTATACAGTTGTTTGACCCATCAGGTTAATAGTAAGACGATAGTAACCAGTTCGAGGTTTTTCTTTTGTAAATTGCGTTTCGATGCAAGTTATTTTAACTATCGAAATTATTGTGGAGTTACACTCTTTGTGCAAACCAAGTTGACCACGTGAAGCATGTGGTGTAATCATCAAAGTAGCCCTCAGCTATTCTTTTCGGGAAGATTTCACAGAGAGTTAGTATGAATTTAGTATACCAGTGCGTGGTAATTTCATGACGGACAGGATTGCGCTACGACAGTAACTTCTTTGGGTGAAAATTGAATCGGTTGGTTGTGGTTAATTTCCTCTTGCATATGTTTCAACGTTCTTCGTGTGTTATTTTATCAATGCAGTGTTGTATGCAGTCTCGCAATCTTGGCTCCATATTTGATATGTTCCGTAAGATAACAAACTCACATTTTCACAATCCTAAATCAGGCACCAATTTAGTTATGAATCAAGTTTAATATGCTGAAACTTTAAAGGAACAATGATCAATGTTAAAATAAATGTTCAAATATAAACTGATTTATTTCTTTTTATTTAAATTGTCTTTTATCCGGTTGTCGTAAGATGACTATTAAAAGATTATCACTAATGTTAGTCTGGCTGGAAATTTGGTAAGCTAGACTGACTGTATACCTGGTGAAACAGTTGCACAATAACGCAACTTTAACTTGCCCAGATAGCTCAAAGCTTTTAACCCACTTTTATTGTCTTGAATATCAGCGCCCCTTACAGAACAAATTAATGCATCAACATTACAATAGTATTTAATATATGTCTCAATTTTGTATAAAATCGATTCAGTGGCTGGTCCCGGTGGAGGTTCGAGTCCTCCCGCGGGCATGGGTGTGTGTGTTTGTCCCTAGGATAATTTAGGTTAAGTAGTGTGTAAGCTTAGGGACCGATGACCTTAGCAGTTAAGTCCCATAAGATTTCACACACATTTGTATATTTGATTCAGGGGCTCAGGAGATTTTGATGTGTATGTGACATACATTGGATACATATATATCCGGTTCTCCACCTTTTTACACCATACGACTCCAAAGAGGATGTCAAAATTATCTGCGGTATTCAGCCGTATGACTTGATCTCAGGTCTCGAAACATGTTGACAGAATTATTGGCTAGCTGCGTTGCTCATTATCGCCGCCTGGTTGATGCAGTGAACAACACAAATACGAGAAAAATTCCATTTCACACATTTAAAGGTATTCTCAGTCAATGAAATGCAGAAAATAAACAACAAAAGGCCGTTTTGGAACGTTTTTACGTCGCCCCTTCCCATCTATTTCTCCATCCCTAGTGGTAGAGGGGAATCTGAATGTCACAGTATTTTTATGCAAATAATAAGTCGTGTACGTTACAAAATTGGTTTGAATTTCTCCAGGTGTTCGTGAGTTATGCTTCAAAGTTTTCCATTCGCACCCGGTTAGTAAGTAATCGGTAATACGTCGATTCTTTAAACAACGGAATTCCCCGTATAAAACAGATTCAAACTTCTGATTGTTTTGAAAATGAGCTAATATGTTCAGTATTTGACGTTAAGCAGGTAAGTGAGAAAAAAATTGGTAAAGGTTTAAAATTACTTTTGAAGTTTGTTGGAAGACGCTAAGTGCCCCCAATATCAAGCACTGGATGGATACGCGCTAGGTAATTCGCGCTCCGTTTTAAAAGAGCATCGTTTTTCAACCGTATCAGTGTTTATGGCGTCATATCTCCTACACTGTATCGTACAACGATAAAGTTTTACAGATACATTCACTGGTATATTTGGATATACTGGCTGTTGATGTGCTACAAATACAGTTAATAGCAGGGAAGAAATAAATTAAAATCTCATGCGCTATGCGCCAGGTTTTCACGCAGTTCATAAAGTCATATATCCTGAACTATGTATCGTAGAATGATATAATTCTGCAGAGACATTTAGAGATACATGTGGAAACTGTCTGCAAAAAGTCATATATCCTGAACTATGTATCGTAGAATGATATAATTCTGCAGAGAAATTTAGAGATACATGTGGAAACTGTCTGCAAAATTTGTTGCGAATACAATTAGTAGTATAGAAACAATAAATTAAAAGGTCAAGCCCGTTGCGACGGTTTTACGGTGTGAACAGCGAAAATGTAGTAAGCGATAAACTTTTTCCTTTTATAATTTTCTGCGGTGTGTCAGGGAGGAAATATTTTCTTGAAGATTTGAAATTATGTGTAAAGGTTGTTTTGAAAGCCGCTAGATGCTCTCATTTTCAAATATTGAATTGATATAATGTTGGTACTTGCGCGCGGTGCGTTAGGTTTGTTTTGCACACTGTGAGAGGTGTGTGGCTTTTACCTGCATGGTGATTCTTTGTGGATAGCGAGTGAGTGTGTTCTAAGTTTGGTTGAAATCGACCTAGTTGTTTAGGAGGAGACGTTGAACATACCTATATACAAACGTCCATACATACATTTTTATAATATACAGAGATTAAATGATGTTGTGGTCTGTAGTTCGTAGACTGGTTCCATGTAACTCTTCACACTGGTCCATCCAGTACAAGCCGCTTCACCTCTGCGTAACTGGTATGTCTCTCGAAGAACGAAAGACAGATGGTCAAAACAACTTGTAGACTGAAGCCTAATTTATAGAAGAAGGCGGAGGGAGGCCCAGACGACGCGTGGGAGAGACACTTACGAAAAAAAGCTCGATACAATTGGCAACGGGAAGCTCAAAAGCAGGAGAAATGTAAGAACCTGCAGGGATCCAGTATTGCATGCCGACACAAATAGGCCACGTCACCAAATGATCGAGTTGGCTGATGGTGATGGTGATGATGATGATGCACATTTCGCGGGAAGACCATGGAGGTAAATTTAGAGACATTCAAGCTGATACAGAGGTTTAGCAACAATCGTTCTTGCCACGTACTGTTCCTTTCTGAAACATGACATCGTAAGCTGGCTTCCGGATTACGGATGCAAGAGAGGTATTCATGAAATGTTAGTTACCACCTCACATAAATAAAGTTACGTAACTTATACTTCGTTTCTTCAGATAATTTACGGGAATGAACCCGGGTGACGTCGTCGAGAACCGCCAGTACCTGGAGAGGAGAACACCCTGCTATTTTCAAGGCAAAACTGCAGAAGGTAAACGCTCTCCGAGGGAATTTAAAGCCTCGGTTTTCAGAGAAACTCCAGAAAGACGACACACACACACACTGTAAACGTTAGTGCCATCACAAATTAAAAATGACCGACGTAAGTTACCGATAATGAAATTAATAATCAGTGAGGTAGCATAAACTTTGCATCTCTGCTTTTTGACAAGGGAGAGAGCAGGGCTCTACGCCAAATTTAAACAAAAACCGCCATCTCTATTCATCAGGCTACACGCTAATTTAATTCACTAACAACACTATCTCAATAGCTGTAAATGCATGCCGGAATCTCCTAGTTGTTATCTTCCATAGCGCGACAGAGCTGGGCTCTTGTAAACGTGTGTGACGCTTATCTTCAATCCACCGGTCCCCCACAGTCCTGATAGCCTGACCATTGCATGAGATGCCGCATCTGCAAGGCGTACGGCGGACACCAAGATTATCCTTTACGGAACCTGAAGGGAGCCTGATCTTAGACAGTGGTCGAAATACGGACTTCACATCATATTTCCGCACAATACGACCAATCCTGTTCGAAATTCTGTTGAAATTAAATTATCAACTAATCTTATAAATATATAGATAGTCGTTTTCGCTTAAATTCGGCGTGTAACCCTGTTTTGTCCCTTGTGAAACAACGGAGGAAGCGAGTTAAAGCTATTTCCCCGCGTTGGTTATTAAATTCTTATTCAATAACTCTTACGTCTATACTCTTTGGCCGGCCGCGGTGGACGAGCGGTTCTAGAAGCGTCAGTTCTGAACCGCTCGCAGGTTCAAATCCTGTCTCGGGCATGGATGTGTGTGATGGGCTTAGGTTAGTTAGGTTAGTTAGGTTTCAGTAGTTCTAAGTTCTAGGGGGCTGATGACCTGAGATGTTAAGTCCCATAGTGTCCAGAGCCATTTGAACCATTTTTGATCATCTTTGTTTTGTGATGGCGCCAGTGTTTACACGTGTGTGTGTGTGTGTGTGTGTGTGTGTGTGTGTGTGTGTGTGTGTGTGTGTGTGAGTGTGTGCGTGTGTGTGTGTGGTCTTTCTGAAGTTTCTCTGAAAACCGACGTTTTAAATTATCTTGAACAGCGGTTATCTGCTGCAATGTTGCCTTGAAAATGGTGGGATCTGCTCTTGCAGAAATAACGGCGGTTACCGACGACATCACCCGGTTGCTTTCCCGTCATTTATTTGGAGACTGTAGACACTGGGAGAAATTCAGGTCTCATATACTTTGTTTCTTGCATGTACATGTTTGCAGACGTGGTAGACGTTGAAATTACCGCTCCACAGTATCGTCGAACTCCGTTATAGGAACTATAACAAAATGGCATGAAGAAACAAAGATTATTTATGTTACTTTATTTTTTCGAAGTGACAGTTAGAAGCCGGCCAGTGTGGCCAAGCGGTTCTTGGCGCCTCTGAAACCGCCCGACCGCTATGGTCACAGGTTCGAATCCTGCCTCGGGCATGGATGTGTGTGATGTCCTTAGGTTAGTTAGGTTTAAGTAGTTTTACGTTCTAGGGGACTGATGACCTCAGAAGTTGTGCTCAGAGTCATTTTTTGACAGTTAGAATTTTAAGATTACGGCTCGTAGATGCAGACACGGAAGCAAGTACTGGAGAAGTAGGCATCTGTGTAAACATGAGAATGCAGGTTTTCTCGGCGAACGTCATTGCTAAAATCTTGTCGGGCTATCAGGCCGAGTCGTGATGTCGTGTTGTCGAAACGTTTCGACGAGTTTCGTACTCGTCATCTTCAGGGGAAGCACCGAAGATAACGAGTAGAAACATGTCGAAACGTTGCGACAGCAGGCTGATAACCGGACAATATTCCATCAGCTTCTTAAATGTGCTCCAAGGTGTAACCAATAGTCGAAGCTTGTTTGTGCTGCGCAAGTGTTGTTTGTTGGCAGAGCAGGAACCAGGTGCGTTACAAGGGTCTTCCAGTTGGAGTAGTGTCGGTCTGCCGCCGGGGACTTCGGCGCGGCCACCCGGGCGCGGACAGCGGCAGGCCGCCGCCGCCGCCGCCGCCGCCGCCTTTCGTGGCGTCGCATTACTCATATCGCTCGTTGTGTGTTAATGAGGCGAGGATGGCCGCCTCCGCCCCTCCTCAAATTCCAATTGTGCCCCCGCGGCCGCTCCCCTCGCCCTCCCCTAATCGCCACACCACACCCACCGCCCTCCCGCATCGTCACATTCGGGCGACGCACGCGACGCCACGAGCCCCCACTCTCCTCACACTCGCTTCTCTATTCCTCTCACACTCTCTTTTTTCCCCCTCCCTTTTCTTGTTCTTTTTTTCACCCTTCCCTCGCTTTTCCGGAGCCATTCTTCTTATTCTTCGCTTGTCGGCCGGTCGAGTTTCTGTAAGCTGCGGTGACGAATGAGGCTGACCTTATTGGCCCCGTGGTGCTCTGCAGGAAACTGGCGACACTCTGGCGCGCTGCGCCACGATTCTTCGTATCTCGCGCGCTGCTAATTGGTCGCCGGCTCGGCGGCTGCCGGCTGCCGCTCGTCGCTGCTACGCGCGTGGCACCGCTCACGATACAGGCGTGACTGAAAAAAATAGTTCGCTTACAACGTTTCAGATTATGTTTTCTAGACATGGCCAGCGTGGTATCAAAGACACTACTGGCCATTAAAATTGCTACACCACGAAGATTATGCGCTACAGACGCGAAATTTAACCGACAGCAAGAAGATGCTGTGATATGCAAATGATTAGCTTTTCATAGCATTCACACAAGGTTGGCGCCGGTGGCGACACCTACAACGTGCTGACATGAGGAAAATTTCCAACCTATTTCTCATACACAAACAGCAGTTGACGGGCGTTGCCTGGTGAAACGTTTTTGTGATGCCTCGTATCCGACTTCGACAAAGGTCGGATTGTAGCCTATCGTGATTGCGGTTTATCGTATCGCGACATTGTTGCTCACGTTGGTCGAGATCCAGGACTGTTAGCAGAATATGGAATCGGTGGCTTCAGGAGGGTAATACGGAACGCCGTGCTCAATCCCAACGGCCTCGTATCACTACCAGTCGAGATGACAGGCATCTTACCCGCATGGCTGTAACGGATCGTGCAGCCACGTCCCAATCCCAGAGTGATGGGGCCGTTTGCAAGACAACAACCATCTGCACGAACAGTTCGACGACGTTTGCAGCAGCATGGACTATCAGCTCGGAGACCATGGCAGCGGTTACCCTTGACGCTGCATCACAGGCAGCATCGCCTGCGATGGTATACTCAACGACGAACCTGGGTGCACGAATGGCAAAACGTCATGTTGTCGGATGAATACAGGTTCTGTTTACAGCATCATGATGGTCGCATCCGTGTTTGGCGACATCGCGGTGAACGCACATTGGAAGCGTGTATTCGTCATCGCCATACTGGCGTATCACCCGGCGTGATGGACGCCCGTATACCAGTAATTAGAGAACTAAACAGCCGTCGTGCAGCATGTTAAAACCAACACTTGTGAATACTCGCATAAGGAACCCATGGTTAACGCGGTCGAACGCTTGGTAAAAATCAATAAAAAGCAAAGCGCATGGCACGGGAATGGTAGAAGCAATCGAAATTAAATCATGGCATTGAGCTACGGGAGTTAGCAGAGTACGACCCGGAAGAGAACTTTGATGGAATGCGATGATGGTAGCCAATAATACCGATAGTCAGCTGTTTACCGCTCGCGCCACTATTTTATAATCGTAGTTGAAGAGGATTTTCGGGCGGACCTGATCCTCACGCAAACGTCCCGATTTTTTGGTATCAGGACAATTTTAACAACCTCAAAGCTGGGCAGGAGAAGGCCTCCGTGGAATACTTCACTCACCATGGATGTTATCGTATCTCCTGTCAGGGGCCAAAAACGAATATAAAATTCTTTGGGAAGGCCATCGGGGCCAGATGATTTGTGGGAGGGAGAACGAGCCACAATATTACGTATATCATCGCGATGGAATACAGAGAAAGACTCTTCCTGGAGAGCTGGCGTAATAACAGTATCAAGGAGGGAGGTAAAACAAACCGACCGAATCCACTTCAGTGTAAAGTTCGGAAAAGTACTGGTAAAGTTCACACGTGATATGAGATTGGGAGGACCACTCACGCCCATCTAGAGAATGAATGGTAGAAAGAAATGTCCTCTGAGATCGTTTGTGAAGCCGAAGAAGATGATACAGAGAGGTCAACTCATCCTGTACGATTGAACGAGGCCGGGAACGCAATCGGAAACCATCCATTTGCCTACGTTTGAATTATAGAAGAGACAGGTAATGCAGTGCCGGTATCGGATGGCATCTCCTGATCAGGAAGAGAACGCGTAGAATCCTGTTGCTGCACCGTCTCAGCATGGGGGAGGGGTGATATTTCGATGGAACGCTGGCTGGCAGGCAACGTTTCTGCGGGAACATCTGAACTCATGGGAACCATCACGTCTACGGATGAAGTGGGGGACGCAGATTCAACACACATTACAACATCAACAGAAGTAGCTAAATCATCTCTAGCAATACTGGAATCACAATTAACGTCAGTAGACAACTCATTACCGCCAGAAGGGCCGTATCAGAAGAACGAGACTGGAGTGGGGCGTCCTCGAAATCTGTACGTCCTCAGTCCGCCGGTGCTTGACTTGAGCTGCAGGAGCCATCGTCCCTTGGGCCGGGGGGGGGGGGGGGGGGGGTTAAGGTGGAAATTCGCGGGGAGTAGGCGACACTGTTGCCCCTACATCGCTTAAAGCTGGAGATAGACAGATGATTGCGATGGCAGTATGCCTGCTAACGTGAAAGGAAGACGTTTTTGATAAGACGACGTCAGAACAGCATTACGGCGTGGACAATCAGATATGAGATGACCTCTTTCATTTCAGAGAAAATATGTTCCTTCTTGCCCTGCAAACTTAACATGAATTCGGTGACCACAGACAGTTAAGTAGGAAGGAGTACTCTTTCTAACGCACATGTCCACAGTCCGGATACCATTATAACACTGGGAGCGATGTTAAGGTGACCAGCGATCCTATCGGAATGCCGTATTACTCCAAACGGAAACAACACTGTTTTAAGAAATGACTCGTCCACTTCAGAAGAAAGGTTATAAATTCTAACCGGAGCATACTCGAGTGCCACATTTTCAAAGACTTCACTAACGGAACCATCACGATGTGTAAAAAACGCTTTAGAACCAACCCGAGAGAGATGCCGTTCTACTTCAACGGGATCAGAAAACTTCACAAAGAATGCATCAGAATCAAAGTAAGCAGTATCTACCTGATCAGGTGCAACACAGATAACATCAACCAACTAAGCGTGAATTTCTAATGAGCCAGGTTGAATACGACGCGTACTCTTGTCAAAACTGAAACGAACAGTAGCTCGACGAGGAACAGACTTAGGAGATTCGACAGACACTATGGCACGGGCAGGAAACACCACTGCCAAGAGCAAAACGACAACAAACTCCGCTACCCAACTATGATGTGACTCCGGCCGATACACCAACAAGACTGAGTAGCTTCGACACAAGCGGCGCTGCGACACAGGCGGAAGTTAACTACGCCCTGTTCGCTCGATGCGCAAGGCGACACTGACTAGACCTAGAGTTGTGGACGCCACTACATAGTGCAGCCGAGAATAGTCGAGGAAACCCCATAGCAGTTATGTTGTCTGGGTTGCATGGCGACAGGTGAAATCTCTCAGCAGGCCCTCATACTTGGCGGGAGAACTATTTTCTAGCCATTTTTACGTGTTCTCTATGCTCTCAGAACTGAAAAGAACGACGTGACCGTATCGACGCGCTTGCTAGAGACGGTGCCTACCCCCTACGTGCAAAGATTCATTGGATTTTCACACTGGCTCCCACTTCACTCCCGATCGGACCTTGTAATGTTGTTGCATTAAGTTGTTCTGAAAGCGGTGCTGATATTCATGACAATAAAAGCTGGTTAAAAGCCGTGAGCTATCTGGGGAAGTTAACCTTTCATTACTGCGTAACTGTTTCACCAGGTATCCAGTTTAGCTTACCAAATTTCCTACCAGACTAACATTAGTGATAATCTTTTAAGAGTCATCTTACGACAAAAGAGAATTTAAACAAAAAGAAATAAATCAGTTTATATTTGAACATTTATTTTATCATTGATCACTGTACCGTTAACATTTCAGCATATTACACTTGATTTATAACTAAACTGATGCCTTATTTAGGATTGCGAAAATTTGAGTTTGTAATCTTACGGAACACGTCAAATACGGAGCCAAGATTGGGAGACTGCATACAACACTGCATTAATAAAATAACACACGAAGAACGTTGAAACATATGCAAGAGGAAATTAACCACAACCAACCGATTCAATTTTCACCCAAAGAAGTTACTGTCGTAGCGCAATTCTGTCCGTCATGAAATTACCACGCTCTGGTATACTAAATTCATACTAACTCTCTGTGAAATCTTCCCGAAAAGAATAACTGAGAGATAGTTTGATGATTACACCACATGCTTCACGTGGTCAACTTCGTTTGCACAAAGAGTGTAAATCCACAATAATTTCGATAATTAAAATAAATTGCATCGAAACGCAATTTACAAAAGAAAAACCTCGAACTGGTTACTATCGTCTTACTATTAACCTGATGGGTCAAACAACTGTATAAGCACGTACTACTGGTCTCACAAAGTACACCCCACGTGGTATGAACATAAACAAAAGTTGCTATACTGAAAAATATTGTCAAGACGAGGCGTTATATTCTCACGCACATTCGCATTTAAGATTGATGATCTTAGTTAGAGTTACAGGTCATCAACACGTGGTTCCACTTTACTCACAAAGTAGTGACAAAGCAACTACTGGAAGATATTCTGAACTTCACACTCAAATTACACTGCGTTGCAATTTAAGATAACATAAGACATTTTCGATCTAAACCTGAAATAAAGGTGATTAAATTTTCAGTTAGGCTGAACTTAAGAAATCCATTGTCCTACGGACTTAGCAGAGACGCGCTTAGCCGGAGATCTTACCACTTCAGACGCTCGCCGCAGACAGACTGCTGTGGGCCCCTACCGAGGGTGCTTCACAGATACAAAACGGAAGTGACCAGAGAGGCAGCTTCCTATACCAACATGACAAGGGACGGACAGGACCATACCAAGAATGGAAATCTCTTTCCTTTTAGAAAGCATAGCTACCTGTTCCGACGTCGGTCCTACTGTTCTCTAGCAGATAGGGTTGTCTGCTACCATCAAGCATGCAACTAGAAATACATTTGCTCATTCATCCTTTCACACAGAAGGGAAGGGGGATGACAGTATCTTATCATATACACTATATAAAAGAAAGCGGATGTAGGTTCCGTATGAGACTGTGTGACATGAAGTACATATAAACTGTGTTTTAAAGTGTAGTAGTGTGACAGATCGTTCTTGTTTATGTATAAAAGTAACACGTTCCACTGCTCAGTCTGCTCCCAGACAGAGTCAGAAACACCACAGTAAATTTAGAAGAGGAATGTATGCCGTAAATGACAACAGATTTAAGAAATTACCATAAAAGGAATCCAACAGAGACCTTCCAACCTTACTTTCGGGACAGCCGTTGTGTAATTTATCAAAGAGGCAACAGGAGAAGTAAAGGACTATGCCACTGAAGAATCCTTTTTCACGAGCCAAATATCAGCATGGTACAGTCCACCAACGAGATAGCAGTGCTCGAATAATGTGAAGAAGAGCACATTTCTGTATCTACATGTACATCCATACTCTGTCTACCACTGTGAAGCGCGTGACAGAGGGTACGTCTCCCTGTACCAGTTATCATGGCTTTCTTTCGTGCTATTCACGTATGGAGTCCGGAAAAAACGATTGTTCACATTCCTCTGTGTGTGCTGTAATTAATCTAATCTTATCTTCACAAACGCTATGTGAGTGGTACGTAGCGGATTGTAGCAATTTCTAGAGTCATCATTTAAAGCCTGTTCTTGAAAAATTGTCACTAGACTTTCTCGGGATAGTTTACGTCCATCTTCACGTGTCTGCCACTACAGTTATTTCAACAACTCTATGACACGCTCCCACGGCTCAAGAAAACCTGTGACCTTTCGTGTTGCCCTTCTCTGTACGTTCTCAATCCTCCTCCCCGTCGGTCCTACCTGGTACGGGTCCCACACACTTGGGCAATATTCTAGAGTGGATCGCACGACTGTTTTGGGATCAACCTCCTTTGTACACAGATTGCATTTGTCTAGTATACTACCAATAGAAGGAAGTCTGTTACTTGCTTGACCCACGATTGAGCTTATATGATCGTTTCATTTATGTCATCGTTCCATTTATGTCTCTGTTAGCCGGCTGGGGTGGCCGAGCGGTTCTAGGCGCTACAGTCTGGAACTGCGCGGCCGCTACGGTCGTAGGTTCGAATCCTGCCTCGGGCATGGATGTGTGTGACGTCCTTAGTTTAGTTTGGTTTAAGTAGTTCTAATTTCTAGGGGACTGATGACCTCAGCAGTTAAGTCCCATAGTGCTCAGAGCCATTTGAACCATTTTGTCTCCATTAAGTGTTATACCCAGGTACTTTGGTGAGTTGGTCGATTCCAGTTGTGAGTCTCTGAGATTGCAGTTATAGGATCCTACGGTTTTTAGTTTTGTGAAGTGCATAGTTTTACATTTCTGAACATGGAAAGGAAGTTGTTGAATTTTGTACCACTCTGAAATCTGATCAAGATCCGACTGAATGCTTGTACAGATTCTATCAGACTGTACACAGTAACAGATAATTGCATCATCTGCGAAAAATCTGAGGTTACTATTAATATTGTCCGCCAAATCATTAATATATAACATGAACAGCAAGGGACCCAACACTCTTCCCTGGGACCCGAAGGTACCGCTCCATCTGTCGATACTCTTCATCTAAGATAATTTGCTACTTCGTTCCTGCTTAATGACACGAAATGACACGCAATTAATGTGTGTGTTACCTGATGGCTGTAGTGTAAAACATAAACAAGGAAACAAGAAAATGTTAGACACAGCGGATGGGACAAATACATTGCTAAATGTTAAACAAGAGTCTCATGTAGACGTAAATGAAATTTGATATATTGGAAGTATAGTGGATGAAGAAGAAAGTTCAGAGAAATATGCATCACAACGGATAGCATAAGTCAAACCAGCTGCCTATGAAAAGTAAAACAGCTGCTAACTGCAAGAAGAATCATGAAATGTTATATTGGTACACAGCAAGGAATGAGTGCAACATGCAGATAAAGGAAAACACGGAAATAATAATATTAGAAACCTCTAAATTCTGCTGTTGCAAGAGACTGTTGAATATCACATGAACTGGCTGAGTGAGCAATGTAGAACTGCTGCAACGAGTTACTGAGAAAAAATGCCTAATAAGAAAATAAGGAATCGAAGAGATAGAAGATTAGGCGTATATTAAAACATTCGTCGTTGCTGAAAACTACGGATGAAGCGTGACGTGGAAGGACCAACGAGAGCAGCAGGACTATGTGTGAGAACATAAGGAAGGTCGTTGGCGATGAGGGATGATTCAGTTACGCTGAAATCAAAAGGTAGCTCGCAAGCGACGGAAATGAAGAACTGCATCAGACCTCCATTAGTATGGATTATCGAAATAAAAGGAATGGTGAATTGACACACTTGTTTACGCGAAGAAAATCTTGCAGAGTCGTCATTCTGTCGCTACAGACCCACAGACAATAGTCGCTAACACCATAACCCAGTCTGGTGGCGAACGATTCACCTATCGAAAGAACTACACTCCTGGAAATTGAAATAAGAACACCGTGAATCATTGTCCCAGAAGGGGAAACTTTATTGACACATTCCTGGGGTCAGATACATCACATGTTCACACTGACAGAACCACAGGCACATAGACACAGGCAACAGAACATGCACAATGTCGGCACTAGTACAGTGTATACCACCTTTCGCAGCAATGCAGGCTGCTATTCTCCCATGGAGACGATCGTACAGATGCTGGATGTAGTCCTGTGGAACGGCTTGCCATGCCATTTCCACCTGGCACCTCACTTGGACCAGCGTTCGTGCTGGACGTACAGACCGCGTGAGACGACGCTTCATCCAGTCCCAAACATGCTCAATGGGGGACAGATCCGGAGATCTTGCTGGCCAGGGTAGTTGACTTACACCTTCTAGAGCACGTTGGGTGGCACGGGATACATGCGGACGTGCATTGTCCTGTTGGAACAGCAAGTTCCCTTGCCGGTCTAGGAATGGTGCAACGATGGGTTCGATGACGGTTTGGAAGTACCGTGCACTAATCAGTGTCCCTTCGACGATCACCAGAGGTGTACGGCCAGTGTAGGAGATAGCTCCCCACACCATGATGCCGGGTGTTGGCCCTGTGTGACTCGGTCGTATGCAGTCCTGATTGTGGCGCTCACCTGCACGGCGCCAAACACGCATACGACCATCATTGGCACCAAGGCAGAAGCGACTCTCATCGCTGAAGACGACACGTCTCCATTCGTCCCTCCATTCACGCCTGTCGCGACACCACTGGAGGCGGGCTGTACGATGTTGGGGCGTGAGCGGAAGACGGCCTAACGGTGTGCGGGACCGTAGCCCAGCTTCGTGGAGACGGTTGTGAATGGTCCTCGCCGATACCCCAGGAGCAACAGTGTCCCTAATTTGCTGGGAAGTGGCGGTGCGGTCCCCTATGGCACTGCGTAGGATCCTACGGTCTTGGCGTGCATCCGTGCGTCGCTGCGGTCCGGTCCCAGGTCGCCGGGCACGTGCACCTTCCGCCGACCACTGGCGACAACATCGATGTACTGTGGAGACCTCACGCCCCACGGGTTGAGCAATTCGGCGGTACATCCACCCGGCCTCCCGCATGCCCACTAGACGCCCTCGCTCAAAGTCCGTCTACTGCACATACGGTTCACGTCCACGCTGTCGCGGCATGCTACCAGTGTTAAAGACTGCGATGGAGCTCCGTATGCCACGGCAAACTGGCTGACACTGACGGCGGCGGTGCACAAATGCTGCGCAGCTAGCGCCATTCGATGGCCAACACCGCGGTTCCTGGTGTGTCCGCTGTGCCGTGCGTGTGATCATTGCTTGTACAGCCCTCTCGCAGTGTCCGGAGCAAGTATGGTGGGTCTGACACACCGGTGTCAATGTGTTCTTTTTTCCATTTCCAGGAGTGTGTTTCACGATAATACTCATTAATCGTCACGCCGAAATCTGATTGCGAAATATTGTAACAACGACGAAACGTTGAAATCACCCATGATATTGTCGAACGAACTGTTCATAATTTCGCAACTAGTTTCTGATCTATATTCACGCCAGGACTGCAACTTGCTTTTATTATACAAGAGGACGTTATGTAAAGCAACGCTAAATACTTATCGCTTTCGTTGAAGCATGCTGAATCGTGGGATGGACTCGAGGCAAGTCGAGATGCGATACGGATACGACATGTATTCTTTTATGTCTTAGGCCAACTTCTATTCTAGACTGAGATGTAAAACTGCACAATGAATGTAGCTTTGAAGCTGGACTTCCATTCGAAACTGCAAAGAGATAATTATTTGTTCGGCGATATTGTAACTGAGTGGAGTGTTTTCCCATTGTTTACATGCGATTGCGGAGTTCTCAAGCCGTCAGGGTTAGGATAAATTGACTGTTTCAGCAACTTTGATCGTGTCTCTCCGATCACAGTCGGACCAGGATTATTACTGTGGCGGCGGTCCCTTCGTATCAGGATGCATTAATGCTGTCCACGGCATCGTTAAAGCCTCAGCAGTCAACATTCACATGTAAATATGACATCCAGAAATCAACAGTCGAGTTAGAAAGCTGTACGTGCTCAACAAACCGGCTACAGTGTTCGGTATGAATACGTATTGGAAAAAATGAGCCTTTTCTCCCTTTTTAAATTAGTTTATTGTCGCTTCATCTATCTTATGTTAAAATTAATCTTTTTCTTTTTCCTTTTGGGTAACTTCCTTCATCATCTGTCAGTTGACCTAGCCCCGTTTTTGACTGCAAGCGTTGTTGATCTGTGAATATTTCCTCCACCTTAGTTCTCAGTTCCATTAAAAGGACACAAAAATAGTATTACACTTTTCTCTCAGTTATTAGCAGCATTTTAGTATTTATAAGGTCAAGGTACAGTGCATTATTTACTGTAATAGTTTCATAAATGTCAGCAATGTGATTTACACTTACACACAAAGACATTCTTTAGACGTTGCTCAGCTGTCTACGTGTACTGGCCACCTGTAATTCACTTTCGTTCCAATCACAGAGTTACGTCTTCTGCGCCAGTCTATTCCCTAACTCATACGTTTCCGGTTTCCTATAGTAGTTCCCGACAAGCGTCCTTTCATTACACCCTGAGGAACCGTGAGTAGTTGAAAGGTTTTTCGCTTTTAAAGCCCATGCACTGGGTCAAAACTTGTGATAATCGGCAATCGTAACCTTTGCTGTTTAAACACAATGGAAGCTTAGTTTAGAAAACACTATTTAGTATTCCAAGAAAACTCTGAGACATTTTTATCATCTCTCTATTTCTTATACTCTTCATCCAGTCATACTTTTCAACTACATTATATGAAAAAAACTCATCAACTTTATGGTGCAATACACCCGTTGTATTTATATCTTTGTTTGTTTTAGTTAAGTGGACATTGGAGCGTGGTCTAACACATGTTTCTACGTCTAACGTTTCACTTCTAATACTGGGAACTTTATTAGAGGCTATGTAGAGGCAGCCAGTATTTTCGAATTTCAACAAACCCATCATGGCCGACAGCTGTGGCCGAGCGGTTCTAGGCGCTTCAGTTCGGAACTACGCGGCTGCTACGGTCGCAGGTTCGAATCCTGCCTCGGGCATGGATGTGTGTGATGTCCTTAGGTTAGTTAGGTTTAAGTACTTCTAAGTTGAACTTTTTTTTTTTTTTTTTTTTTTTTTTTTTTTTTTTTTTTTTTTTTTTTTTTGGCTGTCTGTGATGTGATTAGAAACAAACCAGGGATATTTGTCAGGATGCGTCTGAATCTCGTTCGCTGATGTTATGCTTGCACTGTGAGGTTGATGGCCGTCAGTTTAAGCATATTTTTTAAGATACAATACAAATGTTAGTTTATTGTGTCAGTGATGGTATTTGCAGTTAACTGCACCTAATGTAGTATACAGAGAAGTTGGAGCATTAGAAAATTGTAGCGAAATACAGGAAGATCTTCAGCGGATAGCCACTTGGTGCAGGGAATGGGAACTGACCCTTAACATAGACAAATGTAACGTATTGCGAATACATAGAAAGAAGGGTCCTCTATTGTATGATTATATGATAGCGGAACAAACGCTGGTAGCAGTTACTTCTGTAAAATATCTGGGAGTGTGCGTGCGGAACGATTTGAAGTGGAATGATCATACAAAATTAATTGTTGGTAAGGCGGGTACTAGGTTGAGTTTCATTGGGAGAGTCAGAAAACGTAGTCCATCAACAAAGGAGGTGGATTACAAAACACTCGTTTGACCTATACTTGAGTATTGCTGATCAATCAGGTCGGATTGACGGAGGAGATAGAGAAGATCCAAAGAAGAGGGGCGCGTTTCGTCACAGGATTATTTGGTAATCGTGATAGCGTTACGGAGATGTTTAGCAAACTCAAGTGGCGGACTCTGCAAGAGAGGCGCTCTGCATCGCGGTGTAGCTTGCTTCCAGGTTTCGAGAGGGTGCGTTTCTAGATGAGGTATCGAATATATTGCTTCCCCCTACTTATACCTCAAGAGGAGATCACGAACGAAAATCAGAGAGATTCGAGCACGCACGGAGGCTTTCCGGCAGTCGTTCTTCCCGCGAACCATACGCGACTGTTACCGGAAAGGGAGGTAATGACAGTGGCACGTAAAGTGTATACAGCGTGTTATTATGTATTATATCACTGCGCAGTGTTGGCTTCATTTCTGAAATCATTTTGAAAGGTAGAAAGTGGCTCAAAGCAGTCCTGGAAGTACTACAAAAATCATTGCAGTAGCTTGTGAACGTACATGCAGTATGTCATCTGCGTAATATCACCAAAAAATTTACGTGGCAGAACGTCTTTTGGTATGGATATACCATCGATTTTTCCTTTTCTGTGTAGGGAGGCGTACTTATTTATATGTAATCGTTTTTCGAACTTAAAAATAAGATCAGCAGTTTGAACTATTTATACATGACAATTCGCCTTGATGAGTTTCAAATGGTACAAATGGCTCTGAGCACTATGGGACTTAACACCTCAGGTCATCAGTCCCCTAGAACTTAGATCTACTTAAACCTAACTAACCTAAGGACATCACACAACACCCAGTCATCACAAGGCAGAGAAAATCCCTTACTCCGCCGGGAATCGAACCCGGGAACCCGGGTGCGGGAAGCGAGAACGCTACCGCACGACCACGAGCTGCGGACACAGAAGGCAACAATTCTGGCAACTAATTCCATCTCCGCATTCAGTGGGGCCTCACGCACAAGTGGCTTTGGATATCCCCATAGGAAATAACCAAGAGGAGTCAGGTCAAGTGACCTCGCGGGTCATGGAATGACCTCCTCTTCCAATCCAGAGACCAGAAAATACAGCATTGAGATGGTTGCCGACATCCACACTGAAGTGAGGCGGTGCACCGTGATGTTGTATCCACATCCTCTCACGAAAAGCCAAGGGTAGGTTCTTCAACAACTCTTCGCATGAACCTCAAGTACAGGTGGCCACTCAGACGGCCAGGCAGAAGTTATGGGCCAATCAGAGTGTCGCCTACAATGTAGCAGCATATATTCACAGGAAAACGTACTTGATGGTGTGAGTCTACTAGAACGTCAGGGTTTTCCTGATCTCACAGATGTTCGAAATACCATCACGGTCAAATGAGGCCTCGTCAGTAAACAGCACGATTTGGAGTAAATCTGGTCGATCAATCCATTGCTGGAGCAACCAATGACACAATGCGACCCTCGGTGCAAAGTCAGTCACGAGCATTTCATGTAATCCATGAGAGTGATAAAGTACGTTCAGGGCCCATTTCACGTGCAGTACTATGACTACTTGTAGTGGGGTTCGTTGCATCACGTTCCAGCACTT
The DNA here is from genome assembly GCF_023897955.1 of Schistocerca gregaria. Lineage (NCBI taxonomy): Eukaryota > Metazoa > Arthropoda > Insecta > Orthoptera > Acrididae > Schistocerca > Schistocerca gregaria. Next base: position 441,363,688 of record NC_064927.1, on the reverse strand, counting down.
CCTCTTCAAAATCGGGTGTGCGAGTGACCCTCATGTTACCAGGCCCCCTCGTCTCTTCTTTCCAATGAATCACCCTGCCGCATTCGTCGATCGAGAGAAGTTAACACTGGTCGTGAGGGATGATGCCTATTAAGAAATCGCTTCCTTTACAGCCCTTCAGCAGCGAGACGATTGATACGTTCTTCCCCATATACAAGGTGCATGCCAGTGAATTCTGCGAAACCGACCGGTACTGCTCCATCGTATTGTACTGTAGGTCTCTGAATAGCACTGAGTAATGAATGGATCTGCCATTAATTTATAGCGCGTTCTGCCATAGGACAGTGTAATTACCATACAACAAAGCCGACTTGTGTACAAGTAAAATACACAAAATGTGCATCATGACTCTATAGTAATCAGGCTCGTAGTCTTTTCTTTCTTCCAGGAAATAAAAAAATGTTCATGTAAATAAACAGCACAGTACGTGTAAAGTTGTACGCATGTTAGTCGTAAATAAGCTGGGAAACAGTAATGCTAGACAAAGTGGTAGACAAGTTTACTTCCATATCTCCTTAAGCTGGCTTCTCCGACACCAGGTTCCCTGCCTTAGATTGTTCAGTGGAGCAGTCTCTATGCCTTGTTACATTTTTGCACGCTCTTGTGGAAACACCCTGTTGATATGCTCCTAGTGGAATACGGAACATATACAAAGCGAACATTAATAAAACCGACAAACTCCAGGGACGTATTTCTAAACTAGAAATGGAGGTAAAAGGTCTTATGATCATGTGTCCGGAAATGCATCGTTGCCACAGCAGATGGCGCTGACGAATGAAAGTTCATCAGACCACATGCGGTGTGTTCCTCGTGTGTTGCAGACTGTGTGATTGACGCATGGTCCAATATTCATATCGGGAACAAGCCGAGATAGTGTCTGTGTACGGCCAAGCAGATGGAAACGGTCGAAAGGCAGCTGGGCTATACATAAAGAAGCACCCCCCAACAGACATCAATTACATCACACAACATTTCAAGCCCTTTTTGCGCGTTTGTGGCCACGGGTCCTTTCAGACAGACGAAGCCCCAGGAGGTGGCAGCCAGTGCGTTCACCACATTTGAAGGACCGGGTTTTTCAGGATACTGAGACGACCCTCAGTACAGGCTCCAGGCAAGTGGCCCGCCAATATAGTGGAAGCCTAAGTATGATTATGTGTATCCTGCATGACAACCGCCCTATCGCTTGCAGTCCCACGGTCGCTACTTTCAACATTGTAGTGAATTGAATGCGGTGCAGCTGTGTACTGTGTTCCGGGGAGATTTGTTGTCGTTGCACGCAAACTGTCCATTTCCGGATACACGTTCACAGGACATTTTTCCTCCGTTTCCAGTCAGCAATTTTTCCCTTCAGTTTGTTAGTTTTAGTAATGTCCACTCTGTATATTTATCGTTCCACAAACGATCACAATGAAAATAAAAGGTGGCCGTCGTATAAACACTAGGCGATTGGATACCTTCTAGCAATCGAAGATGATAAACACTACTGGCCATTACAATTGCTACATCAAGAAGAAATGCAGATGATAAACGGGTATTCATTGGACAAATATATTATACTAGAACTGAAATGTGATTACATTTTCACGCAATTTGGGTGCACATATCCTGAGAAATCAGTACCCAGAACAACCAATTCTGGCCGTAACAACGGCCTTGATGCGCCTGGGCATTGAGTCAAACAGAGCTTGGATGGCGTGTACAGGTACAGCTGCCCATGCAGCTTCAAAACTATACCACAGTTCACCAAGACTGGCGTATTGTGACGAGCCAGAGCATGGCCACCATTGACCAGACGTTTTCAATTGGTGAGACATCTGGAGAGTGTGCTGGCCAGGGCAGCAGTCGAACATTTTCTGTATCCAGAAAGGCCCGTACAGGACCTCCAACATGCATTATCCTGCTGAAATGTAGGGTTTCGCAGGGATTGAAAAAGGGGTAGCGCCACGGGTCGTAACACATCTGAAATGTAACGTCAACTGTTCAGAGTGCCGTTAATGCGAACAAGAGGTGACCGAGACTTGTAACCAAGGGCACCCCATACCATCACGCCGGGTGATACGCCAGTATAGCGATGACGAATACATGCTTCCAATGTGTGTCCACCGCGAGGTCGCCAAACACTGATACGACCATCATGATGCTGTAAACAGAACATGGATTCATCCGAAAAAATGACGTTTTGCCATTCGTGCACCCAGGTTCGTCGTTGAATACACCATGGCAGGCGCTCCTGTCTGTGATGCAGCGTCAAGGGTAACCGCAGACATGGTCTCGCTGATAGCCCATGCTGCTGCAAACGTCGTCGAACTGTTCGTGCAGATGGTTGTTGTCTTGCAAACGTCCCCACCTGTTGACTCAGGGATCGAGACGTGGCTGCACGATCCGTTATATCCATGCGGATAAGATGTCTTTCATCTCGAGTGGTAGTGATACGAGGCCGTTGGGATCCAGCACGGCGTTCCGTATTACCCTCCGGAACCCACCGATTCCATATTCTGCTAACAGTAATTGGATCTCGACCAATGCGAGCACCAATGTTGCGATACGATAAACCGCAATCGCGATAGGCTACAATCCGACCTTTATCAAAGTCGGAAATGAGATGGTACGCTTTTTTCCTCCTTATACGAGGCATCACAATAATGTTTCACCGAGCAACGCCGGTCAACTGCTGTTTGTGTATGAAGAACCGGTTGGTAACTTTCCTCATGTCAGCACGTTGTAGGTGTCGCCACCGGCGCCAATCTTGTGTGAATGCTCTGAAAAGCTAATCATTTGCATATCACAGCATCTTCTTACTGTCGAGTAAATTTCGCGTCTGTAGCACGTCATCTTCGTGGTGTAGCTATTTTAATGGCCAGCAGTGTAAGTTGGCAAAGATGCTTCACTTAGTTTCCACTAGCATGACACATAATAGCTGGGGGCGTGATAACAAAGGGAACCCATCCCAAACTTTGGCCAGAATCATGGGATTGGGACAGTTTTAAATTTTCTGCTGGGACAGTATTTTCGAATGGCTCAGACGGAAATTACTATGTGCCTGTTTTGTTGTTTACGCATCTCTCTTTTTCAGTCTCTCTCTCCCTCTCTCTCTCTCTCTCTCTCTCTCTCTCTCTCTCTCTGTGTGTGTGTGTGTGTGTGTGTGTGCGTGTGTGTGTGTGTACGCGCTCGTGTGTGAGTGGGTGGGCGTGCGTGTGCATTTGTTTGTTTGTGTGTTCCATTGGTAGACAGGTGAGTGTGATTAGGCTCACCGAGAAAAGTATCCTCCAGCGTGTCGTCAAACGCGTGCAGCCAGCGCCCCCGCAGAGTTCCTAGAAGCAGCGCAGAGCGCCACTTGATACTGTCATCAGGAACTATCAACTGCTCTTCCAGCGTTCACGTCATTTCCCAGTTAGCGCGTGACCTCTTTCCGAGGAAAGCTGTCAGCACGGCAGAAATTATATTCCACGTTTTTGCGGAACTGGGACAAGTTTTCCATACAGCTGCAATGGTGCTATATGCTCTGCGTTTCCTCGTATCACATGATAACAAAAGTTTTGAAGTACATCGGATTGATGTGTACAGCCAAGAACTCATATCCGCTTCTCATGAGCTAATGGAAGATGATGTACTAAATGTTCTTTCAAGTCATTTTGCATCACAGTTTCTTTTACCACTAAAGCCACAACAAACTGCATTTCCCGTCACCATTTCTGGGGAGTAGTCACTAATTGTCACTCAAGATAAATCCGCAAATAAAATGGACGAATTTAAGTGGTTACTATCTGACAAAACGGACGATATGACTTAAAGAATCAAGTCTTAAAAATCCATGGCAAGTTGTCAGACGACCTTGTAATCACTGAAATTTTTCGTTAGAATTCCAGTAATCTACGAGAAATCACGTATAATTTATGGTTGAAACTTCCTGGCAGAGTAAAACTGTGTGCCGGACCGAGACTCGAACTCGGGACCTTTGCCTTTCGCGGGCAAGTGCTCTACCACTTTCTTTAAATTATTTTTTAATCTCATTTTTGTTCGCTTTCGTTCGTTGCATTTGTTCGGGGCGGACGTCGTAATACATCCGTTTGAGTTCGTTGTTGATCGATGAAATCAGTTTTTTTTTTTAATTACAGAGGGCTGCTAACCCTCGGACCGAACACGCTGAGCTACCGTGCCGGCGGCCACTAAGCTACCCAAGCACGACTCACGCGCTGTCCTCTCAGCTTTACTTTTGCCAGTATCTCGTCTCCTACCTTCCAAACTACAATACCAACTGAGCTACCCAAGCGCGACTCACGCGCCGTCCTCTCAGCTTTACTTCTGCCAGTATCTCGTCTCCTACCTTCCAAACTTTACTGAAGCCCTCCTGGTAGAGCACTTGCCCGCGGAAGGCAAAGGTCCCGAGTTCGAGTCTCGGTCGGGCACACTGTTTTAATCTGCCAGGAAGTATCATATCAGCGCACACTCCGCTGCAGTGTTAAAATCTCATACTGGATGATTTATGGTTCTCTGTATGCTCACTTACGACGGAAGGGAGAATTTGTTTGGTAACAGTAAATACAAAGAGAATTTGAGAGATAACGGCACAGATGGTAGGCGAGAAACTAATAGAAGGCGGCGAGTAAAATTACTAGAAGCTCGGTGAAGCCCCGGTAGAGAAGACAGGATCTGTGACTACAACAAAGCAGTTCCAGTAAGCAACTAATCAAATTAATTACTAAAAAAACTTCTAAAAAAACTGGTTATCCGACACAGAGTTTGAATATCTTTTCTGCGGTTGACTTTTTCTCAGTAAATGTAACGAAATAAATAGGCCTCAGTTTGAGAACTGCCCAGTTTTCTGATGAAATGGGTGGCTCATTCCCCGTGTAGAATTCTGGTTCATAGTTACCTTCTTGTGTAGAAGTGAAGTGATTGCCAAAAAACATATCATTCAAAGTTTATTAGTGAGTATAAGTGTAAAGAAATAAAGTAGAAATTGACAAACTAGTGACGGTGACTGCCTAGAAGGTAATATCAGTCCTTATATTAAGTGTGCGTCACACATCCTACGAATGTCAAGGAATGGACAAATACAGCAGATGTAGTCACATTTCTTAGATGGGAAGTATCACAGTAACTTAAGGTGTGACAGTCGAAGGAAGAGCTATGGCAATCCATAAGCACGCCAGGCAACTACAAGACACAGGGCAAAGTAGAAAAAGAGACAAACAGACTTATTAAATCAGTTATTAGAGTAGTAAACAATGACCGACAGAAAAGATCTATTTTGTTACAAGTTAGCCTATAACGTCTATGGCGGTTTTCTTCTATTTCCAATTAATTCTAAAAGGAGTAATGTATAACTTGATGAACATTATGTTAAGTTTCCATACTGGTAATCCTCAATTTCTTTCAATTTCTTTTTCTCTTGTACCGTTTTGAACTTCGACTCCTCTAGAATGTTATCTGCTGTCATAAATATCTTTTGCGGTGACCTAGAGAGCAGAGATTTTAATGAGGAATTTCCCTTTGCGTGTCTCATCGCTCTGGCACAACAGTTGAACTCATCACCGTCTCTTGTTCGCTTCGTTTATGGTCCTTAATTGTATCCGCCTCTGTCCTCTAGTAATTTATATTGTCTTAAGAGCTAGGTGCAGTTGTCTGATAGTAACACTATGTGACTCGCCGCAGCCGTCACTTTTAGACCAATTTTTGATAGCTATATTTCTCTGCTGTAATCCCTGTGGTTTGCTGTGGAGCTCTTTGGAGCTCATAATAATCTAGTTATTCCTAGCTACAAAATTGTACGCTCCCTGTACACACTGTGCCAATATCTCCCAATTCCGATAAATTTTAACCTGCACACTGCTTCATAGTTTCTGAAATGGCGTCTTCCTCCATTTCGTTTTCGCACTTACATTATTACTCAATTCATAAATTTTTTTACCATTATAATAACACCGTAGTAACTCAGTTTTGAAATTGAGATTGTTCTGCCAATTTCCAACACTGATCCAACTACTTATTAGCAGTTGAGACGTCACTAAAAGACCGCCTTCTTAGCTGAGTGGTAACGTGCTTGCCTCCCCTCTACTGGGCCCGGGTTCGATTACCGGCTGAGTTGGAGATATTCTCCTCTCGTGGACTGGGTTTTGCATTGTGCTTATCATCATTTCATCCTTATCATCGGCCGCAAGTCTCTCAGTGTGGTGCCGACTGAAATAAAACTTGCATGCACTTGGCGGCCGAACCGGAATGGAACCTCCCAGCCAACAATGCCATACGATCATTTCATTTTTACATCATTAAAAGGGATGGGTATACCAGAATAGTTGTACCAGATCTATCCTGTTACGAAATTCAAGATGGTGGATGTCGTTGTTCACGTCTGAAGGTCCTAAGGACCTTCCAAGATCACCTTGACCCCGCCCCCCTCCTCTGAAAAAATTCAAGATGGTGGACATAACTCAACTGTCCACACAGCTGTCATTGTCCCCTGAAACTCCTGGGTTCGAATTCCAAAGAGTGGAATTTTCATAAATTTTTTCCTTGATCTGGATGGTCTGGGGTGTAGCTCAAGTGTAGTAATATTTCTCCTGTTATCGCCATATCGTCCCATCCCACTACTGTGAAGCGAAACGCCCTCACATTTTATATAAAGGGCACATCCGCTGCTCACCACACATAGGAACTGCAGTGGAGTGTGGATTGGAGAAGGTACATATCTTACTCAAGGTGAGGGAAACGTCTCTTTTGCTTCGGAGGAGTGTTCGATTTCTGGTAATGTGAGATTACTCATTGCTTTTTTTGCGGTATATATACCATTTTCTTTGACTGAAAGGAAGTTTTCGTATGCAAACCATAGATGACATACAGTCTGTCTGGGACTCACTGATAAGTCATTTAGTAAAATTTAAGGCACTCCTCATTATTATTGCACATTTATTAGGAATTTAATTTTGTATTTGCTTTTTTTCATAAAAATTATTTTAAAAGTGTAAAAACTGTACTTCCTGAACAAACAGTAGTCAATACTAACATATTTTGCGACATTTATTGCAAATTAATTTAAACTATTCAAATATCACTATCCTCTGCCACACTTTTGTAGAAAGAGATTTGGTTCAATTCACAACACACTGCAGATAGTAGGGATACCAAGTCATTTTTCTTGGCATGTTGTAAATGACTATTGTTAGATAAATCTTTAACATGAAAATACGATCATGCCATAACCTATTTCTGATTATTTTGTGTTTGCGCACTGGTGTCATTGAATAGGTAACATGGAGACGAACAACGCTCATGCATGATGAATTGTTCGAAATTTAGTCTCATTAATTTTCAATGTTTTTATTTTAATGTTTTTATTTTTTATTGTTACAGAGTTCTTATCAACTGACCAAGGAAAAATAAGAATTCAGTGAGAGAATTGTTCCTACTGTTTAAAATACACTATCATATTCCTCTGGGAGCAATCCACTTTCAAGTTTTCGAGTTTCTTTTCTACAATACCAAAAGACCTATCTGCAGGCATGTATGAATGACCACGTACAGGAAAGAACCACTCAATCTGAAATCCATAGCCGCCCGTTGTGGCCGAGTAGTTCTAGGCGCGTCAGTCTGGAACCGCGTGACCGCTACGGTCGCAGGTTCGAATCCTGCATCGGGCATGGATGTGTGTGATGTCTTTAGGTTGGTTAGGTTTAAGTAGTTGTAAGTTCTAGAGGACTGACGACCTCAGATGGTTAGCCCCACAGTGCTCAGAGCCATTTGAACCATTTGAAATCCATATCGTCATCCAATCACACAGAACAGAAATAAAATACAATTATCTCTTCTTTGAGATGCACAACTGTCACAGAGCAATGAAATACATTGAATTCACTTAATATTATTTGCATCACAAAATTAGTTTAAGAGTGACTGAAAAATTCCACAAACTGGCCAGTCCAAGAGGATTTGGTAGTTATTGCTGTGAAAGTTCAAAGGGATTTGGTACGTTTTGGTGTAAAATGCTGGATTAGATGACCTAAGATATTTGTTACTTTTTGCAAGAAAATATTTACTTATTAGATCCAATGAACTATTAGGTGGAGGCTGCCATCTCTCACACATTTTTTTGGATTTCGTGCCTTTTGGAAACTTTCTATATAAATGTATTCGCTTTTTCGGAAGTCATGTCACACTGGCAGTAGTGTAGTTGCTTGCAGCAATTTCTTTATTGGTTGCACGTCACCCTGTTGTTAAGATCTGGACATAACTTCCGTAAAGTGATTCACAGAAATGCCTCAGAATCACAGTAATTACGTAGAGGATGTTTGACTGGAGGTAGCAGTGAATGGTTTACTCGCAATTGTACTGCCAAAATCGTTTGTATTCGTGAACGGTTTGGAGAAAGTCATATGGGGTTAAGGACTTATTGGCAGAGTATGTTGTGTACAATATTGGGAGTATGGACTGCCCCTCACTTCCTGCGGTAGAACTGAAAATGGACATTGACAAATCTGAGGCTATGATGATAAGTTAAATAGGAAGTCGGTGGCTGAGTGGTGGTGTGCCTGTCACTTGACGTATTTCCCATTTGGTACCTGTGTGTGTGTGTGTGTGTGTGTGTGTGTGTGTGTGTGTGTGTGTTCAAATGGTTAAAATGGCTCTGAGCACAATGGGACTCAACTGCTTTGGTCATCAGTCCCCTAGAACTTAGAATTACTTAAACCTAACTAACCTAAGGACACCACACACATCCATGCCCGAGGCAGGATTCGAACCTGCGACCGTAGCAGTCGCGCTGTGTGTGTGTTTGTGTGTGTGCCTGTGTGTGGGAGGGATGAGTGGGTAGGTGGGTGTTCCTGCTTTTTTTTTTTATATAAAGAAATTATTGTCTAGAATATTTCTGTTGGCTTGTCGTTGTCTCATTCCGGTGAGGTCTTGTTCTTTTCCAACCACCAGCATCATCGTAAGCAGCATGTGATCTGAAATAGCTGGAGAACTGCGTTGCCCGGCACACCGAATCCCGTATGAAGGGCGAAGCCGCCAGTGGTCAGTATTCGGTTCCATTGAATATATTTTTCAGATCGACGTTTGTTACAGCCACGTACATGAAACAGTGATCAGTTTAGGTGTCCCCACTGTCATACCCTGGTGAAGCCACTGACTATACTTTGTGCATCTTAAGTTCAACTCTGATGTGAACAAATGCACCCGTTCATCGCCCTCAGTGACTTCCCTTCGGCGCAGTACACCTAAACCACATTTTTTAAAATTTTATTTACACTTCATGTTCCGTAGGACCAAATTGAGGAGCACATCTCCAACGTCATGGAACGTGTCAGTACATCAAATTACAACATAAAAGTGATAACAGAAAAAATAAATGTTTATTGTGGTGTCACCGCCAGACACCACACTTGCTAGGTGGTAGACTTTCAATCGACCGCGGTCCGTTAGTATACGTCGGACCGGCGTGTCGCCACTATCAGTGATTGCAGACCGAGCGCCGCCACACGGCAAGTCTAGAGAGACTTCCTAGCACTCGCCCCAGTTGTACAGCCGACTTTGTTAGCGATGGTTCACTGACAAATTACACTATCATTTGCCGAGACGATAGTTAGCATAGCCTTCAGCTACGTTATTTGCTACGACCTAGCAAGGCGCCAGTATCCGTACTATTGATATTGTGAATCATGTACCGTAAAGAGCGACATTCTCCATTAATGGATTAAAGTTAAGTATTCCACCAGCTACGCCCGTTTTTCTCAACTCTAATTCCCTGGTCATGTTCCAGACCTCACGCCAGCCTGCGTGAGCTAAAACGCGTGCATTTCGGCCTCCTTTAGGAACACGGTTGGCTCTCCTGCCAACCACAACATTTATGAACCCGAAAAAAGTCTGTCCATAAGTTTAAGTAAACGCAATCAACAATACAACAAGAATCAGCTTGATTTTTTAAGGAACTCCTCGACAGAATTGAAGGAGTGACACTTGAAGAAATTCTTCAGTTCCGATCTGAAAGCACGTGGATTACTGCTAAGATTTTTGTATTCGCGTAGCAGCTTATTGAAAACATGTTTCACTCCAGGACACGTACCAACTGGAGGCAGTTTCACAGCGTCACACGAACATGGTCAGGACAAAGAACTCGAAAGTATAATTAGGTCTGAAAAAAGAACTAAATGAGTTTAACATTTAACAAGGTAGGGAAAGAACCTGAAGTAATGAATTTAATGTTGTGCAAAGCTTGGGGACGTGAACCTGGGTCTCTTGTTTAACAGGCAGGTGTGTTATTCAGTGCAGAAGACGACAATGACGAGTGTTAGGGAAATGTGAAGATTTTATGCAATATGCTGTGCGGCTGATGATACATGCTTTCTGGATGCCGCTATTCATCGGCTTCTCATCAGTGTCATAGATGACGGGTTCCGTTGTGCACTGGATTCCTCAAACTGAGATACGGAAAGAATTGAGAGAGGTTACCAGCCATCGCCTTTTGTGGGTTCAGTATTTGGTTATAGAGTTAAAAATTACAATAAGTCGCTTTCGCATTACGCTCACCTTACACAGAAATAATGTCCTGTGTTTGCGACAGGTTTTTCTAGTGGCTGTTCTCATTCGTAACTTTCAGTTTTCATCCCTTCCTTGCGGAGCGTATTTCTGAATTTTACCGTATATTATTTCATTGTTCTAACAAGTTGTACTAAACGGAAGTTGAAATTATGCTGTTTGCGTGCTTTTGATAGGTCTTACGAACCACATATTGTTCTTCGGCGATCACGATGCGTTAATGCTACAGCTGTAACCTAATCTTCGCATGACACTGATCTCAACGGCGGTGGTAAAAACCTGTCAGTTAAAACCGATAACGGTGTTTCATTTCTGAATAACCGCTATATTTTGGTATTTGTTTCGTCTCGGTTATAAAAGGTTCAAAAATGGTTCAAATGGCTTTGAGCACTACGGGACTTAACATGTAAGGTCATCAGTCCCCTAGAACTTAGAACTACTTAAACCTAACCAACCTAAGTACATCACACACATCAATGACCGAGGCAGGATTCGAACCTGCGACAGTAACGGTCGGGCGGTTCCAGACTGTATGCGCCTAGAAACGCTCGGCCACATCGGCCGGCTTATAAACAGTGCCTTTTCTTAATTTTTTACTAATAGCCAAGTAAAACACTAAACTGTCGTCTAACCATAGCAACTTTGTTAAATTTTTTTGATTTTATTCGTAAAATTTGCATTAGTTTGAAATACTGCATTATTGTAGAAAACTGGAAAGCGCTCAGCGCTGTTTTATTAACAATGACGACAGAAACGAGCGACAGATAAATGGCATAAGAACTGGTAGAGCATTGCTGAAACAGTAATGTCCCTGCTGACCGGTGTCGTGCAACTTGCAAAACTTGGCCACACCGTGTCTGTACTATACGGTAGCTTTTTGCTGTCGCCGCCGGACATCTGTTGTAGAATAGCACCAACGCTAGTCTGGAAATGTTTTTACGAAATGACGTAGCAGCGAGGTACAATACTTCATCTGCTCTGAAATATTAAAAATTTCTCTGCTATTTCTATGAAATAATAGAAGATGAAGGTAACAGCAATAAATTAAAAACTTTTCAGTAGTTAACTCAATCAAAATAGAACGTAGCTGATCTGCTGCCTTTGTCTGCATAGCATGCATTTATCCGGCTGTATCTCTTGAAAACGGACAAATTAACACGAAAATTTTCTTCAAACTCAATTTTCACTCTTTAGCACAGGCTATTCGAACTCTCAAGTAGTGGTATGATCCCCGACTATGACATGTTTTTGAACAGAGTTTAAAAAAATTCGAATGAATTGGAGGATATTGGTGCTTTTTTGTAGTATTCAGTCGGTTGTTACTTTTCGAGAAAATCACCGAACGGTGGATAGAATAAGTTTTCTTTTTTTCGCCCATTTATTATTGCTGTTATTACACATTTCTGCCTTCAACACAGTGGTTAACTTGAATGTTACAAGATTATTCGCTTTTGTTTGTTTCCTTTCTCCTTTTCTCTTCCCAAAACTTCTGCATTCTTTGACTATGTTCCTGTTTCCTTTGCTCCTGTCCATATTGTGCCTGTTCTCTTCCTTTCTTTTACGTCAAATTTCATGTTCACTATTTTGTTGCTGAATTTGTCCCTTTCATTTATCATTTCAGTACTAATCCCTATTTGTTTTAGGTCTCCTTTTGTTCCTTGAAACCAACTGATTTTTTGATTGAACTGTTTACTATATCAAAAATCGTCTGTGGGTCTTGTAACGCCGGAAATGCATATCTTCCTATTTCCATCTATTGTACTATAAATTTGACATTTCTGTGTCTTTATATATTGTAATTGTTTTGCTATTTATATATGTCGATGTATAATTGGTTTGTTTTGTAAATACTACTTGTAATTTTTATGCTGGGTCTTGCCTAGGGAAAACTTTGCTATCGAACGAATACATAGATCGCTTGAAGAACGAAAGTGTTTAGGATCTTTGGTAGTGTTAACTCTGCCGCTTGAAGCGCGGGCACAGAGAGTCTGGCGGGAGTAGGGCACTGGAGCAGGTGTGTTGTGTGACACTCCCGCGAGTTGCCGCGCTTTCGGGGTTTGGCAGCATGTAATTGCGCTCGACTTACTATGATGGTTTCTGACACGGTGTCGCGGACGGGAAGCATCAGCTGGCGCACATCAAGAGCCTGTTTCGCCTGGTGACAGTGTCGAGAAGAAGGCGCGCCAACATCCAGCTTCTGCAACAGCGACGGCCGACAATGAGTGACTGTCGCCAACTCCTCGACCGACGACTTCAAACCTTCAATCAACCAACAAGGAAGACTGGAAGCACGGAAAGTTTTAGAAGTGTATGGCAGACATCAGCTTTTAAAATTGTCCCATTTGCCTCACAAAATTACAGCAAGTTAGCATGAACCTTTGTTGCTCATTGTCCCTATTGCATTACCAAGCAGGGTCCCTTCCTTTTCCGGAATGAACGCGAGTGTCGTTGAAATTCAAACGCCAGCATTAAAGTAACATCATTCCATTTCACTGCATTAATTTCAAAGTTCAGTTAAAGTATTCATAGCTGGTTACAATATTTAGATTACACAAGCACAAATTAAGAGTGCGGGTTTTTTTACCGTATTTTAGCTTACCTGTGACTGCAGCTCAGCTTGGTACGTACTAAATTTTACTATTGTGAATTGTTCAGAATCATTTAATTCAAGTTCAAAGTTAAATCTCTTATTTCTAAATTGCGTAGATTCAAGTAGCTTTTGAAATGATTGTTGAGGTAGCCCAAGAATAACCTTATATTATTGAATTTCGTAGTGCTTCAGAAACAAAGTTCACTATTAATTTCAGTCACTGAATTAACTTTCAATTTTCCGGTTTTATTAATTCTATTGCTAAATTAAGTCAGAGTATACCGAAATTTGTTACTTCTGACAAACATTCAGTTTTCACACAACACGTGTCAACCTTCAGTTGCCACGCTTTTGGTGCTAAATATATGTGCATTAATCTTTCATTTTCAGTTATTATAGTAGTTGCCCATGGGACTGCGGCCGTAATTTTCCCCAAATCTCAAATCTCTAATTAACGCCAATTAATTGTTAACGTAACGACCAAACATTTACTTTCTTTATTAACTTTACCCTTTTTCAAAATTAATTTCCACCAATTTCATTTGCATTTTTCCTTTCATTTAGACGTAAACCTTTCCTCCCTCTTTACCGACAGATTAACTTCGGTGACGATTGCTTTTCCCAAATTTCAATTAGGTACACGCAGTTTAATTTTTCACTCTCATTAAGGTCGGTAAGTGAGGGGGAGGTTACAGTCTGTTGTTGTCCATTCTATGTATGTGTCCACAGAATGTTAGTCTCTTTTTCTGATCGTGGCTGTGAGTCTGTCTGAGGTCTGTTTAGTTTAAAATTTTGATTCTACTTATTATGAAACAGAGTCAAAATTCTTCATTCTTCGTTCGATTTCTACGTTTCAGTGTTCAAATGTGTTAATTCCTAAGGGACGAATCTGCTGAGGTCACCGGTCGCTACACTTACACACTACTTAAACTAAGTTATGCTAATAGCAGTACACACACACACACCCCGAGGGAGGAATCCAAACTCCGGCGGGAGGGGCCGCGCAATCCGTGACATGACGCCTCAAACCGCGCGGCCACTCCGCGCGGCTTTCTACGATTATTACAGAAAATAATACGAATAAAAAATCCGAAAATCCCTTGTTTAAGACAACTGTAATTTCGAGCTTTTTTAAAAGTCGGTTTAAACTGGTATGAAAAAAAAAAGAACGATGTAACCGGAAACCTGTTGTTTGGGGGATAGGCGCCATTCCTGGCTTGAAAACATCGTGGCTCAAGTTTAAATGCTGGCCGTCAAAGAGATGTGCGAGCTGCAAGGCTAGAGCACAAATGTACTATAATAATCCTAAGTACGCGACTGTACTCTACAGGGCGTGATGTACGTCCCTTGGGAAGCAGACTGCAGCGAAGTCAAAACAGAAGCGGAGGGATACGTAGCACAGTGCTTACTTCCGTCTTAAGGCAGCGGTGAACAGAGCACAGCAGAGAATGAGAGAGACAGAGTGCGCCGTAGCGCAGCCAGTGTCAGTTCCGGACTAGCGGACGCGGCGACTGCGATGGTGCCGCCGTCCCTCATTACGTGAAGACAGCCCAGGCTAAGCGGGCGCTAATAGCAGCGGCAGGTGCTGGCCGGGTGGCCTACGCTTCTGCCGCTCTTCGTCAGCCACACCGTGTGCCGTCTGTGAAGCGTTGAAATATTTTGGGATTCCCGCGCGGATATTTAAATGCAGGGCGAGCTCGAATGGCATCGACAAAATTTTGGAAATTGCTCAGGTGCGAGGGGTGTTCGATATGTAATGTAACACTCGGCCAATTTTGGTCGTAAAAATTCGGGATTTGCTGTGAGACATCGTGAAATATTCCCGCTTCAGCCCTTTCATTTTCATAAATTGGTAAGAGATGGAACGGATCCCCCGTGGTACACAAAAAAGGTCCGAACGCTGTTGCAGAGGCAACGGAAAAAGTATGCGATGTTCAAAAGAACGCGAAATCCCGAAGATAGGCTAAAATTTACAGACGCGCGAAATTTGGCACGTACTTCGATGCGAGATGCCTTTAATAGGTTCCACAACGAAACATTGTCTCGAAATTTGGTAGAAAATCCGAAGGAATTCTGGTCGGCAAGACGCAGTCAATACCTTCGCTGCGCAGTGCCGATGGTACTGTTATCGACGACTGTGCCGCTAAAGCGGAGTTATTGAACGCAGTTTTCCGAAATTCCTTCACCAGGGAAGACGAATGGAATATTCCAGAATTTGAAACACGAACATCTGCTAGCATGAGTTTCTTAGAAGTAGATACCTTAGGGGTTGCGAAACAACTCAAATCGCTTGATACGGGTAAGTCTTCAGGTCCAGATTGTATACCGATTAGGTTCCTTTCAGATTACGCTGATACTATAGCTCCCTACTTAGCACTCATACGCTCGCTCACCGATAGATCTGTACCTACAGATTGGAAAATTGCGCAGGTCGCACCAGTGTTCAAGAAGGGTAGTAGGAGTAATCCATTTAACTACAGACCTATATCATTGACGTCGGTTTGCAGTAGGGTTTTGGAGCATATACTGTATTCAAACATTATGAATCACCTCGAAGGGAACGATCTATTGACACGTAATCAGCATGGCTTCAGAAAACATCGCTCTTGTGCAACGCAGCTAGCTCTTTATTCGCACGAAGTAATGGCCGCTATCGACAGGGGATCTCAAGTTGATTCCGTATTTCTAGATTTCCGGAAAGCTTTTGACACCTTTCCTCATAAGCGACTTCTAATCAAGCTGCGGAGCAATGGGGTATCGTCTCAGTTGTGCGACTGGATTCGTGATTTCCTATGAGGAAGGTCGCAGTTCGTATTAATAGACGGCAAATCATCGAGTAAAACTGAAGTGATATAAGGTGTTCCCCAGGGAAGCGTCCTGGGACCTCTACTGTTCCTGATCTATATAAATGACCTGGGTGACAATCTGAGCAGTTCTCTTAGACTGTTCGCAGATGATGCTGCAATTTACCGTCTAGTAAGGTCATCCGAAGACCAGTATCAGTTGCAAAGCGATTTAGAAAAGATTGTTGTATGGTGTGTCAGGTGGCAGTTGACGCTAAATAACGAAAAGTGTGAGATGATCCACATGAGTTCCAAAAGAAATCCGTTGGAATTCGATTACTCGATAAATAGTACAATTCTCAAGGCTGTCAATTCAACTAAGTACCTGGGTGTTAAAATTACGAACAACTTCAGTTGGAAGGACCACATAGATAATATTGTCGGGAAGGCGAGCCAAAGGTTGCGTTTCATTGGCAGGACACTTAGAAGATGCAACAAGTCCACTAAAGAGACAGCTTACACTACACTCGTTCGTCCTCTGTTAGAATATTGCTGCGCGGTGTGGGATCCGTACCAGGTGGGATTGACGGAGGACATCGAAAGGGTGCAAAAAAGGGCAGCTCGTTTTGTATTATCACGTTATAGGGGAGAGAGTGTGGCAGATATGATACACGAGTTGGGATGGAAGTCATTACAGCATAGACTTTTTCGTCGCGGCGAGACCTTTTTACGAAATTTCAGTCACCAACTTTCTCTTCCGAATGCGAAAATATTTTGTTGAGCCCAACCTACATAGGTAGGAATGATCATCAAAATAAAATAAGAGAAATCAGAGCTCGAACAGAAAGGTTTAGGTGTTTGTTTTTCCCGCTCGCTGTTCGGGAGTGGAATAGTAGAGAGATAGTATGATTGTGGTTCAATGAACCCTCTGCCAAGCACTTAAATGTAAATTGCAGAGAAGTCATGTAGATGTAGATGTAGATGAGGTTCCGACAGGTGGAGGCGCCCTACTTAGCCTTCAGCATGGCGTCTGTTACAGAGGTGCGTTCCGTTCACAGAGCACCGCTGATATACATAGGCGCTTGCAGAATGCCTACCGAGACAGTGAACAAAAGCACGATGAGTCGTTGAGCGAGGCGTCCGTCGCCATCACAACAAGGTCGCGCAGACTCCATCTGGCGCGCCCGCCGGCCTCACACATCTGTGACTCCTGCAGCGCTGGAGCGTGCGCACTCTCTCCTTCGAGGTGATCTACGTATCACAATCAAACACCTCGCTGCACAGCTCAACTCACGCAAGTCTGTGCACTCGGGAAGAGCTCACAGAAGCTCGTTGGACTGTGCTTCCTCATCCACCCTACAGTGCGGATCTAGCAACTTCCGACTTTCATCTGTCTGGCTCAATGAAGGATGCAATCCGCGGGAAGCATCCTCAGCCCTTAGGTGTCACCATATGCAGATACCGTGGGACATGTGGTCAGCACATCCCTCGACTCACCACCTCACATTTTAGAAATTAAGCAGTGGTATAACCCACAAAGCAAGTCATAATACCTAGAAACATAAAGAAGAGTATTGGGATGAGAATTGAAGGTTAGCCATAAGTAACAAACACAGGGAAGTCTGTTTCTCACGAAGAACCACCACAGCGCGATGTAAGATGAAATCGTTGCAATTCAACTGTTATGCAACACAACGGGATGAAACAATGTATGTTTGATTTTGGGGTTCAAACTGCATAATCTTCACAACTTGGGAAACATTACTAGTCTTCTATTGACCAACATATTAAGTACCAAGAAAACGAATGACCTATTCGCTATGTATTATTTTCTGTAAGTAAAGTAAAAGATTTTTTTGGTTCTCGTTGTGTCACTGATGCTAAATCTATTTTCCTTGCAATTATCGTGCAAACGTCATGAGATGAAGCGGCCATTTGGATACACTTCAATAACTTTCAGATGTTTTGACCACACTTTTCGTAATTTCCTAAATTGTCTTACGCGTCTGTCATTCCATCATTTTCAAAGGCTATAAAATACAATACAAAACTGGTATCAAAAGATATAAAAATATATTACATTTCGTCATCGATTAGAGACATACTATAGCGAATAAAATATTTTTTAGTTTATCAGTGTTATATCAATTATAGAAAATTATTCAATAGATGCATTGTATCTCGTCAATATTCTTAACGACGAGACAAATGCAAACTGCCACAGCGGAATAAATCAGAAACCAAGTGTGACTGTCCTCGATATATGCCAGTCCGACGACTTGAACGGTACACCTGAAAATGTGCAACAGTGAAAAAGACAAAATAAAAGAATATTCCTATACAAGTTACGACAGACAGTGCCGGCGGAGAATTGTCACTGAACCCCGTTGTAGCTAAAATACCCACGTTCAGAATTTTTGTTGTTTTCCTAAACAATTAACAGCAGATGCCGGGAACTTGGCAGCTTGAGCACACTTTTTAGTATGGCGCTTGAGTCCCGTGGTCTCGATTCACGCATGGATTCGTTTGAGATGGGTCTCAATACCCGCGGTATCATCTTCTGAGGCAACCTGGTCCACAAAAATTATAACTCGTCACTGATGTTCTCGATGCTGGCATTGGGGCGGAGATGATTTCCTGTCAGAGAGGTGAGTTGTAACCGGCGAAAAGTCATCGAGTAAAACGGGAGCTATATCTGGCGTTCCCCAAGGAAGTGTTATACGTCCTCTAGGGCTCCTAATCTATTCAAATGATTTAGGAGACAACCTGAGCAGATATGTTAGGTTGTTTGCACATGATGCTCGTAAAGTCATCGGAAGATCAAAACCAACTGTAAAATGATTTAGGCAAGATATCTGTATGAGGTGAAAAGTCGCAACTGACTATAAATTTTTAAGAAAAGTGAGGTCAGCCACATAAGTAATGAAAGGAATCCGTTAAATTTCGGTTACACGATAAATAATACAAACCTAAAGGCTGGCGCTTCAACTAAATACCTAGGGATAACAACTGTGAATAACGTAAAGTCGAACGATCGCACAGATAATGTTGTGGGCAAGGCGAACCAAGACAGCGTTTTATTGGCAGAACGCTTAGAAGATGCAGCATATCCACTAGCCACTGGCTACTCTAAGCTCATTCGTCTTCGACGCTCATCCGTCCCCTGATAGAGTACTGCTGAACAATATGGAGCCGTACCAGATA
Organism: Schistocerca gregaria; assembly: GCF_023897955.1. Classification (NCBI taxonomy): domain Eukaryota; kingdom Metazoa; phylum Arthropoda; class Insecta; order Orthoptera; family Acrididae; genus Schistocerca; species Schistocerca gregaria. The sequence continues at coordinate 441,344,545 of NC_064927.1, read as the reverse complement.
GGATTAACGTAGGCGTCGATGAAGGTCAAAGAAGGACAGCCTGTCTCGCAGTGTCGCAAAACAGGGGACAGAGTGTCAGGGATATGATGTAGGGTGGCAGGCATTGAAACACAGGCGTTCTTCGTTGCGGCAAGATATTTTCACGAAATTTCGATCTCCATCTTTCCCCTCCGACAGCGAAAATATCTTGTAGACGCCTAACTACGTGGGGGGGGGGGAATTATCTCTGTAATAAACTAAGAAAAATCAGAGCTCGCACAGAGAGATTTAAGTGTTCGTCTTTCCCTCACGCTATTCGAGAGTGGACTGCAGAGAAATGGTATGAAAGTGGTTTGATAAACCCTCTTTCAAGCACTTGAATGTAAATTTCAGGGTAGTCACGTAACCGTAAATGTCCGACTGTGTCCGACGTGTTTTTTATCGGAGTCAGATCTAGGGATTTCGCTGGCCACGAGAGTTTATTTGTCCATAGAAATACGTGCCACTTCTGCGTGACCAATGACGCCACTACACTGCAGCTTAGGAGGCAACACATGAGGACGCTGGGTGTCCGTGACCTATCGTTGTGCCGTCAGGCCGTGACCTCAAGTCATAATACCCGATTTCTCTCCACACCATGACATCAGGTAAAACGCCGCTTCCCCTTCGAAACAGTGAAAGAATAGGACCTCTCCTCAGGCCACTGCCATCCCTATCGACTGTGGTCTTTCCGAGACAGTGCAGAACCATGTTTTCCTGATGAACGCAAGGCGACGCCGTTCATCAGCAGTCCATGCTTCCCGACCGCGGCACCAATCCAAACGCCGCCGTTGGTGTTGTCTTGTTGACGGCAGCCTACGCGTGGGACGGTACTTCCCTAGAACGGCTGCTGCTAGCCTCCGACCAATTGCGCGGGATGACACAGAGTGTGACAGCAAGTCCATTACTTATTCTCAGATGCTAGACGCACTTGTGAAAGGGTCACAACGAGGATCCTGCCATGTGGTGGTCAGGCGTGGTAGATCTGAACCCTGACAACGAGTACGCATGCCCTCGCGTTCCCGTACTGTCCAACATCAGGCCACTGCACATCCGAATGCCCCAAAAACCTGGAGATCGCACAATTCTACCAGCTGGCCAAATGGAGACCACCGACAATAAGACCGCTTCCAAACTCTTGTAAGAAAATGGAGCACCTACAGCCGTCTTTATGATGTCATTTATTGTTCAGCTACCAGTTTCGGACAGACGACCTCAGATGTTAAGTCCCATAGCGCTCAGAGCCATTTTTGAACCAGTTTCGGCTCTTCAGTGCGCCATATTCAGGCCGTAACTGATGCTGAACGGGTTAACACCATCCATACACACGATGCATCAGTGACCAACATAACTGGTTTACGCAGACTACCTGTAAGTGTGATGTTGTCTCTTCAACTATCAACTGTCAGTTGATGGTTGGAGAGACATCACAGTTACAAGTAGTGTGCGTAAACCAGTTATGTTGACCCGTGATGCAGCGTGTATACCGTTGGTTTTAATCCCTTCTGCTTCAGCTAAGACCTGAAGTTGGTGCACTGAAGCGCCGAAACTGGTAGCTGTGCGGTAGATGATATCATGACGACGACTATAGGTGCCCCCTTTTCTTACAATAGCGAACGGCCGTAGTCCCCCAGACGTCCAGTCACAAGGATGGACGCACAAAAAAGCTTCCAAACTCAGTCAGATGCTGACAATGTTTTTCTCACGCGAGTACCCGGCATCTCTGTGTCCTTCAAAGCGACCACTCAACACTTGATCCTATTCGCACCACTTATGCGCTCTACCAGGCCCGGTAATAGCACTAAAGACGAACAACAGTAAATCAAGTGAGGGAGGTAGTATAGCGGTTAGCGCACTGGACTCGCATTCGCAAGAACAACGTCCCGCGTCCGGCCATCCTGATTTGGGTTTTCCATGACTTCCCTAAATCGCTTCAGGCAAATTCCGGGATGGTTCCTTTCAAAGGGAACGTCCCACTTCCTTCCTCATCCTTCCTTAAACCGATGGGACCGATGACCTCGCTGTTTGCTCCCCTGTCCCGTACCACCCAACCAACCTCTACTACACTCTGGTGGTAGCTCTACCTGTCACAGAGGATTTTAGCTCTAATCATTTACGTACTCATGGAAGGTGTGGTACGAGTATAAAGTTACATTGACATCCGGCTGTGTGTTCTATGGACATCACTTCTTTTTTTCATCAGGCAGTTTATTTCTAATATGAACTTCAGATGTAACAGGTCAGTTGTAGTTCTTAAAAGAAAACACGTCGCAGCGACATTATTTCCTGTTTTTATGTGGAAGTTAACAGCATGAATATTCGTGCATGTTACAGCGCAGCCTCTAGAATGGGGAAGAGCGCCGGCCACAGATAAAACGTGCACGAGCCGCCGGTGTAACCGCACGGTTTGGGGCGCCATGTCACGGTTCACGCAGCTCCACCCGACGGACGTTCGAGTCCCCCCTCGGGCATGAGTGTGTTTTTTGTCCTTAGCGTAAGTAAGTAGTGTGTCAGTCCAGGGGCCCATGACCACAGCAGTTTTGTCCCATAGAAGCTTACCACAAATTTCCAAAACCCGCCCAGCGGGAGGGTTGGTATGCCGGCCAGCCTGTATATGGATTTTAGGTGGTTTTCTACAGCCGGTTAGGTGAGTACAGAGCTCGTACCCAAGTCTCGCCTCAGTTACAGGATACGTAAATATATACAAAACGTTCGTACACTTTAACGTAACTGACACTACACGCAGACAGTTCGCGAAATAGCGGCGTGAGCTCTCAGTTGGTCTCCATCAGTCTGGGCCATCTGACTGGCAGATCCCTTCCTGGAACTCAATGCTTAGTAAAAGTTACACAACGAATCTGACCATCGCAGTTAATGGTAAATGGCAATGGTAAAAGGATTACATGCGCTAATATCCACATTATTTACTGTTAGCTGTCTTCATGAAAGGGATTTACTAATTACAAATCAAAACCTTGAAACAGGTAAGTCCCAATATTTATTACAATTGTTAGTGTGCACAAATTTATAAACGGCATTATAAGATTTCTAACGGAGCACATAACAAAAGCACAGAAACGAGTCATGTAACTAAACTGTGACAAGGAATGACACGGTTGGCAAAGATAATTCGACTGGGAAATGGGCTCTTTCAAATCATACATATTAGTACCGTACACCAAACCGTGATATTGAACCAGTGACTGCATAGTTGTCATGGGAGAGAACACAAGATTACATGCAACTTCTGCCTGTCTTCTTGGTCATGAAAAGCCAGCGAGAAACCACTGAAATGTTAACGAAAATTTAACACTGTTCCGCCATAACCAGCCGATACCGCTAGATTTTCTCACGAGCTTGTGCAAGTGGATGTCCAAATTAATTGTTTCAGATTGGCGTCTTGCATCAGTCTGCTTTGCAAGTGAAGTCTGCCTCTCTACTAGAAAGTCTGGCATCCAATCGCCATGTAATGCCAGAGTTAAAGTAAGGATGTGATAAACCGACTAGTCAAAACTGATATTGGTATTTTGGTTCTAAGCAACCGGTATATTTTGGTATTTGTTTGGTCTCGGATGTAATAGGATTTTTTCTCTCTTTGCTAAAAACCGGATGCAAAACCGACATATCAATTTGCCATAGGAGCAGTACTATAATTTTTGTTTTTTAAATAAAACTTTTTTTACGAAGGAGTAAAGTTTATGCGCAGGTTTTCCATTGCTTTGAAATGTTATCACAGGGAACAGAAAAATCCATCAGTGGTATTTTAGTAACAGACGGTAATGTACCAGAATGCTGCTATAATTTTCAATTGCTAGATGTTTTACATTATCAGTAGGCCTTTCGGCATTATCACCATCATCAGACTATCTGCAACTCAATACGCTTTGTTTTTAACAAAACGTATTGGATAACATTATAATTAATATCAATTTTGTTTTAGTGCGTGCTAGTACTTACTTCCGTATTGGGTCGTGACGCTATCATTGTATTATAATCTTACTGTTGCAAAGATTGTTTCCAACTGCAACGAAGTTTTCAGATAGTTATCGTAATCTGTATTAATTGCTGTTGTTCGCAGGTGTAAGTTAGGTCGTTTATCGCTCGTATACACTATTGTGGTTTTGGCAGCTACGATTGACAGTTAATCCAGCGATGCTGCATGGTTGTAATTTGTTTATTCATTTGTAATATTAACTGTGGTGTGGTATTATAATCTTTGTTACGTCTGTGTTGTGAGTATATTTTATTGAAATCATACAGCTTGATTCGGCTTAGTCATAGTAAAATAAAAACACAGATACATACGCACTACAAAAACATAACAAAGATTATAATACCACGCCACAGATAATTACAAATGAACAAATAAATTGTAGCATACAGCATCGCTGGATTAGCTATCAATCGTAGCTGTCAAAACCACAACAGTGTATAAAAAGATAAACGACCTAGCTTACGTCTACGAACAACAGAAATTAATAGAGATTAAGATACCTATTTAAAAACTTGGCCGCAGCTGGAAACGACATATGCAACAGTAAGGTTATAACACAACGACAGCGTCACGATGCAATACGGAAGTAAGTACTAGCACATAGTAAAACAAAATTGTTATTAGTTATAATGTAACAACTTTTAACAAGACGTATTTGGTAGCAGATAGCCTGAAAATGGCGGTAATGGCGAAATAGGCCTCTTGCTTATGTAAAACATCCAGCAATTAACAATTATAGCTGCGTTCTTGTACATTACAGTCTTTTATTTTACTATGTCATTACAAGGAATCTACCAGGCTGCGGGCCCAAGAGGAAATAAATATTTTAATAACACCACCAACAGTTAGAAACTAGAAACATACACATGACTGCCGTGTGGCGGTGCTTGTTAGACGGTACGCAAGTACGTAACACTTGCCCCCACCACGTGTAGAAGGCAGTTTCTCGCTGTCGTCCTCAGACTTCCGTTGCTGTATTGCGCAATGGCACCATCTGAAGTGTGGTAGGAATCAAGTACAGTGCTCCAATTATCAGTTAGAAACGGGAGGATGCTCTACAAACATGCTGTGACATCGTACAAGGAAAAAACTTCCACATTATTCCTTGGAAAAGGAGGAAAACTTCACTGATATACTCATACTCTCTTTCAAATTTTGAAGGTGGCAGGGGTAAAATACAGGGAGCGAGAAGCTATTTACAACTTGTACAGAAAGCAGATGGCAGTAATAAGAGTCGAGGGACATGAAAGGGAAGCAGTGGTTGGGAAGGGAGTGACACTGGGTTGTAGCCTCTCCAAAATGCTATTCAATCTATATATTGAGCAACCAGTAAAGGAAACAAAACAAAAATTTGGAGTAGGTATTAAAATCCATGGAGAAGAAATAAAAACTTTGAGGTTAGCGGATGACATTGTAATTCTGTCAGAGACAGCAAAGGACTTGAAAGAGCAGTTGAACGGAACGAACAGTGTCTTGAAAGGGGGGTATAAGATGAACAACAGCAAAAGCAAAACGAGGATAATGGAATGTAGTCGAATTAAATCGGGTGATGCTGAGGGAACTAGATTAGGAAATGAGACACTTCAAGAAGTAAAGGAGTTTTGTTATTTAGGGAGTAAAATAACTGATGATGGCCGAAGTAGAGAGGATATAAAATGTAGACTGGCAGTGGCAAGGAAAGCGTTTCTGGAGAAGAAAAATTTGTTAACATCGAGTATAGATTTAAGTGTCAGGAAGTCGTTTCTGAAAGTATTTGTATGGAGTGAAGCCATGTATGGAAGTGAAACATGGATGATAAATAGTTTGGACAACAAGAGAATAGAAGCTTTAGAAATGTGGTGCTACAGAAGAATGCTGAGGATTAGATGGGTAGATCACATAACTAATGAGGAGGTATTGAATAGGATTGGGGAGAAGAGGAGTTTGTGGCACAACTTGACTGGAAGAAGGGATCGGTTGGTAGGACATGTTGTGAGGCATCAAGGGATCACCAATTTAGTATTGGAGGGCAGCGTGGAGGGTAAAAATCGTAGAGGGAGACCAAGAGATGAATACACTAAGCAGATTCAGAAGGATGTAGGCTGTAGCAGGTACTGGGAGATGAAGCAGCTTGCACAGGATAGAGTAGCATGGAGAGCTGCATCAAACCAGTCTCAGGATTGAAGACCACAACAACAACAACCCATAACTTTATTGATGTGCTATGAAATAGGGATAATGACTCCGAGCTCCCTCCAATCAGACCTCGGAAGGCCCAGTGGTAACGACTGACTGCCGCGTCATTCTCAGGCGATAGGCGACAGTCGATGCGGATATGCTGGAGCATGTTGTCAGCACACATCTTTCTGATGGTTGTTAGTTTCCGTGACCAGAGTCGCTACTTCTCAATCAAGTGGCTTCTCAATTGGCCTCCCAAAGGCCGGCTGCTGTTGCGAGTGGTTCTAAGCACTTCAGTCTGGAACCGCGCTGCCACTACACTCACAGGTTCGAATCCTGCCTCGGCATGGATGTGTGTGATGTCCTCGGTTGGTTAGGTTTATGTAGTTATAAGTTCTAGGGGACTGATGACCTCAGATGTTAAGTCCCATAGTGCTCAGAGCCATTTGAACCATTTTACAAAAATGAAGTCCGTCGCTGGATAGAAAAACTGCTGCTAGAATCAAATCTGCCACTAGAAAACTGTTACTAAACTGTAATCTGCCGCAAGAATGAGAAGAGCACACGTCTCCTGTGCTTGCTTTGCTCTGCGTCTCCCACCAATGAGCACAAAGTTTGCGTGACGATAGGCAATCGTCCATTTTTATGTTGTTAACATTCTCCCACAATGGAATGTCTAGAAGCCGTCCTCCAATGGTTCGTTCTCCTGTTCGCACCGTGTCTCCAAGAATTATGCGAAGACGCCTTATGTCAGGGCTTCATGTGTTTAACTATCAACCCACAGCTTCAAAAGATATTGGAGATCGGTTAGTGACCTCCGTTTCACAACCCAGGAACATAAAAGTTTTGTGTCAGTCCCCCTGACTTCTACGAATTAGCCTGTTAAAGCACAATGCCCCATGCAGAAAGCACTCTGCCAGAAGGGATATAATGGAAAATGACCATTATGCACAGGAGATGAGCGTATTCGCCGGGATCACGTACAGTTCTTAACTTTCGAAATTTCTTGCAAAGAGTCTGCTGCGTCTGCCACGGCGACACCAGAACAGTGCATTTTCAGAGCACCTTTCTTCGGCAAGCCAGGAGTGCTCTCGTCCACCAGTGGCGTATTGCTTTTAAGTTATCTCAAGGGCCGTCCTTGGCAATGGCACGGTGGGCTGTGCCGGATGCAGCGCCACGCTGTTGGTTAGCGCTGGTTGCTCACAGCTTTGGTTTGCAAGTGAATTTTATACAAACATGCAAGATTACAAACATTCCATCCTGTGTGGGTGAACATGTGGTGACAGTAAGGGCAACCTGCCACACATTAAAGCTGGTCCCTATCGCCAACTAGAGGGCTTTCCAGCTTTCAAGGTGGGTGGTAGGCGTTAGGGTTTTAAAAATATTTTCCTTAGCATTTTATAAAATTTTTCCATAAGGTATGGGAGATGGAACGCCACTCCCTCACTTTAAGAACATTGTCAGTCAGATTAATATTCATATTTTAGGTCATGACCTCGGTATTCCCCAGTACTACATTTGGTACGTGTGGTTCATAATTTCTTCATGTGAGGAAACTGAGAGTGGAATGTTCTTATAACTGCATGTGTAACCTGTATAGAACTTGTACCTGAGGGGCCATAATGGAGGCGATACAGAGCAGGAGGAGAGAGACGGTTTGGGGCTGAGTGAAGCCACCAGGCTGTGTGAGTGATTCTAGGAAGCAGCACTCAGTGGATTGTAACTGCAGAGGGGCTTACAGCCATAGCATTCTTCTCCTCCTGCTCAGGGACAGACAGAAGATCATCGGTCCCCAAACCATTTTACCTGAGCCTGGTGGCAGTCTGTTCTGAAAGTGAGTGGAGAAAGCCATTAACAGAGAAAGCTGTAAACTGAGCCTTTGGGAAAACGGTGGGGAGGTCATAAGACTCCATGCATTCTCTCGTCAGAAGCTGGGACGATATGGCCAGAGCTGTTGGTGCACGTGTTTAGTGGAGGTACTCTCCTACCCAAAAAGTCGCCAGGTTCTTTTAGTGCGTGAGAAAACACATTTTTTTTTCATGGGCACCACTGTCTGAGGCGCATAACAGCCTTGTTTAAGAAACTGGAAATGGTCAACCTCGAAAGATTAGATCCCTCCCTAAATACTTACTGTGGTCCGACTAGGTAGATGTCTTTTTGCCAATACGAGGCCATGCTTATCGTGAGAATGACGACGTCTCCCACGTCTAAAATCCCTTTTCATACGAAAGAGATTTGGAGTCACTGATTGAGTCCTCTCAGGACATGCAATGTAGAGGCTTGCTCCCCCGACATGGGAACCCCAGTGTTGTGTCTGGATTGGCTACCAGACCAACAAAACTGTCAGCAGGGGAATTCTTTGAGTATAGGATAGTTTGATTGGTTTGTGCAAAGTGGGCACAGTTTAGATTTTGCTAATTCGGCTCCCACACCGAGGCTTGGTGGAAAGTGGTTCTGATTCTTTGCCTTCTTCGTGTTTTGGTCCTCCCCTGGCGGAGAACTTCAGGTCTTTCCCTAGTGGGTGAGACTTGTGATCGGTATCTTGTAGTGGACTAAGAGCCAATGGAAGTTTTCAACTGTACCAACAATGTAACAGCATATCATCTTAACGTATGATGTGTCACGAGGATGAACTTATTCGTCCTGAGTCCGCTGTCTGACATATGACAATTCCAGCATGCGCCGACATGCCTGTGACTCTAATTGGTTTGGCCAGACCAGCGAATGCGTTCACCTCACACTGAAATCTGCCAGGACTTCTGGGCACCGATAGGGAAGTTTCCCACGTTCTGATAATCAGACTGCCAGACTGCGTAGTTTATAAATCTTTACGGACGCATCAGAACATTATACACCATGTGATCAAAAGTACCCATACACTTGGCTGCAAATGACTTACAAGTTCGTGGCGCCCTCCATCGGTAATGCTGAATTTCAATATGGTGTTGGCCCATCCATAGCCTTGATGATAGCCTCCACTCTCGCTGGCATACGTTCAATGAGGTGCTGGAAGGGTTATTGGGGAATGGCAGCCCATTCTTCACCGAGTGCTGCACTGAGGAGAGGTGTCGATGTCGGTCGGTGAGGCCTGGCACGAAGTCGGCGTTCCAAAATATCCCAAAGGTGTTCTATAGGATTCAGGTCAGGACACTGTGCAGGCCAGTCCATTACAGGGATGTTATTGTCGTATAACCACTCCGTCACAGGCCGTCCGTTATGAACAGCTGCTCGATCGTGTTGAAAGATGCAACCGCCATCCCCGAATTGCTCTTCAACAGTGGGAAGCAAGAAGGTGCTTAAAACATTAATGTAGGCCCGTCCTGTGATAGTGCCACGCAAAACGGCGAGGGGTGCAGGCCGCCTCCTTGAAAAACACGACCACACTAATACCACCGCCACCGAATTTTACTGTTGCCACTAAACACGCTAGCACATGACGTTAACCGAGCATTCGCCATACCCACATCCTGCCATCGACGAGGTCGGCCTATACGCTTTTGGGCTGTACGTGTCCCTTCACGTTTCCACTTCACTATCACATCGGAACAGTGAACCTAGGGATGTTCAGGAGTGTGGAATTTTCGCGTACAGATGTATGCCCCATTCTGCTCTCACACGATGTCTAATGATTACTGAGGTCGGTGACGTGGAATAACTGGCAGTAGGTAGAAGCACACTGCACTTAATATGAAAAAAAACATGTTTTCGGGGGTGTCCGGATACTTTTGATCACATAGTGTAGCTGCCGCCGCGCACCGCTCCTAATCCCACAGCACGCCGTTTTCCGCTGCCACGTGAATCAAGGTGAAAGGATGAAATACTGCTGCTGTCCTGTTAAATGACATTCACAGCTCCTTGGTCTCAGGTGAAAAAAAGTGTGTAGTGAACTTAAGAGAATTCTTCCTCACAGAGGATTCAGGTAAACAAAATCAGATTGCGCTTTAAAAGAGATTAATTCAGCGGAGAATGTGTATAGCTTCCACTCCAATATATGCTTTGCCAGTCAAACACTATCTCTTTTCTGATTTGTGTTTGCCATCTTTTTGTGTTAGATTATCAGCTCGTTGTAGTTGTACATTAATAAAACTTGTCATTATTTTGTAAACTTAAAAACGCCACTGTTTTCATTGATACTCCCGTAACGATTCACCAAGTTTGTTTATTATGGTGGTACAACGGGAACACCAGCAATTTAAGCTTCAGTCTTATTACATTAGCCGGCCAGGGTGGCCGAGCGGTTCTAGGCACTACAGTCTGGAACCGCGTGACCCCTACGGTCGCAGGTTCGAATCCTGCCTCGAGCATGGATGTGTGTGATGTCCTTAGGTTAGTTAGGTTTAAGTAGTTCTAAGTTCTACGGGGCCGATGACCTCAGAAGTTAAATCCAATAGTGCTCAGAGTCATTATTAAATTACTTAATTTGATTATTAATTTAAGTTGTGAGACTGACCATAAGCATAGGCAAGAAAAGTGCTATGGATAAATTCACTAATTCATATATAGAAATTAAGGACTTAGCTCACGATTTGAAGGTTATTGAGAAGATAATACTTTTCTTTACGTAAAGATAATAAATTATCATCACTTAGACATATATCTGTGAGTAAAGCAAGCGACGGATTGCGTGTATAATGGGCAGTCAAACGAAAATCGAACACTGCGAAACCTCCCCTTAGAAAAATTTATGAATGAATGTGCTTCTAAACCCCTTACGTTACTTGATTTTCAAACAGTTGAGCACAACTGAACATACTCAGACATTTCTCTCTTTACTTATTCTGATCATCACTAAACTGACACACAATATTTTTAGCGCAACGCGATCTGACTTTCAACAATCCCTACAAAAGAATGGCCCTCACTAACAATAACCTATACCTTTCATGAATCACTTACCTCACAAAAATCTTCATTACTCGAACTACTGCAATACAGCGAGCGCCAATACTGTCAGCTAAATAAAAGATTCTAACTACTGAAATCACTAACTACTGATAGGCATAGTTAGCAAATGAAAGATTTTGATAGAGAACAAACAATGTATTTACCTTAATAGTGTTCAAATATCAGTTCATGACATCCAGTCTTACAAATTTACTCTCTGTGATGGACACACGTGCAGATCATCCGCTCTCAAAACTCCGCCATCTTACTCCCCACATCCACCACTGCTGGCGGCTCACCTCCAACTGCGCAACGCTATGCGCTGTTAACAGCCAACTGCCCAACACTACAATAGCAAATACCAACAATGCAAACCAGCCACAGACTGCACACAGCACAGTCAGTGATTTTCATACAGAGCGCTATGTGACGTTACCAACATAAAAACCTAAACAGCCTACTTACAACTGCTACACCGGGAACAAGGAATGGTTCATTTCAAAGTTAACCACCACACGCGTTAAGACATTTATCCCGCTGGGAGACGAGACGCTGAATTCCTGTTTCGTAGAAGGCGGTTGGCCGCTGTCGTATCCACAACCGCAGCCACTCATGCACTTCCTCGTCCGACTGAAACCGACGTCTATGCATGTCTTTCTTCAAGTCGCCAAAAATGTGAAAATTACACGCTGAAAGATATAGGCTGTATGGAGGATACTGCGTTGTTTCCCAAATCATAGAGCCTGAACAATCGGCAATGCGAGGATGGGCTCTATTGTGCAACAGGATGAATCCGTCTGACTGCATTACGACAAACGACAGAGCCAACATTAGAAACATCCCAATGTCTCCCGCCAAATGAAGCTAAAGCTCTTCACACAAGTTCCTGTAACGTCATGATGTCTTTCTTCCTCGACTGCAGGGAAATCTGCATGAAGCATACAACCACAATAGCACAATGAATGCGCAGCGCTAAGAAGAGGACGGAAGCATCCTGTTCCACAATAACGAGAGCCCCCACACTGCCAATAGGAAGAAGACTACACCTGAACGATTTGATTAGGAGGCAGTGCAACCTCCTCCGTATAGCCCGGATCTTTCACCGTCCGATTTTCACATCTTTTGCGACCTGAAGAAAGACATAGGTGGACTTCGGTGTCAGTCGGACGAGGAAGTGCAAGAGTGGGTGTGGTTGTGGATACGTCAGCGACCGACCACGTTCTACGAAACAAGAACTCATCGTTTCGTCTCGCAGTGGGATAAATGTCTTAATGTTTATGGTAATTACTTTTGAATGGAACGATTCCATGGTCCCACTGTGGCGGGTGTTCAGTTTTCATTTGACTGCCGCTAATATCTGATATGTAATTATTATTATATGCTTTAACTTGCCGTAAGTCTATTTTATAAATTTTGTAAAGTTACTTACCTACTTTATAAATTATCATTAGTATAGAAGTCAAACTTTCACTATTAACAGAGATACAAAACTCGGCGATAGGCTATCCCTGCCTTAAATTAACCATGCCAAATCCGTCAATAACCTTGCCAACCCTGCGCAGATGCGGGAAAGGTACAAGAACGAGAAAAGGATTAGCATGTGGATGTTGTTTGAAGGAACAGAAACAGTCGCTACATTCAGTTTTCTGCCATAAAATTGGAATATTGGTTTATCTGAACGGCGTTATGTGGGTGTGTGGCCGGCCAGAGTCGCCGAGCGGTTCTAGGCGCTACAGGCTGGAAACGCGCGACCGCTACGGTTGCAGGTTCGAATCCTGCCTCGGGCATGGATGTGTGTGATGTCCTTAGGTTAGTTAGGTTTAAGTAGTTCTAAGTTCTAAGGGACTGATGACCTGAGAAGTTAAGTCCCATAGTGCTCAGAGCCATTTGAACCATTTGTGTGTGTGTGTGTGTGTGTTTACATGTCGCACACTATTTTCGCATATGTTATCGCTCTTATTACGGCGCTATTGCAACGAGTATGGAGAAAGGTAGTAGATGTCAAACGCATCCGTGTCAGTTGACATGGTGATACGTCTTTTTTGTTTTTGAATTTTTCCTTTTTCTATCTCATTAAGCAGTGTGGCAAGAGAATATAAAGAGTTAAGTTCAACCAAAGTAAACATTCGAGATTTATAAAAACTATAAAGAAATTTTAGGGTGAATTTTGTTTCAGTATTGCCTATTGAAACCTGTGCTAATGGCTGTGGTACGTACACTGGAAATTAACGTTATGTTTGCCTTCAGTTTCGTAATTTGTACAGTTTGAAACGTCCCCTTAGAAAAATTTATTCAAGACTGTGCTTAAACTGACACACAATAGTTTTTAGCGCAACGCAATCTGACTTTCAAAAATCCGTACGAAAGAATGGCCCTGACTAACATTAACCTATATGTTTCACAAATCACTTACCTCACAAAAATCTTCGTTACTCGAACTACTGCAATACAGCGAGCACCACTACTGCCAGCTAAATAAAAGATTCAAACTACTGAAGGCACTAACTACTGATAGGCATAGTTAGCGAATGAAAGATTTTAATAGAGAACAAACAATGTATTTACCTTAATAGTCATAATATATATATATATATATATATATATATATATATATATATATCAGTTCATGACACCAATTCTTACAAATTTCAAAACTCCGCCATCTCTCCCCCCACGTCCACCACTGCTGGCGGCTCACCTCCAACTGCGCAACGCTACGCGCTGTTAGCATCCAGCTGCCGCTGCCCAACACTACAATGGCAGACAACAATGCAGACTAAACACAGACTGCACACGGCACAGCCAGTGATTTTTTCATACCGAGCGCTATGTGGCGTTACCAATAAGAAAACCTAAACAGCCTACTTACAAGTTACACAACGTATTTCGTTCTCTGAGATCTGTCACCAGGTCTACATTTTATCTGATGCATTCTGTAGCTGTTTGTCGAGCGCCGCGGCGGTAGTCTGTTAGTAATGAGTGTTACATGGCTCGCTGTGGATTGTGTTGTAGTATAATGCATTTCTTCGCGCCAGCGCCAAACACTTACCTTTAGTCGATCATTAGACACAGGGTGCATGAAGCAGAGCTGAAAACGGATAATCGAGGCTCGAAACATATAGTGTTAGTTTACGAAGTGGGTTAAGTTATGTGAATGGGAACCTTTATATAATTTGCAACCGTTGCTTCCTGCCGATGTAAGTATCAACTGGAGATTCAGACCATCTTTTTTTTATTGCGAAAACAATCTCTAAAACCAGTTAAAAAAGCAGATAGTGGCTACACCTGTGACGTTCATTATCGGAGTCAACTACACTTGAGAGCCCAAGCCACTGGTACACCTGCCTAATATCGCGTAGGGCCCACGCGAGCAAGAAGAAGTGCCGCAAAACTACCTGGTATGGATTAGACTAATGTGTGAAGTAGTGCTGAAGGGAACTGACATCATGAATAGTGCAGGGCCGTCCATAAATTCGAAAGGGTACGAAGGGGTGAAATTCTCTTCTGAACAGGACGTTGAAAGGCACCCCAGATATGCTCAGTAATGTTCATGTCTGGGGAGTTTCGTGGCCAACGGAAGTGTTCAAACTCAGAAGAGTCCTCTTGGAGTCACTCTGTAACAATTCGGGACGTGTGGTATATCGCATTGTCGTGCTCGAATTGTCCAATTCCGTCGGAATGCACAATGGACATGAATGGATGCAAGTGATCACATAGGATGCTTACGTACGTGTCACCTGTCAGAGTCGTATCTAGACGTATTAGCAGTCCAATATCACTCCAACTGCACACACCTCACACCATTATAGAGCCTCCACCAGCTTGAATAGTCCCCCGCTGACATGCAGGATCCATGGGTTCATGAGGTTGTCTTCATACTGGTACACGTCCGTCAGCTCGATACAATTTAAAACGCGACTCGTCCGACCAGGCAACATGTTTCCAATCATTAACAGTCCAGTGCCGGTGTAGACGGGCCCAAGTGAGGTGTAAAGCTTTGTGTCGTGCGGTCATCTAGAATACACGAGTGGGCGTTCGGTTCAGAAAGCCAATATCGATGATGTTTCGTTGAATGGTTCGCACGCTGACACTTGTAATGGCCCAGCACTGAAATCGGCAGAAATTTTCCGAAGGGTTGCACTTCCGTCACGTTGAACGATTCTCTTCGGTCATCGCTGGTCCCGTTCTTGCAGGCTGGCCGCAGCGATGTCGGAGATTTGATGTTTTATCAGATTCCTGATATTCACGGTACACTAGTGAAATGGTCGTACGGGGAAAATCCCCACTTCATCGGTACCTCGGAGATACAGTGTCCCATCGCTCGTGTGCCGACTATAACACCACGTTCACATTCACTTAAATCTTGATAACCTGCCATTGTAGCAACGATAACTGATCTAACAACTGCGCCAGACACTTTTTGTCTTATATGGGCTTTGCCGACCGCAGCACTGTATTTTGCCTGTTTACATATCTCTGTATCTGAAAACGCAACTGCCCGCATCTCGTGGTCGTGCGGTAGCGTTCTCGCTTCCCACGCCCGGGTTACCCGGTTCGATTCCCGGCGGGGTCAGTGATTTTCTCTGCCTCGTGATGGCTGGGTGTTGTGTGATGTTCTTAGGTTAGTTAGGTTTAAGTAGTTCTAAGTTCTAGGGGACTGATGACCATAGATGTTAAGTCCCATAGTGCTCAGAGCCATTTGAACCATTGTCTCTTTTTTTTTTTTTTTTTTTTTTTTTTTTTTTTTTTTTTTTTTTTTTTGAAAACGCAACTACGACTGACTTCTAGCCATAAAATTTTACTTGGGAATTAGTTTGCCTTTTCTCACTGTTTGGTCAACAGACCTACATCCTTGATTTGCATGAATTTTGTCTTCTATCAGATGGACTGTTGTGGATATTCTTGAATTCATTATTGTTTCAGTGGCTGGTAAGTTTCTGTAGCTAATGATTCCAGTAAAGAGGTAAAATGTACAAGTGTACCAAGGAATACATGTTCTCTTTCTGGAAGACTCCGGCAAAGCCTCAGGACTGCTGAGGCTCCTATTACTTGTTTTAACTGTTGGTCGGTTGCCCCTGGGAACGTTATAAAAATGTGGCAAATAATGCCATTTTGCAACAATCACTACAAGAAATGTATTGGAAATTAGTGAAAATAAACACCACTGATGCCTAGAAACCAGCGCTGAAAAATGTTGCATTACAGTCGACACTACTATTTTGTAACTGTAATTAATGAAACATACAGTACTACCAAAACTTATTACACAGTAAAGCCATACAAACAGCACTGAAACACACTTCCTTCAATATTTACATATCTCCTACATCTACATACATACTCCGCGATCATACGGTGCGTGGCGGAGGGTACCTCGTACCACAACTAGCATCTTCTCTCCTTCTTCCACTCCCAAACAGAACGAGGGAAAAATGACTGCCTATATGCCTCTGTACGAGCCCTAATCACTCTTATCTTATGTTTGTGGTCTTTCCGCGAAATGTAAGTTGGCGGTAGTAAAATTGTACTGCAGTCAGCCTCAAATGCTGGTTCTCTAAATTTCCTCAGTAACGATTCAGAAAAAGAACGCCTTCTTTCCTCCAGAGACTCCCACCCGAGCTCCTGAAGCATTTCCGTAACACTCGCGTGATGATCAAACCTACCAATAAGAAATCTAGCAGCCCGCCTCTGAATTGCTTCTATGTCCTCCCTCAATCCGACCTGATAGGGATCCCAAACGCTCGAGCAGTACTCAAGAATAGGTAGTATTAGTGTTTTATAAGCGGTCTCCTTTACAGATGAACCACATCTTCCCAAAATTTTCAGAAAATAAGTGTCGAAAAATACACAATAATGCAGAAGTACTCACCTGCCGTGGTAACTCGTCAGAAACAAAGGTATTACCTGGCGACACCTGACCATAGTGACAGTTTCTGCCGCCAGATGACTGCACCATACTGTCCATTCAAATGGACTATAGGTGTTACATGGAAAATGCAGAATCTTTGAGAACAAGACAGAAAACTCGACGTGAGTTATAATGGACATCAGGTCTCAGGTAGATATCTAATAAGCTATAAGTACATTTCGGCACTGCACTGATATCATTTTATGTCAGTGAATTTTTCTATGATTTCGTCTCCATAACCATTTCATGTCAGTGAAACTGGTTGGGGAAACCTCTTAGTCTAATATTTTGAGTAACATGCTGCAGCGCAGAAGACATCTCTAATTTACTGTCAAGCCTCCAAGACGAGAACCAATAGCAATCTGTTCCTGTTGACGTTTTTACTTTCTTGCCAGGAAACCCACGCACAGCTACTGTACCGTGCGTACGGCCCGGCTCACGCGGCGGCTTTCTAACGGCCGGCAGCGCAAGGGACACGGCTCAACAATTGACGGGGGCCTTGCGCGCTTCCTGTGTGACGTCACGGCGGGCAGCTGCTGCTGCCGCATTATTGACGTCATACAATTAGTGGTTTCGATTGTATCGGCGTCCGGCCCGTCGCGCTTGCCTTGTCGCGCCGACCAGACAACGGCCTCATTAATAAAGCGCGCGAGCGCCAATTATCATATGCACGCTGCCCGCCAGTTGCGCGAGAAACGCTATCCTTTCTTGCGCCTACTTCTCTCCCCTCGCTGCATTTCTTTGAATCTCCTCAATGTCTGCGAATACCGAATGCGGAAGGGGGAGCGAGTGAGTCGTTTCTACGATTAATTAATAATACGGAAACCATTACGTCTCATTTCGACAACAATCGGGTGGACATCAGGAGAAGTGGGGAGGGGGCAGAGAGAGAGAATCGAGTCATTGGTAGGAATCGAGACGGCGATGGCCGGGTGATAGCGTTCGTGTAATTATCGCGAGGATATTAGCAATTAGCCGTGTGCGCTCGTTATGCTTGGGGAGTGTTCCCAGAGCGGGCTATTGTTAGAGCCTCGGCTGACCGGCAGCAGACGGGAAATCGTCTTCCTGTGGGTATTTAATTAGGAAACTTTCTGCGGCAGACGGCGCGCTATCGTCGAGCGGCATCTGATGCATCAGTTTCCACCCTAGTAGTTAGCACCCGGCGCGTGAAACCAAAGTACTTTTCCATTACTCGTATCTCCTCGAACAGGGACCCACTCGTCTTCAGAGAGCACTGGCCGTGTACGTTCAATGCAATCTCCGGTAATGACGTCACAGGAAACAGTGAGGCGACAAATATCATGGGCTAGTGATATGCCCCCCCCCCCCCCAATGAACCATGGACCTTGCCGTTGGTGGGGAGGCATGTAGAGAGCTAGAGAGCTTCATGGAGAGCATTAGGCAACGACTTACAAGAATGGGGGGAAAGAAATACAGCAGAAGAAGAATGGGTAGCTTTGAGAGATGAAATAGTGAAGGTAGCAGAGGATCAAGTAGGTAAAAAGACGACGGTTAGTAGAAATCCTTGAGTAACAGAAGAAATAATGAATTTAATTGATGAAACGAGAAAATATGAAAATGCAGTAAATGAAGCAGGCAAAAAGGAATACAATTGTCTCAAAAATGATATCGACAGAAAGTGCAAAATGGCTAAGCAGGGATGGCTAGAGGACAAATGTAAGGATGTAGAGGCTTATCTCACTAGGCGTAAGATAGATACTGCCTACAGGAAAAATAAAGAGACCTTTGAAGAAAAGAGAACCACTTGTATGAATACCAAGAGCTCAGATGGAAACCCAGTTCTAAGCAAAGAGGGGAAAGCAGAAAGGTGGAAGGAGTATATAGAGGGTCTATACAAGGGCAATGTTCTTGAGGACAATATTATAGAAATGGAAGAGAATGTAGATGAAGATGAAGTAGGAGATATGATACTGCGTGGAGAGTTTGACAGAGCACTGAAAGACCTAAGTCGAAACAAGGCCCTGGGAGTAGACAACATTCCATTAGAAATACTGACAGCCTTGGGAGAGCCAGTTCTGACAAAACTCTACCACCTGGTGAGCAAGATGTATGAGGCAGACGAAATACCCTCAGACTTCAAGAAGAATATAATAATTTCAATCCCAAAGAAAGCAGGTGTTGACAGATGTGAAAATTACCGAAATATCAGTTTAATAAGCCACAGCTGCAAAATACTAACGCGAATTCCTTACAGACGAATGGAAAAACTGGCAGAAGCCGTTCTCTGGGAAGATCAGTTTGGATTCCGTAGAAATGATGGAACACGTGAGGCAATACTGACGCTACGACTTATCTTAGAATACAGATTAAGGAAAGGCAAACCTAAGTTTCTAGCATTTGTAGACTTAGAGAAAGCTTTTGATAATGTTGACTGGAATACTCTCTTTCAAATTCTGAAGGTGGCAGGGGTAAAATACAGAGAGCAAAAGGATATTTACAATTTGTACAGAAACCAGATGGCAGTTATAAGAGTCGAGGGACATGAAAGGGAAGCAGTGGTTGGGAAGGGAGTGAGACAGGGTTGTAGCATATCCCAGATGTTATTCAATCTGTATATTGAGCAAGCTGTAAAGGAAACAAAAGAAAAATTCGGAGTAGGTATTAAAATCTATGGAGAAGAAATAAAAATTTTGAGGTTCGCCGATGACATTGTAATTCTGTCAGAGACAGCAAAGGACTTGGAAGAGCAGTTGAACGGAACGTACAGTGTCTTGAAAGGGGGGTATAAGATGAACATCAACAACAGCAAAACGAGGATAATGGAATGTAGTCGAATTAAGTCGGGTGACGCTGAGGGAATTAGATTAGGAAATGAGACACTTAAAGTAGTAAAGGTGCTTTGCTATTTGGGGAGCAAGATAACTAATAATGATCGAAGTAGAGAAGATATAAAATGTAGACTGGCAATGGCAAGGAAAGAGTTTCTGAAGAAGAGAAATTTATTAACATCGAGTATAGATATAAATGTCAGGAAGTCGTTTCTGAAAGTATTTGTATGGAGTGTAGCCACGTATGGAAGTGAAACACGGGCGATAAATAGTTTAGACAAGAGCAGAATAGAAGGGAGAATAGAAGAAGGGATCGTTTGGTAGAGCACTTTCTGTGGCATCAAGGGATCACCAATTTTGTTTTGGAGGGCAGAGTGGAGGGTGAAAATGGTAGAGGGAGACAAAATTTCAGGCATTACCTCTCACCACCGACAACGCCGTGGCTTGAATTAACTTCCAAGATCAGCGGCATTTTCAGAGAGTTCTCATTGATACCAGACAAGCAACACTGCTTGAAATAACCGCGGAAATAAATGTGGAACCTACTCGAATACATCCTTAGGGCAATGCAGGGAAATTTGGCGTTAATGGGCTATGGCCGCAGACGACTGAGTCGAGTGCCTTTGCCAACAGCACGTCGTGGCCTGCAGCGCCGCTCGTGGGCTCGTGACCAATATCGGTAGGATACTAGACGACTGGAAAATCCTGGCCTGGTCAGAAGAGCTCCGATTGCAGTTGGTAGGAGTGTGTCGCAGACCCCACGAAGCCATGGACCCAAGTTGTCAACAAGGCACTGTGTGAGCTTATGGTGGCTCGATATTGGTACAGGCTGCGCCTACATAGTATGGACTGGGTCCTCTGGTCCAACTAAACTTATCGAGACCATACGCAGCCATTCATGGAATACATGTTCCCAAACGACAGTGGAATTTTTATGCATGACAGTTAAAGCTCTTTACATAGATAAGTCAGGCAGCAGTTAGAGTTGACGGTAAACTGAGTTCATGGTTCAGAGTAGTTTCAGGGTAAGAACAGCCTGCAACATGTCTCCACTGTTTTTCATATTATTTATGGATAATATGTTGAAAACAATAGACTGGCTGGTTGAGATTAAGATATGTGCACACAAAATAAGCAGTCTCGCATATGCGGATGACTTAGTTGTGATGGCAGATTCGATTGAAAGTTTGCAAAGTAATATTTCAGAGCTAGATCACAAATGTAAGCACTATGGTATGAAGAGTAATATCTCCAAAACGAAAGTAATGTCAGTGGGAAAGAGATATAAACGGATTGAGTGCCAAATAGGACGAACAAAGTTATAACAGGTGGACAGTTTCTAGTACTTAGGATGCATATTCTCACAGGATGGCAACGTAGTGAAAGAACTGGAAGCGAGGTGTAGCAAAGTTAATGCAGTGAGCGCTCAGCTACGATCTAATCTCTTCTGCAAGAAGGAAGTCAGTAGCAAGTTATCTGAGCGCCGTTCAATCTTTCGACCAACTTTGTTGTATGGGAGCGAAAGCTGGGCGGATATAGGTTACCTTATCAATAAGGTTGAAGTTACGGATATGAAAGAAGCTAGGATGATTGCAGGTACTAGTAGATGGGAACAATGGCAGGAGGGTGTTCACAATGAGGAAATCAAAGAAAAACTGGGAATGAACTCCATAGATGCAGCGGTCAGGGCGAACAGGTTTAGATGGTGGGATCATGTTACACGCACGGGAGAAGCAAGGTTACCCAAGAGACTCATGGGTTCAGCAGTAGAGGGTAGGAGGAGTCGGGGTAGACCAAGGAGAAGGTACCTGGATTCGGTTAAGAATGATTTGAAGTAATAGGCTTAACATCAGAAAAGGCACCAATGTTGTCACTGAAAAGGGGATCATGGAGGAATTTTATAATGGGGACTATGCTCCAGACTGAACGCGGAAAGGCATAATCAGGCTTAAACGATGATGATGATGATAATGATGATGATGATGATGACAATGTGCCACGTCACCACGTCACAGTTGTTCGTGATTGGTTTGAAGAACATGCTGGGTAGTTCGAGCAAATGATGTGGCCACCCATATCGCCCGACATGAATTCCGTTGAACATTCATGAGACATAATCGAGAGGTCAGTTCGTGCATAGAACCCTGCACAGGCAACACTTCCTCAGTTGTGGACGACTGTAGATGCATCGTGACTCGATATATCTGCAGAGGACTTACAACGACTTGTTGAATCCATGCCAAGTCGAGTTGCTTCAGTACGCCGGTCAAAAGGAGGTCCGACATGATATTAGGAAGTACCCAGGACCTTTGCCAAAAAAATGGCTCCGAGCACTATGGGACTTAACATCGGAGGTCATCAGTCCCCTAGAACTTAGAACTACTTAAACCTGACTAACCTAACAGCATCACACAAATCCATGCCCGAGGCAGGACCCGAACCGGCGACCGTAGCAGTCGCACGGTTCCAGACTGAAGCGCCTATAACCGCTCGTCCACAGCGGCCGGCTGACTTTTGTCACCTGAGTGTACGTTGTGCAGTTTGCATCTCCATTCCGGGTGTTTTCTCTAGAAGAGAAGGCACAGCTACGCTTAGAGGTTGTGTTAGAGTGGTTGAAGTTAGTTCACGGTGTTGTTCATTCATGGGTCAAAATTTTTTACAGGAAGGTGAAGTCATAACTCACTCAGGTTAAACAAGTCTAGCAGCTAGTAAGGATCTACACGCGGTACTCAGACAAATCTCACTCTCGCATCTCCCTACCATACAGTGACACTTTTGATGTCGTTCCACGTTATATATCTCCGAGAATACACTTCTAGATATCTGAGATGGTCGATTTATTGCAGTGAATGATTGCCGATAGAGCAGTACACCATTACTGGATTTCTCTCTCTCTCTCCAATGCCTGTTTATTTACGTTCCTGGACCATGGTTAGTCTTTGCACCGTGCTCTAATAGGAATCATCCCATCATCAACGACACCTGATAATACTCTAATAGACGCAATGGCGTTGTGTGCTCTTACACTGCCCTGCTTGAAATAACTGTAGATCTTTTCCTCAGCCGGCCGTTGTGGCCGAACGGTTCTAGGCGCTTCAGTCCAGAACCGCGCTGCTGCTACGGTTTCTGGTTCGAATCCTGCCTCGGGCAGGGATGTGTGTAATGTCATTGGGCTAGTCTAGGGGACTTATGAGCTCAGATGTTAAGTATCATAGTGCTCAGAGCAGTTTTCTTTTTCTCAGCTGTCAAGTCTAGGAAACACTGGTTACAGTACGTTTTTTTAGAAACTAGCAGAAGCTGTGGTTTGGCAGAAAAGACTGTTCGAATAATTGGTGTTGCGTTTATTTCACACAACTCGCCAGTTTTTACAACTTGTACAAGCTTACCAAGTAGGATTTTCATACCAGATAGCTATAATTGCAGTGCAGATATATACGGAGGTCCGGTGTGGACAGTAATTATCGTATGGTAGCACAAGTTGGTAGATATGTTAAAGTGTTAATGCAGAAGCTATTCACGCTGCAAAAATATTAGTTTCACTTTCGGCAGAGCACACATTGGCGGAGGATGGCACGGAAGCCGGTCGATACTGAACGGGGCGAGAGGGCCAGTAGATGGAACTGTAGATTTTACTGCGAAGGAGATTTATTGTGCAGTTCATCGTTTCTCTCACATCTGCGGTTGGACCTGAGAGAGCCCATTTCCCTTAGGTTGAGTGCCATGGAGTATATAAGAAAGTGTAGGGATGCTTTGCTGGTTTATTCCTCAGGCCCCTGACGTGCAGAGAAGATATTTACAAGAAGAGCTCATAACCCCTTTAACAGAACAACACACATACGTGGGAGCTGTGTTGCCGCTCTAGGTAATGGCGTTCCGTATTGCCGCTGATTGCCCAGTGTCAAGAGATTTATTCACTGAGATGAGACATTCACTCTGCAGCGGAGTGTGCGCTGATATGAAACTGCCTGGCAGATTAAAACTGTGTGCCCGACCGAGACTCGAACTCGGGACCTTTGCCTTTCGCGGGCAAGTGCTCTACCAACTGAGCTACCGAAGCACGACTCACGCCCGCTACTCACAGATTTACTTCTGCCAGTATCTCGTCTCCTACCTTCCAAACTTTACAGAAGCTCTTCTGCGAACCTTGCAGAACTAGCACTCCTGAAAGAAAGGATACAGCGGAGACATGGCTTAGCCACAGCCTGGGGGATGTTTCCAGAATGAGATTTTCACTCTGCAGCGGAGTGTGCGCTGATGTGAAACTTCCTGGCAGATTAAAACTGTGTGCCCGACCGAGACTCGAACTCGGGATCTTTGCCTTTCGCGGGCAAGTCCTGTACCAACTTAGTGACTGCAGGTATATGCAAAGTGGTTTTCTCATCAGTGCGTTTTGATGTTTTTCTGTGTTACAGTACTCTAGGTATACATCATCCTGAGTATTAAGTGGTCTGCAATCTCCTGTGTGGCTCGATATGAATTTTATTGTTGTTTCAGCCAAGTTAGTGTGTGTTATTGTACGGTAAATTGCTCGCAAATCTCGGTGTGCATCATAGTGTAAACACTTACGCCTGTTTCACACGTATGCGGTTCCATTCGGTTCGGTTCGTTTTCGGTTCCTTTTCGGTCACCGACAAGTGTGAAATGGTGCTTCGGTTTCTATTCGGTACCTAATAGAAACAGTACAGCACCGAATACTCCCTGCACCCGAATAGGTTTCATCAGGATTCTATAAGCTTAGAACTCGCGTCCAAGGAACAGGAAGAAATCAAGGCGCTCACACACGAACGGTTCAGTTTCTGTTTGAACCTGATAGCGAATGGATGTACTTAAAATTATCTCTTATTATCATTTTTTAACGTTTTGTCGCAGTCTTTCTGATAGAGTTAGCGATTTACCAGATGTTAATGCAGATCAGCTGATTCCTGAAGTGCAATCTAAACCAGGGCTATGGGACAAAACTTGTGAAAAATATAAGGATAAATTTAAGACGCAGGAAGCATGGAAAGAGGTTTGTGTTGAAATTTATAACGACTTAATGAATCTGGCGTCTCTAAAAATATAGGATTGGGTAAGTAATGAATTCATTTTTGTCGAATAAGACACTTAGTACATTATGGCAGTTGGTAAACTCACGGTGAATCAGAGAACATTTAAAAGGAAATGATTTGAAAATTAAGAATATAACCAGTGACATTTATTTAAAATACATATCAAACTATAATACAGTACACCTTTTTTGTCATAAGTATTAAGGTAAATCAGATTTTAGAAAATTACCAACTCACTGAACCCACTTCAGTAATGTAGTAACCTTTCAACACATCTCATACTTTTTTGTTAACATAGTTGCCTGATTTCTCCTCGTTTCACCCGAGGGGACATCTTCAAAATCCGAGATGGACAACGTGTTTTCCATTTCGGTCTCGTACGAAAGTGTGCAGAACTACACAAGCTTTCACTATGTCCGTAGCATAGTCAGAATCCAAGTTAATTGTTCAGTGGAAGATCCTCCATTTGTTGCTAAGTATTCCATAAGTGCATTCCACGTACCTGCGAGCTCTGCACACACGATAGTTGTAGATCCTTTTCTCTAACGTCAAACTGTTTGTATGAGGAGGTGCTTATGTAAGCCAAAAGCATCATCCCCAATGAGGTAGTGAGGAATTTTTGGGTTATTTGTTCCTGGAAGACACTTGTCCTCAGGTAAGTCTATGGTGCCCTTAATGATAGATCTCCACAGTTGACAGTTTTGAAAAATGTTAGAGCCGCAGTCCTTCCCATATGCTCCAACATTAGCATAAACGAATTGGTATTCTGCATCAGCTCCTGCCATCAGAACTATAGACGAACATCCATTATCGTTGATATGCATCGAGTAGAGAGGGTGGACGATCCTTGTGTTTCCCATCAACGACGCCCAAGCAGTTCGGGAAATTAGCGATAGTTTCAAATTTCTGGGCAATTGATTCCCATTTCTTCTTATCTGGAGCAGGAATGCATTCCAATCGTAATACCGTCCAGATTGCACAACAAACCTCTCTGACGATCTTGCATATAGCTGAAATCCCCAGGAGATACGTGTAATGCAAATCTGAGAAAGTGCAACCACTTGCCAAATACCTAAAACAGAAAAGAAAAACCACTAGATTAAAATTATTTAAAATATTGTAACGCAAGTTGATATATAAAACCACGAACGGGAGATTGACAGGTCTTTTGATTAAAGAAATAATTATTTTTTTTCAGATAAACACGTTCTGAAGAAGTGGACGCAAGTGAGAGACTCGTACCGAAAATCAATTAGCAAAACTAGGGAGAAATCGGGAGCAGGGGCGTCAAAAGCAAAAGCCTACGTTTATGCATCTCAGTTGCAGTTCCTGAACAAAATATTTAAAGAAAGAGGAACAGTGGACACTTTCCCAGAAAATATTGATGATAATGATGGTGGTGTTGCGGATGTAACTGTTGAAAATGATGAGAATCCTATACAGTCAGTTCCAAGCGTAGCACGTAATGCTGCAGCAGCTGAAAAACCTGAAATGTTTTTCGAAAAAACTGCATGAAACAAACTAAAAATGGATTCTGTTGAACTGGAAATGATTGCAGTCCTGAAAGAAACACCAAATCGGCACATTTCGTTTTTTAAAGGATTACTCCCTTCTCTTGATGATTTCGACAAATTTTACATTCGATGAATTTTCAAATAGAGGTGCTGCAAGTTGTAAAGAAAATCAGGAGCCGGAAGCATCCTCTTCCGTCTACATCCGGTACACCACAAGCCTCTCCATCTAGAACTCCAGCGATGTCCTCTTTATCTGCTACCCCACCGATGGTCCCTAATCAATACATACAGTCAGCCAAATCCGCAGAACATTACATCAACCTACCTAAAGCCAATTCATTCACAGGTGTCCGCTGTTCAGTTCTACGAGAACTCACACAACCTTGGCCTGAACTGTCGTCACAGTTCTTCTTCCGATGACAGTTCAGAATATGCGTTCCACAATTTGTAAAACATCATTTAACTCCGCTTTTCCTTGTGTTTGCCCTTATGTGTTATTTGTAAACTTACGTTATTTCAGTTTTATATCAAAATCTAACTAAAAAAGAGACTCTTTCAAAAAAGTGTATTAATTGTACTGTCTTACCTCAAAGTTACGACCAGCATCTGAATTGTCTGAATACATTCCCTCATAAATGCATCTTGGCATTGAAGACGGTCCTTTAGTTGCACATGTAATTCATCAAATGATTTCATTGACACCCTGAAGTAATTAAAAAAATTTTCTTCGTGCTCTCGCAGCTTCGGGAAAATGGTGTAGAATGCTCCAAATTTCTGACGTAAAGTAAAGAGAGAGTGCTCCCAGTGAATCCTACCATTCCTCCGTTTTTTTAAATTCTTTTATAGAGAAACAACATGGCAACAATTTGGCTTCTCTCCATGATCACTACTGAGCCAGTGTAGGAAGAAAACACAAAACCTAATATGAACCATGTGAGAATCGTGTATGTGTGGAAGGGTTTCGTTTGTTTTCGGTTGCAACTGAAAACGAATCGAACCGAACCGACCGAATGGAACCGCATACGTGTGAAACAGGCCTCGCACAGACAACTTCACCTCTGTGCTTACTGTTATTCTGCTGTTTGCACGTACCAGCGCTTCAGTACATTTAATATTCTCTTCTGCACCGCTTCTTAGCAATGTATGGCTACAACTCAACAATTATTATTATGACAATGATCTCTTGTTTAGTCCAGCAAACTGAAGTATATAGCGAGCCTGTGCCGTTTACGATCAAAAACGTCCAAGTCTGTTAACCTAGTTGGCCAGTTTTCTCGTTTTTTTAGGTAGACAGACTCTCTAGAGCTCCAAAACGTTACCAGTGGAAGTCTTTGTGCAGTCCACTCACCTGAGATGGAGGAGTGTACACTACGTTTAATTGATCAAAAGCTATTCAGTAGCACAATTCGAACCACACAGCTGACTGCACAGTAAATAATGCTCAGACTGGTGTGTACCTAGGGAGAAAAAAATATTTGTGCAGGATAACTTGACCCCTGCACAGAAACACATTCTCGTTCTTAGCACTGGGCAGTTACACCAATCCTTCCCTAAGGGGCGGATGGTCAGTTTGCTGTCACCCGCTGAGCTGTGTGGTGCATCCATTTCGAACGGAACGTTCTCTCACTTCTTCAGCGCAGCCGGTGGTCGACACGCTGTTCCAGCGCACACACGCCAGTTGCTCTGCCGTGTTTACAAACGAGTTTTAAAAAAAACTATGTCGTAAAAAAAATGATTAACGCTCATCTAACAGCATCATTGTAAGATACTGAATGAAGTTCGAATAGTTTGCAATGAAATTGAAACGCCCCTTAGAAAAATTATATACAACTGTGCTTAAACTGACACACAATATTTTTAGCGCAACGCAATCTGACTTCCAAAAAGCTACTGCAATACAGCGAGCGCCACTACTGCCAGCTAAATAAAAGATTCAAACTACTGAAGGCACTAACTACTGATAGGTATAGTTAGCAAATGAAAGATTTTAATACAGAACAGACAATGTATTTACCTTAATAGTCATAATATATATGATAGCTCATGATACCAATTCTTACAAATTTCAAAACTCCGCCATCTCTCCCCACGTCCACCACTGCTGGCGGCTCACCTCCAACTGCGCAACGCTACGCGCTGTTAGCATCCAGCTGTCGCTGCCCAACACTACAATGGCGAGTATTACAACAATGCCAACCAGCCACAGACTGCACACGGCACAGCCAGTGATTTTCATACAGAGTGCTACGTGGCGGCGGCGTTACCAATAAAAAAAAACCTAAACAGCCTACTTACAAAATATGGGCCACTATGAGTTTGAATTTGGTGCATGTTAGGTCGTACGTGGCTGCATATAAAATGTAGCTAACATACTAAATTTGTCCTTGAACTTGAGACGAGAAGTGTACCTATCCTGAGAGTCGAAAATATGAACTGCACGTAATGCTCTCACTTGTGCTCATTCACCTAACTGATAGAGTGAAAATGAAATATTACCAACATAAACGGTTTGAGATACCTAAATTAATTTTTTACAAGTGATCCTATGAAGTGTAGAGGATTTTTCTGTGTATTTACCGGTAACATATGAAGCTTTATTATCTAATGTGACGTACAGATGTTTTCAATGAAATATTATAACTATTGTAAGGGCCATTGACAGCTGTTGAAATGAGAATTATTGTGGATTTGCAAGAAAAAAAGCGAAGAAAATACGCGTTTGTTTTTACGCCAAATATTAGCTTTTGATAAACAGTTCACCTGGCTTGTTGTGACTTGCTTGTTTAATAATCGACTGTTTCAAGGTTCTGCCGTAACTGCATCTTATTGTGTAAACCATTATTTTTTAATAATAATTTCTGCTTGTGAGTTACTTCAGGCGCTGAACTTAACCACCCCTACCGTGCAGTGGTCGCCCACAGTGGATCCACTGCTTCTCTCCAGTCCTTCTACTACGCCGTCTGAGCTGGCATGGGGCAAATTACTTTGTGTGAACGCTACTATGATACAGGAAATCCCGCCCGGCTAGCCGAGCGGTCTAACACGCTGCTTCCCGAGAGGGAAGGCGTGTCGATGTCCGGTGTGCCGGCCAGCCTGTGGATGGTTGTTGAGGCGGTTTTCCATCTACCTCGGCGAATGCGGACTGGTTCCTCTTATTCCCTCAGTGACACTGTGCTGGCAATTGCTGCTCAAACACCGTTCCCACGTACGCGCACACCGTAAGTACTCTACCATGCAAGCACTTGGGGCTACACTCGTCCGTTATGAGACGTTCCCAGGGGGTCCGCTGGGGGCCGAACCGCGCATTAACCCTTGGTTTGGTCTGGGGCGGCGGTGGGGTGGGTGGACTGCTGTGGCTTGTTGCGGGGTTGTGAACCACCGAGGACTCAGGCGGGTCCAATCCTCTCCGTCGTTTCTAGGTCCCCAGTTTAATACATAGATGATACAGGAGGGCATCAAAACGCTCTGTTGACCTGCTGAGCACCGTGCCACCTCGCTAAACATTCAACAATTGCTTTCCAACATCCTGTAACTGTACCAACTTTGTTGTCGGTGAAACGAGAACAGAGTCAACCACTAAACATCGAAATCCCTCTGCGGCGCTTTACAGTGGGTGCTGTTGTTTCCCAGCGACGGAGCCGATTCGCTCCGGCAGCGCTGACGTCGCGTGTTAATGACGTCGCGCTGGCGGCCCGGCTACTTCCGTGTCGTCACAGCGCGGTCCGCAGGGGAGGGCAAAACACCCGGAGGCAGCGCGGCGCTAACTGTAGACGCGACAGCGGAAGGAGAGCGCCGTTAATCACTGTGGCTAATTACTGTCCGCGACACGGCGCGACTCGAATAATTGGGAAATATGCCGGCCAGATACGGATCTGCGCCGAGCTCGCCCGCGCGCCCTCTCAGACGCAGACGCGCTCACGCACCGCACAGTCCACCCCCTCGCGCCGCACCCCCAACCCCTGCCACCCGATAGCCGGCTTTACGTGAGCCGCGGCGGACGGACCAGCCACGCACATAAAAAAGATATATCTCATTAAAGTAATTACTCCGCGTAAAAGTACCGAACAGTGTCGCTGTACCTGTGGGCTGCGGTGGGGTGGGGTGGGGTCGCAGGGGCTTCATTACGTAAATGTTCCCTTGGCGGGCGACGGAAAGGCCGCCACAGGCGTCGACGTCTCGTCGCTTCCATTTGGTGTTTAGTGGGCTCAGGGGTGGGGCGGGTTGGGGGAGAACGGTGGTGGAAGGGTCGCTGTGTGGAAGACGCACTACACCAACGCGTAGTGCACAGTACCAGCACTGGCACACGGGTGCTACTCAGTCTTGTCGCAAGCAAGATTGTGGACTAATTGGGAATCTCTTTTATTTATCTGCAATTACACTTCCACCTCCCCCAGTAGAGCGGAGCTTGGCAGCGGCCAAATTGCTGCTCTTCGCCTTCAGAGTAAGATAATTAACACATAAAAACATAATGGATTGGAAATAACAGCCAACCAGTTGCAAAATGCAGGATTATTCAACCGTGACCATGGTTTCGACAGTTTTAGAACTGCCTTGTTCAGAAGGTACTGTACCGATGAACAAATATTAAGCCGGCCGCGGTGGCCGTGCGGTTCTGGCGCTGCAGTCCGGAACCGCGGGACTTCTACGGTCGCAGGTTCGAATCCTGCCTCGGGCATGGATGTTTGTGATGTCCTTAGGTTAGTTAGGTTTAAGTAGTTCTAAGTTCTAGGGGACTTATGACCTACGATGTTGAGTCCCATAGTGCTCAGAGCCATTTGAACCATTTGAACAAATATAACGACAGTGTGTGTGGCACGTAGATGGTATCATTACAATGAACAAAATTACAGGAAATGTTTATAGATCATTTTAGTGAAGCATACCCACGTAGAATCACATATTATCTATATTGGATGTGGGAGTCGTTCACTGTGTCCAGTACACGCGCGTGTCATCAATTTAATCAACATTTAAAATATGTGAATTAAAAGTAGTAGGTCTCTGTTGTAAGGGTTTGTGTGGTGTCACCACCAGACACTACACTTGCTAGGTGGTAGCCTTTAAATCGGCCGCGGTCCGTTAGTATACGTCGGACCCGCGTGTCGCCACTATCAGTCATTGCAGACCGAGCGCCGCCATACGGCAGGTCTAGTCTACCTAGCACTCGCCTCAGTTGTACAGCCGACTTTGTTAGCGATGGTTCCCTGTCTGCATACGCTCTCATTTACAGGGACGACAGTTTAGCATAGCCTTCAGCTACGTCATTTGCTACGACCTAGCAAGGCGCCATATTCAGTTACTATAATTACTCCAAGTATGTATTCTGAACAGATAATATTGTGAATTATGTACCGTCAAGAGCGACGTTTATCATTTATGGATTAAAGTTATCAAACTAATTGCGTCTTCTTTCTGAATTCTCATTTCTTGTCATGTTGGCTCTGAGCACTAAGCGACTTAACTTCTGAGGTCATTAGTCGCTTAGAACTTAGAACTAATTAAACCTAACTAACCTAAGGACATCACACACATCCATGCCCGAAGCAGGATTCGAACTTGCGACCGTAGCGGTCGCTCGGCTCCAGACTGTAGCGCCCAGAACCGCACGGCCACTCTGGCCGGCCCTTGTCATGTTCCAGACCTCACGTCAGTATAGTTCTTCCCTCCTCAAGCCAATCTGCGTGAGCTAAAACGCATGCATTTCGACCTCCACTCGTAACACGGTGTTGGCTCTTCTGCTAACACAAAAGTTTGTCTTAAAACTTTTTAAAATATCGCCCATTTGACAATTGATCCAACAACGTGCAGTGTGGCAATTGAAAGATTTGTGTGTTTATGACATAAAATATAAAACGTGGCATCGTATCTCACAGAGCGTAAGTATGCCACTTACAGAGCTAGCGAAATGTGCCGACTGGGTCGAGAGTAGAGGCACCCACTCGCCTTGGGTCACCTCCAGTAGGGGCCGCCCCTGTGCGTCCTACATTCGCGTAGTTCCATTGAGCAGCCTTCCTGATTTCACAAGTACATATTCACTACTTGAATTAACATATTAACTAAACTGTTATAAAGAGGGATAGGAGATGGGGGTGAAAAGTGTGACAATAACCCTTGAGTGCATAACGGAGGCTTTTCGACCCAATAACCTTTCATTCTCTCAAGAAATTGTCTTAAAATTTATTTATTTTAATTGATATCACGTGCAGTCTATCGAAATACAACTGACTTTATAGGGAAGGAACATTGTTTCTTGCAAGTCAAATGAATTATTTCATTTTATTACATTTGTCTTCCTACAAGAATATTGTATGACAGGGTCTTCTAGATCCTGTAGCGACCCATCTGCCTTTCCGATATTTTCTTTATATTTTACCAGATGTTGACAATTCAGAAGATCTGTAAAAGCTACATCCTAGAACTCAATTGAAGGTAAATGTATTTCTCAGTACAAAAAACTTTTACATAAACGTAAGTTTTGTATCATAATCAAGATAAGTATTTCAAATGCTATTATTCCTTACTTAGAACGTGACTACATACCGTACTATCTACAAAGCAGAATAATATCTGACGTCAGCACAAGTGATCAAAACTTTAAATCAATTATCACTGAATGCCTTGAAGATGAAGACCTCTTTTATCAAGGAGACAGTAGAGATTCATACACTGATGATCATTAGGATAATGAACCCATGTCTTCTAGCGTCGCAGGCAAAGTGAGCTGTGAAGAATTAATTTATGAAGACTACAGAATTATTGATACCCTTATTGGTGACGATGGAACTCAATGGAGTAAATCAGTAGAATACGCATACACAGTATAATGCAAATTCCACCTTCCACAGTAACAGGAAGCGTAACTAAACAAAAAGGAAAATCACTCTAAATGGAGGCTGCCCTGACGTAAGATCTTATATAATCATCAATTTCGCGAAAGACAATCTCACAAGTGTATGTCGTATGACCAAAGAGAACAAAAGTGTGATGTTGCTAAGTCTCTGCAAAACAGCACCACTGTAGATGAAATACGCAAAAATTACATTATTCTACAATGAATGTACACCAGGAGTTCATTCTCTTCACCAGAAGACACGTACGTGCACTTGTAAGAGACAGTCGAGAAGATGGTATTTTGTCTTACAGACAAACGTATTGGATACAGTAGTAGTAAATGTCTTGTGCTTGTTTTCACAGCAGTATCCCAACTATATGGAAGGCAGATTTGATAAAATCAGAACTTTTCTCATATGGCGAGGAGAATTAACAAGTTGCACTTCCAAAACATAGTTCTACAAGGCAGGGGAGGTTGTGGAATTAGTAGCCAATGGGCGAAGATGGCGGGAACTGGAAGATCACCAAAAGAAAGATGTTTGGTGTGTCCACATCGATAAGACAGAAAAGTGGTCAATCATTCTGCAAATGCACGAAAAAGATATTGAAAGATTACCGTGAAATTATTTGTTGAAAGTATCACTTTTAATGAGCAAATATTCTGGTGTGAATCAGTAAAACTGGCGATTATCAAACTCTGGAAAAGTGTAAGATAATTTATAATATTTATTGGCATATAATATTAAAATAAAAGTAAAAAATTATAATAAATATTTCGTTATCCATTCTGTATCACCAACTCTTCAAAACTGTAAAAAAAATTCAATTAGTACCAACATTTAGAACATGTTTTAAGGTATGGGTCTTACAGACCTTCTTAAGTATTTTTGCTAGACCAGCCACTCAAGAATGCAAGGGTTTAAGTCACATTGCCAAAAGCGACCCCTCAAGCTCAAGTACACAGAGCAAATTCTTTACAGCACGAGCAAAAACGCAAGAGAAGAACTTGTGTGTGAATATGCAACTGTAACAAGCTGAGGTATCAAAATAAAAACGCTTCAAGGATATGTTAGCAATGTACAAGATGCCCAATACCTGTATTAATTTTTATACCCCTCTAAACCATGGCCAAGGCTTAATTAACCCGTGTTTTGCAACTGGTTGTACGTTATTTCCAATCCACTAATGCTCTTGCATCCACAGTTGCGGAAGCGCAGCCATGTTCAAAATCATAACAAAAAAAATTGTTCTGGTGGATACAGACTATTCTGTTACTCTTTTCCCCCCATACAGCTATGTGTACTCTTTTACTAATTTTGCATCGGCATCGAATTCGAGCTGGTGGTCTAGCGGTAAAGCGCGTGCCTGGAAACCGAAAGGTCGCGGCATTGGACCCGGTCAGATCACATAAATTTTCAGTCTGAATTTAATCTAGCTTTCACCTTTCAACGATGTGGGGAATCCCAAGGACCGACACGTGGTTCGGATTCCACGTGAAACTGTTATTGATCCTCTTTCGATTGGTTAGTTAGGGTGGGTTTTGGAACACGCGAGTCGCCTTTATGGCATCCAATTGAAGGATTTGCATCCTGCGCTTGAGCCGTGAGGTAAAGTTCCGGGTTCTGAGACGGGTCAGTCGAATTCGACCGACCGCCATGTCATCCTCTGCCGTTGCATCGCTAGACGTAGTACGGAGGGACATGTGCTGGACACACAGTTCTCCCAATCGTGGTGATGTCTCTTGACTTTGGAACCGCTACTACTCGGTTGAGTAGCTCTTCAGTTGATCTCATGAGGATGGGTACCGGGACTCAAACACGGGTCCCCTGCATGTCGGCCAGCCAGCCGCACAGACGACTCCGCTACGGACGCTGTCTGGCGATTGGACAGAAACAGCTACAGCTTCGTGTTCGGTCACTTTAGCACTGTGATGAATGTGGCAACCATATGTTTTGGAATCCACAGAAAATAAATTATAAAATAGTAAACACAGCTGGACGGTGAGAATAGAGTAAGATAAAAGACTTTATTTATTTATTTTATTTATTTATTTATTTATGCATTTATTTTACCTGCAAGATTAGGGCCTTCAGGCCCTCTCTTACACCTAACCAGGCATACTCAGATTGAACGAGTTACAGTTTCTACATAACATTAAGGATATATAGCCTATTATGCAGTATTGATGTTAAAGAAAAAAATAGATATTATAACAGTAGTACAATGATAATTATAACAATAAAAAATAATTATAACAATCAAGAATAATAATGATAATAATAATAATAATAATAATAATGACTATGTATATGAAAGTAAACATACTTTTCTTTTCTAAATGTCAGTCCCATTGTTAGTTGGGAATTTTCTCGTTATGTTCTTGCAGCTTGTGAGTTATTCTCATCGAGCAGAGACATAAGACGATAGAATGGGGTGAAAGAGATATATAAGAGGTAGATAGGTTAGAGGAAGAGAAATATAATGGTAAAATTCGAAGCTGTGATGGAGAGGAGAAAGAAAGAGATGGGAGGGGCACAACAGTGGTGGCTATACCGTCCCTAATATGTTTTGAGTTCCCTCTTGAATGTTGAGTAGTTCTGGATAAGACGCAGATCACAGGGGAGCGCGTTCCATAGTCGTATGGCTGAGATGGAGAATGACACGGAGAAAGATTATGTGTTATGTAAAGGTACAGCCAAGATGATAGACGTATCCGATCTGGTGTTGCGATTGTGGAATGATGATAGGTGTTTAATGTGAGAAGATAAGTGTTGGGAGCACCAGTGGCTAAGAAATCGATGAAGTAAGCACATCGTGTGGAGATCGCGTGCCTTATGTGGGCGTATCCAACCTAGCTGGGAGTATGAAAGACTGATATGATCATACAACCGAATATTGCACACGTATCTAACGCAAGCATTCATCACTAGCTCGAGGCATCTAGAATTTTCACTATTTGTGCCGTGTTGAACTACATCGCAGTAGTAAAGATTAGGCAAGACTAGTGTTTGGACTAATTTTTGTTTAACATGGGTTGGAAATATTTTTCTAAATTTTTGAATTGCATGTAGGGAGGAGAGCGATTTCCGACAAGCTGTGACTGTTTGTTCTTCCCAGTTTAGGTGTTCATCCAAGATTATTCCAAGGTCTTTTACTGTTTTTTGGTATGGTAGTTGGGTACCATTGAGGAGTATTTTAGGGACTGTTTCGCGAAAGTACCGGCTGATTAACTTTGGATGAGATATAAGTATGACCTGGGATTTCTTGGGGTTTAGTTTCAGGCCTAGGTTCTGTGCCCATCGAGAAACAGAGCAAAGATCTGCGTTCATACTCGCTACTGCGCCAGCAATGTTTTTGGGGCTTGCACTTTATCCTCCATAACAAAATATTTAACTGCATTACTCACAACACTATGAATCCAACAATACAAAAATAAGCACGTTGAACAAGAAATTAGTCTCACCCGAAAGAAATCGCACTGGAAAAAAAGAAATGAGCGTTTGGAGTCATTGGCTGGGAGGCCCCTAACGGGGCAGGTCCGGTCGTCTTGGTGCAGGTCTTACTACATTCGACGCTACTTTGGGTGACATGCAAGCCAGATGAGGATGAAATAATGATGAAGACAACACAACACCCAGTCCCTGATCGGATAAAAATCTCCGACTCAACCGGGAATCGAACCGTGGCCACTTAGGACGGCAGCCGTC
The DNA here is from genome assembly GCF_023897955.1 of Schistocerca gregaria. Taxonomy (NCBI): domain Eukaryota; kingdom Metazoa; phylum Arthropoda; class Insecta; order Orthoptera; family Acrididae; genus Schistocerca; species Schistocerca gregaria. The sequence continues at coordinate 441,307,695 of NC_064927.1, read as the reverse complement.
ACGCTGACCTTTTTTTTTTTTTTGATCGTAGTGTTTGGTCGTTGCGGACATCCTGTTCAAGTTCGTTGGTTGATCCTCCTATTCAGTTTTTTTTTATTTTATTACAGAGGCCAACCGGCTCTCTGACCGAACACGCTGAGCCACCGTGCCGGCCTTCCACCATTCATCTATTGGGGCGGACAGAAATCACACTAATGCCGAGTAACACTACCTGCAGCCTTGATAATGGCTCCAGTGCACCAAGAGTGAGTGTCCTGAGGTTTCTACAAGTACACCGTCCTAAGCTTAAGTCATTCGTTGATTACTGGATCGCCAAAAGCTACAAAACTGCGGAGACATTGCTTGTTACGTCCCCGCGCTACTCCAAATAGTCTCGTACCACACCCGGTGTAAGCTAAACCCTCCACACATCATTAGTTACACGCCCCATTGGGCCGTAGCGACACTCCGTCGCCTCGCTTCGTTTGAATAGGGCTTAACATCGCCACTCGCCGGATCACATTACACGCCTCCAGTTAGCTACTGACTTGCCTGATCCACTGAATACGTGCAGCTTTATTTGCCACTGTCAGATATGGGTTTTTGCTGCAAAGTACCCGGCTAAATACTCTGGTGTGCAAAGTTAGGGTCGAAAGTAGCTTTAGCACGATGTTTCAATGCCAAGTAGCACAGCCTTAATATACTTGGACCAGACATAGAAAGAGCTGTTACAGTTTAGTCAGAAGATAATTGAAAGAAATATACCATGAGACCAACAGAAATGGCACTTTTATTCAAAGACACTGAAGTAAAAGAAAAAAAAGGTTCAAAGGGCTCTGAGCACTATGGAACTTAACATCTATGGTCATCAGTCCCCTAGAACTTAGAACTACTTAAACCTTACTAACCTAAGGACAACACACTACACCCAGCCATCACGAGGCAGAGAAAATCCCTGACCCCGCCGGGAATCGAACCCGGGAACGCGGGCGCGGGAAGCGAGTACGCTACCGCACGACCACGAGATGCGAGCACACTGAAATCTACGTGATTTATAATGATCCATTGAACATTACAAGAGGGGATAAAGGGTTCTTAATATGGTGTGCGATCAGCACAGAAGGCAGTGTGTGCTCTGCAACGTGTTCCCATTGCGGCCACGAGGTTGGTAAGGACCTCTTGTGGTGGGGCGTTCTATTCCTCCACCAGCGCGGTTGATAACTGCTGGACGACCGTTGGAGAAAGTGGACATGGGACACTATGTCTGCGCAGCGGATTCACAGGTGCTCGATGGGGTTGGAGTCGGGTATCGCGCAGCCCAGTCCATTCGCCGAATATCCTCTCGTTGCACGAGCCCCTCCACCTGCGCAGTTCGAGGCGGCCGCACGTAGTTATATGTAAAATTAAAATCACGGCCGAATTCACACCTGAAAAGATGCAGGTGGGGCAGGAGTACAGTGTCACAATCACCTTGCCGCATACAACATACGCCTACCCACACACTTGGGCTACCGGAACTGTTATGTATGACAGTTTTCCTGGGTGCATTTCGCACGTGTTCCCACATGCCATCATATGAGGGTACGTTCGGCATTCTCGAACAAGATTGGTTTGGTAGTCCAGGTGTTACAGCGTGAGGAGGCATAATGTTGCGTGGGCGTACTGACCTTCAAATCCTTGATCTCGATATACTCAGCGGTCAACGTTATTGTGACACTATACCCATCCCACACGTGCGTCTTCTCACGGTTGCATTCCGCCTCGACTTAATTTATACGATTGACAGTGCGCGACCGCATCGAACAGCGCAGGTGGAGGAGGTGTTGGAACGAGAGTATATTCGGAGAATGGACTGGCATGCTCGCTCCCCTGACTTAAATCCCATCCAGCACGTTTGAGACGCTTTGGAGAGACGTATTTTGCCTCGCGGGATTAGCCGAGCGGACTCAGGCGCTGCAGTCATGGACTGTGCGGCTGGTCCCGTCGGAGGTTCAAGCCCTCCCTCGGGCATGGGTGTGTGTGTTTGTCCTAAGGATAATTTAGGTTAAGTAGTGTGTAAGCTTAGGGTCTGATGACCTTAGCAGTTAAGTCCCATAAGATTTCACACACATTTGGACATTTTTGAGACACGTATTGCAACACGTCCACGAGCACCAACAGCTGTCACCCGCACTGTTGGAAGAGTGGAACGCCCTGACATGAGAACTCCTTACCCACCTAGAGGCCAGCATGGGAGCTCGTTCCGGACCATGCACTGGCGTCCACGGTGATCTCACACCGTATTACGAACCATGTCCCGTCTTTCGTGATGTGCAGGGGACCATGCCGACCCGGGTGGCCGAGCGGTTCTAGGCGCTACAGTCTGGAACCGCGCGACCGCTACGGTCGCTGGTTCGAATCCTGCATCGGGCATGGATGTGTGTGATGTGCTTAGGTTAGTTAGGTTTAAATAGATCTTGGGGACTGATGACAGAAGTTAAGTCCCGTCGTGCTCAGAGCCATTTGAACCAGGGGACCATTACAAAAATGGTTAAAATGGCTCTAAGCACTATGCGACTTAATTTCTGAGGTCATCAGTCGCCTATAACTTACAACTAATTAAACCTAACTAACCTAAGGACATCACACACATCCATGCCCGAGGCAGGATTCGAACCTGCGACCGTGACGGTCGCTCGGTTCCAGACTGTAGCGCCTAGAACCGCACGGCCACTCCGGCCGGCAGGACCATTACAAATCGCGGTGATTTCAGTGTAGTTATTGTCTTTGAATGAAAATGTCGTTTCCGTTAGTCTCACTGCGTGTTTTTCACAGTTACCTCTGTACTATACAACAGTAGTTCTTTCTGTGTATGGTCCAAGTTTCGTATGGCTGTTACTAGCCAGTGACACATCATGCGCAAGTTACTTTCGTCCTTAAGTTTTACACAACACTGTATATCTATTGCTTTCAGATTCTATCAGTGATAAGGACCTACATTCACCGACTGCAGCACTTCTTGCCATATTTAAAGCTGATTTCCAATGACAGTCTTATGACCACTGTTCTTAAATATACTGCTAGCCATTAATATTGCTACACCAATAAAAAATGCAGATGATAAACGGGTATTCATTGGACAAATATATTATACTCGAACAGACATGTGATTATATTTTCACGCAAATTGAATGCATAGATTGTGAGAAATCAGTACCAGAACAACTACCTCTGGCCGTAATAACGGCATTGAGTCAAACACAGCTTGGAAGGCGTGTAAAGGTACAGGTACAGCTGCCCATGCAGCTTCAACACGATACCACAGTACATCAAGAGTAGTGACTGGCGTATTGTGACGAGCCAGTTGCTCCGCCACCATTGACCAGTCGTTTTCAATTGGTGAGACATCTGGAGAATGTGCTGGGCAGGACAGCAGTCGAACATTTTCTGTATCCAGAAAGGCCCGTACAGGACCTGCAACATGCGGTCGTGCATTCTTCTGCTGAAATGTAGGGTTTCGCAGGGATCGAATGAAGGGTAGAGCCACGGGTAGTGACACATCTGAAATGTAACGTCCACTGTTTAAAGTGCCGTCAATGTGAACAATAGGTGACCGCGACGTGTTATCAATTGTACCCCATACCATCACGCCGGGTGATACGCCAGTATGGCGATGACGAATACACGCTTCCAATGTGCGTTCACCGCGATGTTGCCAAACACGGATGCGACCATCATGATGCTGTAAACAGAACCTGTATTCATCCGAAAAAAATGACGTTTTGCAATTCTTGCACCCAGGTTCGTCGAACTGATAGTCCATGCTGCTGCAAACATTGTCGAATTGTTCGTGCAGATGGTCGTTGTCTTGCAAACGTCCCCATCTGTTGACTCAGGGATCGAGACGTGACTGCATGATCCGTTTCAGCCATGCAGATAAGATGCCTGTCATCTTGACTGCTAGTGATACGAGGCCGTTGGGATCGAGTACGGCGCAGCGTTCCGTATTACCCTCCTGAACCCATCGATTCCATATTCTGCTAACAGTCATTGGATCTCGACCAACGCTAGCAGCAATGTCGCGATACGATAAACCGCAATCGCGACAGGCCACAATCCGACCTTTATCAAAGTCGGAAATGTGATGGTACACATTTGTCCTCCTTACACGAGGCATCAAAACAACGTTTCACCAGGCAACGCAGGTCAACTGCTATTTGTGTATGAGAAATCGGTTGGAAACTTTCTTCATGTCAGCACGTCGTAGGTGTCGCCACCGGCTCCAAGCTTGTGTGAATGCTCTGAAAAGCTATTCATTTGCATGTCACAGCATCTTCTTCCTGTCGATTAAATTTCGAGTCTGTAGCACGTCATCGTCGTGGTGTAGCAATTTTTATGGCCAGTAGTGTAGTATTACACGGTGGCGAGTAGTTCACCATTTTGTGCAGACAAGTTAGAGAATCTGCAGTGATAACATCAACAAATCAATCATATCAATTAGGTTGTGTACATGCGTTCGTCCAAACACGTTATCCCGCTTCTGCCATTTGTCGATCTCCACATCCGACTGCACTTATTTCATACACCTGATTGACTGGTACGTACACAGCTTCTTTACTGTTATGACTTGTGCCAGTGGTAGAGGGTTCCACGACCCTCTGGTGTCAGTTCAAAAGCAACTACAGCAATTCAATGCAAAAAGTGTGCTCTTTTAACGGGTATCTAATTCTTGGTCCCGTGAACTTACATCCCTATCTGAAACGGTTATCTTATACTTGATGACACGATCGTGTGCGTGGGCTTGAAATGATGAATATGGCGGTACTGCGGCCTCTAATAACGCCTCCTAGGAAAGTGAGTGACACGGGAAACAATGTGGGATGGATTCTGAGGAAGATCAATAAAGGGGATGTAGCCAGTGGGAAGCGGGTAGAATTGTATGATTGAGAATCTGACGGATAATATGATCATATCGCGGACGATCAACTGTTAGACAGTCAGAGCTACGAAAGCAATTTCATGAAAGAAGGAATGAAGGTTCGTGCTTAACATCCCATCGGCAAAGAGGTTTTTATTTCTTTTTTTTCAGTTTATTGGCTTTCGGGAGGTGCCCATTAAGACAGTTCAGCAGTGGAATGTCAATTATGACGATACGAACATAAGGACAATATAACACCCGTTCCCCAAAGCGAAGAAAATCTCCACTGCTGCCGGAAATCGAACCTGTTCGTCTTTGCTTCGCAGCCTGCGGTACTGTCCGCTTGAAGACATTATTAGAGGCGATGCAGATGCTCAGATCGGAAAAGCACGTAAATCGGCAATAGCTTTTCCGAGGAACCATCTCACATTTGACTTAATCAATGTACGAAAATCACAGAAAACCTAAATCTGGAAAACCTACAAAGCAGCCTAAGGCACCTGGGGTAGGCAACCATCCGACAAGCCATTGAGGCCAACTGCCTGCCTGCAGGCGCCCAGCTGCAATTCGCATGTTTTCTCTGAAATGGCACATTTTTAAAACACCCGGAAAATGCGGGCAGGTACCACCGAGCGTTCTGCCACCTGGCAGTTATTAGAGGGATTCTTTGCCTTTTTATTTACATCTGTGTCAATGTCGCAGCTCTCCATGATCACGACATAGGAGGACATAAAACAAGAGCACTCAAAAAGCATAAGGAATTTTTGCTGCTTTGGACCACGTTCAAATTTCGTCGATAGCGTTTGAATGGTCTCTAATGGTTCCACTTTGTACACCAGATAAAAAAAATCCAAAGAAATGAGAGCACATTTGATGGGGTTGCAGCCCCATGATGTCCGTTGAGAATGGATGATCGCCCAGCAAGTGTCAACAGTGCCAAAAAATGTCAAAAACGTCGAGCTTTTGCTCGTCGCACTGTGAACAGTAGTTTTCGACAGTTAAAAGTGTGGGAATCAACATCAAAGCGAGAGGGGTGGTTTCACTGACACCCTTCATACCACCCCATGTGGCCTTTTCTTTTCGATTCTGAGCGGCGGTGTGTCTCAGATGTTTCACTCGGCTACTGCGTGATTTCACTCCGCAAATCACGGTTCTGACCACCGCTGCGGGAGCGTCAAAAGAAGGGTGAAATGTAAGGGGGGCTTTGAGGGCGTTCCTATCGTGTGACACATCCACAGTGTCTATGCTTTTGCGCTATTACAGAGAAATATTGTAGGCGCCTTTGGCCTCAAAATTTTCAAACTCATGCTTTGGAATTGAAGACAATTATGGGGTATCGAAAATGTGATCTTTTAATTTTGTTGCACAGTGTGCTTGATGATTCTGCTTATCAGTACTGATGCCCTTCAGGGTTATTTCAGTTTATTTTCACTTTCTTCTATTTCAGGTTTTTAATTCTCATTTTCATCCCAACATTACTGGTATGTGAATAGAAACGTCCCTTACGAATATTTTAAAGTTTTATTTCAATCAGTCGTTCATTGTGTTATTCAATATTTGTTGCATTTAATTGTATGAGAACATAATTCTAGATCGTTAAATTAGAAAAGTAGCGCTAACAGACATTTAATATTACAAAAATTGTACTTATTCTGCAGGCTTGTCCCCGTGGTAAAGCGGCAGACTCCGAGCCTGAACCTTTTGGTTGCCAGGAAATACGAGTACGCAGCTCGTGGTCTGGTGGCTACCGTTACTGCCTCTAGTGCGTGGATTCCCGGGTTCGATTCCTTGCCGGGTTGGTGATTATTCTCTGCCCAGGGACTGGGTGTTTCTGTTTACCTCATCATTTCGTCATCATCATCATCATTTCGTCATCATCATCATCATCCGTGACAGCGGCTAGACTGGATTGTGTAAAAATTGGGACTTCATATGGGTGCTGATGACCGCGCAGTTGGGCGCCCCACAAACCAAACATCATCATATTCCTAGGAATTTTGACTTTTTATCTTCTCGCAAAGTTTATTCATATGAAAATATCGACTTTTTTCAACGAGGTTCGGAGTCGACGTTCATCTGTGCCCCGACCCACCTTCTCCACACAACCTTTATAAAAATCAGTTCGGAGTTGGAGGAAACCAACAACATTCTACCTGCAACAGGGGATGCCTAAATAAAGCACTGTGGTGTTCTGACACGTTAGATGCGCCCCGCCACGAATTCCTCTCCTGTCCCAACCTCTTCATCTCAGAGTAGCACTTGTAACCTACCTTCTCAATTATTTGCTCGACGTTTTCCAATCTCTGTCCCCCTATACAATTTTTACCCTCTACAATTTTTACCCTCTACAGCTCCTTCTAGTGACATGGAAATTATTCTCTGATGTCTTAACTCATGACCTACCATTTTTCCCTTCTTCTTTTCAGTGTTTTCCACATATACCCTTCCTCTCCGATTCTGCTCAGAACGTCTTCATTCCTTATCAGTCCATCTAATTTTCAGCATTCGCCTGTACCACCGCATTTCAAATACTTCGATTCTGTTCTGTTCCAGTTTATCCTCAGTCCATGTTTCACTACTACACAATGCTGTGCTCCAGACGTACGTTCTCATCAATTCCTCCCTCAAATTAAGGCCTATGTTTGACACTAGTACACTTCTCTTGCCCAGCAATACCTTTTATGCCAGATATACTCTACTTTTTTCATTTTCGAATATTTGTGCATGCCTACGGGACATTTCTTTCGACTCTGGAAACTCGAACCTGCAAACTCTACACGGTCAGATGTTATATGCCAGTCTAATACATTCCACACACCAACGTGTAGACTCGCGTTGTTGCCACTACCACCAATGGTTTTAGGAATTCTGATGGAATTCTATATATGTTAACTGCCTTCTTTGATTTCAAGTCTCCCAAAATTCTTTTACAACCTGGTTCTAGTACTAGATCACCTCTCTCTTCTATATCGACTCCTACATCTTCTTCTGTCGCGTCAACAGGCAAATCTTCTCCCTGATAAGGCTTACACTGTACTCTTTTCACCTATCCGCTCTCTCCTCTTCATTTAACAACAGTATTTCCACAGCACTCTTAATGTTAGCACCCTTGCCTTTAGTTTCGAC